>NC_088923.1:12952500-13320000 GCF_038396675.1 Hydra vulgaris
AAAAAAACGTGTTTTATATATTTTTATTTATTTATTAATATTAAAGTAAATAATAGCGAGTAGCAAAAAAACACAGCATCTTAATCTAGTTCCTAAAAAAGAAATTAAAAATGCTTGCATACTTCATCAAGGAGAAGTTGCTCATAATAATAATTAACTGCGAGGTTTTACTGAAAATGCGCTTGCGAAAGTGAAGAATGCTTGGTAAGTCACAAACTAATTGTCCAACTCAATTTATTATAGTGAAGAATGCTTGGTAAGTCACAAACAATTGTCCAACTCAATTTGTTATTGTCCAACTCAATTCTATATATACGCCTAAAATAATGGTACGGAAAAAACAATAAATAGCATGGATTTGATAATAATATTTTTTTTTACTATAGTCATATTCGAAATGACTTTAAAATCATGAACATTCTACCTGATACGTGCAGGGCCGTACTAGGCCAACTTTGCGCTTCGGGCAAGCAAATAAAATTGCGCCCCCCTCCCAAAAAAATATACAAAAAACACATTATATATATATATATGTTTACATGAAAAAAAATTAATCATTGATCACAAAATTTATCGCATCAAGTTAAAAGAACAATTTGTCACCAATGTTTCACAAACTTCAGTTCAAGGTCACTTTTCTGGCTTTTTTGGAGGCAAAGTCACTAATGACATCATCAAAAACAAGTGCGTTGGCCACTTCATGTTCAATTGAAACTACTGCCAGACAAGACAAACGTTCTTGTCTGGCAGTAGTTTAGAATGTCCACTGAGGAAGTCAAAATCAGAGGATACTGCAGACATAGCTTCAAACCGCCACTCAATTTGTGTGAGAATGCTGTCAAACACAAGGTTGCACTGGGATCCGAAATCTGTTTCTGGTGACAAACGGCAAAAGTCATCTTCAGCTTCATAAAGTGCCATCTGCTTCACTTTGCGCTTTCTCTTCATAGGAAAGTCTCCTTCAATTCCAATTTGGATAGCTGTTTCTGCAGCAGCTTTGATAATGTTGTCCACCCCAACATCTCTCAGATTCTGAATGGAAGCCTTCAGTCCTTTCATTTTTTTTGCTGCAATGTCAATTGAAATGTTTTTAGACTGAAGCAGTTTGTTTTCCCGGTCAATTAAAGAAAGAATTTGACACCAAAAATCCAACAAACACAGAAAACTGAAATCAATTTGAATGATGAGCTCTTTTGCACTGCAAACTGAGACAGCATTTGTCTTGGGAGTGTGAATTATGGATTCCAAAACTTGAAGAACTTCTTTTATTTGTCTGTGTAGTGGGATGATTGCTTCTTTTTTGGCAGACCATCTTGTATCACTATTTCCCTTTAGTGAGATCGCCAATGTTTTCATCAGTTTTTCCCATCTTAAGGTAGAACTTGAGAAAAAAATAAAGATGGCTTGACTTTTTCCAAAGAATGTAATCATGAGCGGAGAAATTTCAGCAGCATGGACACCAACAAGGTTTAAAGTGTGAGCTGCACATGGAACAAATCTTGCAAACTCATTTAGAGAATGGATGTGAGCTTGGACGCCATTATATTTTCCAGACATATTGGCTCCATTGTCGTAACCTTGGCCCCGACAATCAGAAATGCTCAGGCCATCCTTCTCCAGTTTTTCGGTGATTTCAGCTGCAAGGCCCTTTCCAGTTTTTTCGTGAGATTCAATGAAGTCCACAAAGCTTTCCTCAATTGTACAGGTTTCCTCAGTGATGTGGACATACCTGATTATTTGGGTCATCTGCTCTTTGTGGGAGTCATCTGGAGTGCAGTCAAACAAAACAGAGTAGTATTTAGCTTCTCTGACATTTGACAAAATTTCATTCCTGACTTTCTGCCCAAGTAATTCAATCAGCTCACTTTGAATTCGAGGAGAAAAGTAGGATGTTGTGGTTTTCTTTGCCTTAACGGATGCAACGTGTTCACCCACTAAAGGATAATAATGGCTTATCAGCTCAATTAAGTTCAGAAAGATGCTACTGTTTTGCTCTCCAATTACTTCTGTTGAACCCCGAAGGGCAAGATTGTTCTTGGCACAGAACAAAATTGCATCAACAATCACTTTCAAGATATCTCTCCATTTTTTCCTCTCTCCGTTGATAACTCTCTGCAGATCAGAATCCAAGGTCTTTCCTTCTTTGAGATTTTTTTCCAGATTTTTCCAATCAGAATAGCATCTTTGGTGTTCATTGCTGTTTTTGTGTTCTGGAATTCTTGGGTTTAGTTTTTTCCAGTCACAAAATCCTTTTGAAATTTCTGAAAAATTGTTGGTTTTTGTCGTTGAAAATAGCAGACAACAAAAACAAAACAAAGAATCTTTTTTGTTGCTGTACAGCAGCCAGTAGCCAACAAATTTTTCATCATTGGGATGAATTTTTTCATACCATTTTGAGCTGAAGTGTCGCATTCTGTTGTCAAAGTCACAAAGTGTGTTTGGGAAAAATTCTCTTCTTTCTTGCTCCGGCCCATGCTGAATCAAAAAGCACCTTGTTTTATCTGTCATTTTATGCCATGTAGCTGGATCACTGTGTTGAAAGCTTTCTCCTGAGGTTGCTGAAATTTCTGAGATTTCAGGAGGAAATTCACTGTTGCCCATTTCAAAGCTGAGAATTTCTATCTTCTTGTGCTTCTGAATCATTTGGTCCAAATTCGTCTCGACTTTGGCCAATGAAAATCTCCTCTTCAGTTAATTCCAATGGATGATATGAATTTAAGTCAGTAATTAAAGATGTAGCAGCAACTTCAGCTGTTGAATCAATATCAACTTCATTGCAAATATCCTCTGAAATAATATGTTTTTCCACAGAAGAGTTTGTTACCAACCACTTCTTGAAACAATTTCATAGTTTTGCGTCACTTTCAAGACGGTCTCTTCGTTTCTTCTTCAGATTCAGCACCAGATAATTTTTTTGCACGATTCATTGTAAAAAATAATGTTCAGAAAATACAACTTTTTATTTTTTAATTGCGCTCTTCTATTATTTGTTTTTTCTTTTTTCTTTTCTTCTCCATCTTTATTTTTATTATTATTTGCTTACTTTACTTTCTTTAGCTTTCATTTCATTTGTTTCTTTAATTAAGCCGCTTAAATTAGGCGTTCTTTTTTTTAAATTCGAAGTTCTTTTTGTCTTTATTTTTTTCTTTTTAGAATAATTTTTAATGTGTGCGTTAAATTAATTTATATGATCCTTAATGAATCATTTGTTTTATTATAAATAATTATTGGTTTTTAATTGTCGTTCTTAAATTCAGCACCAGATAATTTTTTTGCACGATTCATTGTAAAAAATAATGTTCAGAAAATACAACTTTTTAGTGTTTAAGGGCGCTCTTCTGTTTGGTAAATGAGCTTTTATTTTAAAGTTCGTCAGGAGGCGCAATTTTAATTAATTTTCTTATCAACATAAAAGTGACGCCACGCAAATTAGTTTCATAATGTGAAAAATAATTAATTAATTTGGGGAATTTTGCGCCCTCCCAATTTTGGCGCCTCAGGCCGCGGCCCGGCTGGCCCCGCCCTTGGTACGGCCCTGGATACGTGCCCAACAACTCTCTTGTTCCATCAAAGATGTTACGATAAGTATGTAAATGTAAAAACATTAAACATTCTACAACATTGGAAAAGTAGAGCAGAAAAAGTCAACGAAAATGTAGGCGTGGATAATGCATCCTCATTTAAGCGCAGAATCTCAGCTCGGAAAAAAGATAGATCAGGTAAATTCAAAAACCCTTGGGTGGGAATTGAAAAGCAAATAATATTACCCACAGTTTTCACGTTTTTTATTGTTTTATGTACTACTTCAAAGTTAAAATAATTCCCTTGTTTTAGGAAAAAATATTGCGGATGAAAAATGTTGCATTTGCTATCGCAAAAAGACTAATAAAGATAGGAATGGGTATGAAACGCTTACAAAATGCGTAACGGAAAGTGCAACAAACATGTTAACAGAAAACGCTGTAGGTAAAGCTGACAACCTACGACTCATGGCCATGAGTCGTAGGTTGTCAGCTTTACCTACAGCCATATGGCTAGTATATCGGAAACAGAATGGCAAACCATAATTTCCTTAGAGTTATATTATCATTGGTCTTGTTACCTTAAATATACAAGACCCCAAAAATCTCCTTTTATTATGACAGAAGATGCAATTATGCATTTTCTCTTCGACTATGTGAAAGAACACGTATTATACAATTTAGAGATTATTCATACAAGTAAGCTATTTGAATTTAACAAAAAAAACTTAGTAAAAGAGGAATTGTCAAAATAATCTGTTTTGTTACGTTATAAATTATTTATGACGTAACAAACGGCCATCATCGATGCTCTAAACACGTGTTATTAGGGTTAAGTACCAAACGATAAACTGGATCAAAAGAGTTAGTGAAATGGCTAAGTAAATTAGGACATGAATTTTCTTATGATGAAGTAAATTATTTACAAACATTTCTTGCACAAAATGCAATGCAAAATCAAATTTTTAAAAGTTTTTGTCCTTCTGTTCTACTGCCCTCAAAATTTGTGACCTTCGTTTGGGACAACAACAACATAAATCCTGAAACTTTAAAAGGAACTTCTATGCACGTCACAAATGGAATTGTCATTCAGTTACAAAATATTGGACAAGTACACAAAAACAAGTTAATGAAATAATTTCAAGAAAAAGAGAAAGATTTTTTAAGGCAATTGAGAAAGAGTTGCCTCTGTACGTAAAGCATAATCGAGAAGAACCAGATTACATACGTCAAACAAACGCGTTATCAAAAGACGGTAAGACAGAGAAGCTGGATTTCTTTTGGACCTTGCTATATCATTTTTCTAATGATATCCTAAGTTGGACTGGGTTTAACTACCTAATTACACCTAAAAGGATATCAGAAGACATCTACACAATATTAGCTATCTTCCTGCTATTAACTCATCGCCTACAAACTTGAGCACAGTGCTTGAAGTTCTGCTCCAGTCCAAAGCTAAAGCCGAGAATCTTGGTCTCACAGAGACTGACGTTGTCATGGATCAAGCTATATATGCAAACGCGGTGGAAATCCTGATGAACCGTAGTCATATTGATCTTAAAATATTTATTGTCCTTCAAATGGGTGCATTTTACTCATCTTGTATTTTTCTAGCTGTTATTGGCAAGAGATTTAATGATGCCGGAAAACAAGACTGGATAATTGAAGCTGATATAGCCGGTGAGTGATTTCTTTTTAAATTTTATTGACATTATATTACGTAGCAAATATTGCAGCAAATTTTTTTTGACCAAAGAAGTGCTATAGATATTTTTTATATATTTTCAAGGTAAAAGTTCATTGGAGCGTATTTTGAAGGGAAAGCAATATAACCGTGCCGTTCGAATTTATCAATATCTGTATGCACTAACCTAGCAGAGGATAAAACATTTTGATAGCTGGTTAGTTGAAAACAATCTTTCCTCGTTGAATAACTTCTCTTCCTCACCTGAGTTCATTAACTGTTTAAAGGAGGTAAATAAATTTGCCTAAGTATACTTCATGTCTGTGAATTTAATGATAGTATTGAAATTGTACTTTGATTATTTCTAGACGAATTATGACAATTTGAAATCGTTGCTTGATAATTTCTTCAAAACTTTAGATGATCACTCAAATGTGCCAAAAGATATTGATATTTCCGGGCCAACTTCTGCTTTTTGGTTTTCCTTTATTGAAATGTTAAATATTTTTTTTGCTTTGCTCCGTTTAACGAAGGTTGGTAACTTGACTCTTCATTTTGAGGCAACACGCCAAATGCTACCGTTGTTTTTTGCCTATGATCGTCCGAATTATTCTTGCTTCTTAACTTTCTATTGGACCGAAATGATGCAATTTCCTAAAACTCATTCAAGTATTTATCAACAGTTTATGTAAGCTTGTACTCCAAAAAATTTTGTATGGATTTCAACAAATTTTAGTTTTAAAAATAGTTTTAAATTAAATCTTTATAATTTATTATCTTTTTGAAAACAGGGATGGAAACTTCTCCGTAAGAAGAACGAGCGGTACGTTTAACAAAGTTTCATCTGACCAATGCATTGAACAAACTATTAATCGTAATTAGAAATGCCAAGGGGGAATAAAATGTTATAGTACGTCTGAAGGAACCATTCAATGCTGGGTACAGAATTCCAAAGGTTTCTTAGAGAACGCATTCAATCTTCAACAGTTTCTTTTTACACTCCAATCAAAATGTGTCGTCTGCAAACATTTAACAATTTAAATTTGAAAAAAATTCATTGCCTAAAAAATTAATCATTCACTATATCAGCCGAACGAAGTATATTTGGAAGATTGCTAGTTATTGCTAGAGGTAGAGAAGGTCTAGCTTTGAAACAAATACAATGTTATTCTTTGAGTCCTATCCCATGTGCGTTGGGATTACCTGATGGTAGCCTCGTCAAAACAAACAAGATGAACCTTCTTCGTAAGTTAATTTACTACTGTTACTATAGGTATTGATAAATCCTCTTATTCAATTAGCAGTTTAACTTGAAATAGTTGCCGAAAGCCGAAATCATTTGTTTCTTAAGAACATATTAGTCGTTCTAAAATAATTAATAAATTCTACCTAAACACTACATTTTAGTATTTAGGTATTTATTTTAAATCTAATTCTGAAAGGATCTACAGTATATTTTGTGACAGACCAATACCAACCTGGCTCGATAAAATCATTCAAACGTGCTCGAAAAAGTCAATCAGGATCTCTAAATTTTAAGGTTCAGCGGAGAGAACAACCAAGAACTAAACAATGGCAAAAATATTTGCAAGATGCTACCAACAAGACCGAGCTTATTTCATTCCTACTAAAAGATTGGTCACATACGGAAAGATTTGCATCACAGCTTACCGGATATGTGCTCTTTGTAAACTTGCAGTCACGATTTTATAAATTGACATGCGAGGTTGGCGGTCAGGTTAGCTAATAAATTATTACTTTGTTTTATTTATTTACGTGATATAAGTTATTTCTGTTTTTGTAGCGTATCAAATAAAGTTGTATTATACATAAAGGTTTCAAGCGAGGAAGTTGATCACTGCACACAAGTCAAGAAGAGGCTGATACAAAAGTGTTCTTGTGCTCTAAACATGCTGCATCTATTGGTTTCAAAACCGTTTACATTTACACGGTTGACACAGATTTTGGTATTTACGCTTTGTACTTCCAAAACCAACTTGAAATACACTTATTTGTGGATATTGGCGTTTCTTCTGAAAGGCGGACTCTTGATATAAATCTGATTGACTCACAGTTAGGTACTGATTGTTGCAAAGCTCTTTCTGCTCTTCATGCATTTAGCGGGAACGATTATACAAGTGCATTTTACGAGATTGGCAAGTCAAAATTTTTCAAACTAATGAGACAGTTTTAAGAGTACAAGTCAATTTTTTCCATGGTTGGGGACTCTTTTACCTTTGATGTAACCCAATTCGACCAAATAAAAAAGTTTATATGCCAATTATATGGATTGAAATGCAGTGATACAAATGAAGGAAGATACCTCAAGTTTATTGCCAATAAAGTAGCTCCGGAACCCCAAAAGCTTCCACCTATTAGGGATGCTCTAATGTGTTATTGCAAGAGAGTTTTGTATGTAACAACAATTTTCAAACGATCACTAGAGGCAAATCCCAATATTCCGAAACCCAATGGATATGGATGGCGAGAAATTGGCGATCGACTTGAGGTTGAATGGATGTTCATTCCACCTGCTCCAAAAGACGTTTTGTAGTTGATTTCCTTTGCGTGTAAAAAGTCAAAATGTGAAACACGGGTTTGTCTTTGTCGATCGCATGGATTGACTTGTACGGATTTGTGCAACTGTTTGTCTTATGAAAACAAAAATGATTGGGACGACACTTTAACAGAATATTATTCGACTAATTCCGATGCAAGTTCAGGATTTTATCAAACTGATTAAATATCCATCTATGATATATATATATATATATATATATATATATATATATATATATATATATATATATATATATATATATATATATATATATATATACATGTACATATATATATATATGTATGTATGTATGTATGTATGTATGTATGTATGTATGTATGTATGTATGTATGTATGTATGTATGTATGTATGTATGTATATACGCTCACACACACACACACACACACACACACACACACACACACACGCATGCAAAAAACCAAAAATGTGTTTATCCTTGATATATTTGAAGTCATCAATCAAGAACTTCGACCCTTGTAATATTTTCCCTTTTAAAAATCTGTTCACGAAATTCTTTTTGATTATTTTTTTTTTCTTTCACGAAATTTGGAAAATTTATTAGCGTTACGTCATCAGTACCAAGTAAGGGCTCAAATTTGACCTTTTATGCACTTCTAGAAATGCTCGTAAGTTTTTCTCAAGATTTTATTATTTATTATAAGGTTTTCTCAAGAAGTTATCTAACATTTGACGTAAATATGTATTTTTTAGTTTGATTTTTAAAAAACTTTATTAGCAAGACGTCATCAGTACCAAATAAGGGCCCAAATTTGACCCTTAAAGCACTTTCAGAAAGGCACGTAAAGTTTTTCTCATTCAAGATATCAACCTTAAACTATTTAAGTAGTTTTTGTAATGTCCACTTCATTTCCAAGAAAAAATTACACGTAGCGTTCAGACTATAAATTTGTGGTTTAAATTTTCTAATATTATTTTCAAATTTTCAACATTTTTATTTATACTCCGGATGTTTAGGTTTAACAGCGAAAAAGAAGATGATGAAGAATTAAGAAAGCTAGAAGCCTCACTGACATTAAAGTAATTAGTTTCGACTGAAAGTTTGTCAAAAATGTTTACATCAGAATCAATGTCATTTGTTAAAAGTATATTATCTCTGTGAGGCATATTTAAAATGTTTGATATATTGGTTTCTGCCATGTTAAATGTTAAAAAATTATTTTCTTACAGCTATTTATGAGGTTGATCATATTTTATTTTGTATTAGTTTTACTAATAAGTTTTTCGTCATTTTTAATGAAAGCATATTTTAGATTAATGATTTTGTCTAGGGTTTTGCGGTTTTTCAAAACCGGTTTTCAAAAACCGGTTTTTCTAATAAATTTGACACATTTGAAAACCGGTTTTTAAATTACGAAAACCGGTTTTCTATTTTTTATCATTTTTATTTTATATTGTTATTATACAATAGCATTTCGTTACGTTATTTGAGTATTCTGTTTCCTTTTTTTTAACACGCTTCTTTAAATTTATCCCTTATCATTTTTGTAAAATGTTACGTAATAATTACCCAATAGAAACAGTTGCTTGACTGAAAAAAGTACACGCGATGTACTTTTTTCATAACATAACACATAACACAATTTTTCATATACATAAACACAAATTTTTAAAAAGTTTTTCCAAAATGGCTTCCCGAAAAATTCATATGCTTCTCAAATAATTGGGATTTATTATTCATTTTTAAAATGTATTTACGTGTAAGATTATATTGTGTTTATGTATTTATAAATGTAACTAATTTAAATCGTTTATATATTAATAATATATATAATACTATTATGATCTTTATATCTATTTAAATGTAATATTGTAGTATTTATTTTTATGTGTATACTATACTAAGATTTTTTATTTTGCAAATTAGATTTTTGGAATTTGTTACTTATAGAATCAAATTTGTTACTTATAAAAATCAAGTATGTTTTATATTATAATTTATAAATAAATAGTTTCCCTTAATTAGTTTGTTAAGTATTTTGTTATGTTATGGTAATATAATTATGATATGAGCTTAAGCTCTTATCAACGTGGTAATATAATTTAAAGTTACAATTGAAAAAGGTAAGGCATTTTTGTTTCAAAAATATTTATTCAATAATTTAATTTCATTTCCAGATAATAAAAAAAAATGAATAAGTCAGAAGTTTGGAATAGTTTTAAAAGGTCAGGGATAGAAAAAGCAATCTGCAAATATTGTAATAAAATGTTGAGTTGCAAAGGTTCATCAACAAGTAATCTACGTAACCACTTAAAATCAGTTCATAAAATTGATATTGAAAATAAATCAGAAACGTTCAGCAAAGAAGATACTGGTCCTACATCTTTTTTAAAAGAAAAAACTAATATTTTAAATTTTATGCAAGTAAAAAGGAGTAGCTTACAAGAAATCTTATCAAAACTTGCTGCAATGGTTGGGTTTTCTATAAATAGCATTACGAAAAGCTCATTCATACGAGGGTCTCTAACAACGAGGATATTCATTACCCAAAAAAACTCTAGAATAATGGATCTCATTCATGCATTTTATGACGAAGCAAAACTTGAAACTATTACAGAATTAGATTCAATAAAAATGAGTGGAAAAATATTTTCTATAACTTTAAACGAGTGGATAAGTAAAAGAAATCATAGATATTTATACATTTATGTACATCACTTAGCAAAAGATTTTAATTTAGGATTAGTTCCAATAGCTGGCTCTTGTGATGCTCAGAGAACATTCGAATTAATATCTTCGAGACTTAAAATATTAAATTTGAATCAAGAAACTGACATTGTTGCTGCAACAAATGATGGTGCTGCTGTTAGGATAAAATTTAGCAAATTATCATGTATAATTAATCAACTATGCTATTCAAATGCAATCCACCTAGCAGTTACTGATGTATTATATAAACATAGAGAAATGGTTGAAGCTGAATCCGAAGTAAATGGTTCAAGTGAGGAATCGGATGATGAAGATGAAGACAAATATGACGAATATGAAGAACCTTTTTCTTATATTTGTAACCAAGAGCATCCTATTCCTATTTTGTCTGACAATTGCAAACATTCCGTTTCACAAATCAGAAAAATTTGTAAATTTTTTCGCAAATCTCCAGTAAGAAATACCATTCTCCAAAATTATATAAAATTAAAAAAAGGAAAAGAGTTGAATTTAATTCTTGACTGCAAAACAAGGTGGAATAGTATAGAGGAAATAGTTGGAAGATTTTTAGCAGTAAAAGAATGTGTAGTTTTAACATTGAATGATCTTTATTCATCTTATATGTGGAATGAAGCTCAATATCTTACACTTTTGGAACTTCATAAAGTCTTGGAACCCATTTGTCTAGCAGTAGAAGGCTTAGAGCGACGAGATGCCACTTTATTAACTAGTGAAGGTATATTTTCATTTCTATTAAAAGAACCAAAAAATATAAAGTCTAAAATAACTTTTAATCTATTAAAAGCTTTAGAAGAAAGAATTCAAGAAAGAAGACAAGTTGAATTAGCATCTCTTTTACTTTTTTTGCAAAATCCGGAAAACATTTCTGGTCCAACAATTTTTGACTTCAGTCAGCAATCTCTTTCTAATAATTACGATAACGAGCGAAAAATCTTCGTTTATATACATGTTTGTTCCTTTTAATTTGTGCGATTCTTGAAAGATTTTGGCTTTATCTTTGTGTCTAAGTAAATTAATTAAAACTGTTCTTGTACATCTATCCTATCTCAATCCGGTCCGATGAGCTTGCTCGATTTTAACTCCATTCAGTCCTAATTTATTAGATAAAAATAATTGAACTTTCTCTTCGGTTTCAATCCAGGTTTCTTTTGCACTTTCTGGTATTCCATCAGTTCGCAGATTTTTTTTTTCGATATCTATCTTCAATTTTTCAGTATTTTGCGTTTCTATTTTCCGCTAGAATGTTTTTCTTTTCAAAGCGTTCGTTGTTTTCTTCGTAGACTTTAGCTACTTTTTTATCGAAAAGTTCTTGAAAATTTAAAGATAATTTTACGTCTTCAATATCTTTTACCAAAGTTTTGATTTGGTTAGCATTTTCTTTAAAACTTTGTTGGATTTTATCAAGATGCTCATTGAAGATTTTTGTGTTTGCACTTAAAATTTCGACAAATATTTTTTCTTGTTGTTTCAGCATTGCCTCTGTTTCTTTTCTAAATTCCAATAACATTTCCTGAAGCATTTTTTTAATTTCTGCAAGTGTAACTGTCATTTGTTTTAATGTTTTAACGGCCAATAAGTTTTTTGTTGATTTATTTTTTTAAATATTTTTATGTAAAACAATTTTTTTTTTTAAACAGATAAAAACGCGTCTGCTCTTATTGAAGGGCTTATTGGAAAAAAAAAAGTAGTGACAGCGTAAACTTATTGCTGCCATTTTTATTGTTGTCTTCGAAAATAAAAAGCGCAAAAAGAAAGAAATTGGAAATCAAAACGGTGTTTCGTCGTAACGAAAAAATTTGCTTTGCCCGAATTTTTGTTGTCTTGACGAAAACGACCTTCATTCGGATCATGCAATTAAATTCATGGTTAGAATAACATTTTACAACTTTTTTTATCATCCGACAATGAGAAAAACCGTAACTTTCGGAAGCATAAAAATGATTTAAATAAATTAATTTTAATACTAAAGGTATATTTTAAATAAACTTTCATTTGTCTACATCAATATTCATTTGCTAAAAGTTGACGAAAGAGAGAATAAAGTTTGGTATAAAGTATAAAGAGAGAATAAAGTTTGGAATAAAGTGCTTTTTCATTTATGTTAATTTCTATTTAAATTAAAAAACGTTTTGCAAATACGATGGTAAATTTATAAAAAATAAAAAACAAATAAACAATCAATATTTAAAATTCAAATTAAGTACAATTTTCAGCATTAAAGTACAGCGTCACGTCTTTCAGCATCTGGTCAGAAAAGTTTGATCTTTTTTTTTTACACGTAAGTTCTTAAGCTATGATTTTTAAATAGGACTTCACTGTTTATAAATAATAAATGAGAAGTCATTACATATTTATTAATAAATAGTTTTAATGTGAATGCAATATTGATATCAAAAATGATATATAATTGAAGTCATGGTGTTAATAATAATCTACAAATCAGAATGTGTAAATTACACTAATTCATTTATCATGAATATCATTCCATTTTGATGAGACTCGATCAAACATTTTGATGAGGCTCGATCAAATATTCTATTAATTTAAGATTATTAATTTCCGCACTTTTAATTTTTTTAAAGAAGAAAGGTTTAATAAGCAATTCTAAATCAGTTTTATAAGTCACGATTTGTAAACTATATTTTGTATTAACAATCATTAAAAAAGTTTTTAAATCGTAATATATTTGTTACAATGAGGTTTAAAATAATTTTTATCTTGTTGTTTGGAGTTGTAAAAAACGATTTGCCAACTGTTGCAACTCTAAAAGAAGGTGCTGCTATTTTTTCAAGAATCTTGGACTATTATACCAACAAAATCACACAATATAAAGCCTTAAGCGAAGATTTTAACTCAATCAAAAACAGTATACAATTTCTAAAAACTGATGGTCAGAAAATAAACGATCAATTTAACCATGGTGTTGCAAGTTTATTTGAAAAGAAAGTAAAATCTCTGGAAAGTATTAAAAAAAAGATACTTGATGAAAAAGAATCATACAAGTACGTTGATAACTTGGAAAGATTTGAGTATCCCAACGTGCGGGATATTTTTGCTGAATACTCCCGAGAATCAAACACAAGTATTCCAGTGATAGAAATTGTAGGACCTTTTCCGACTGATGTCCCTATAAATTTGACACGAAGTTTTGTCCATATACCCACAAATATTTATGCATATAGTTCTGATATGTTGAACAAAGTGTTATGGACTCAAAAACTAGATGACGTGTTTATTTCAAACCAACGTAATGATGTTCATCTTATTATGGAGGAGTATTGCGAACCATCTGGTAATTTTTTAAATTTGTTCATTGCGTCATTTATAAATATACATAGTTATAAAACCATATAAAAACTTCATAATAAATTATATTTCATTTATTTCATAATTATACAATGGTGAAATCAAAATGATATGAGTCTGGTAACAAAAGAATATTTCATTCAAGGTTTCCTGATTTTTTTTAAATTAGATTAACAATATTAACATAATAAAAAAGTAATAATAATATCAATAAAAATAATAAATAATAAAATTAATAAAAATTAGAACGCAATTTATCAAATCCATCAAATATTTAGAAAATCATTTATTTGATTCAAAAATCATTTTGGCATTTAAAAGTTAACCATGCAAAATTTTTTTTCTTCTGAACTTTAGATTGTTAACTATTGAATATTTAAATCTTAAATAGTCCAAAACCCAGAGTTTTGAATCTTGTTACAGAAAGCTGGTGCCACCGCCAAAGTTATCTAATAGTTCTCTAATTGCTTAAGTATTAAGACTCTAATTAGTTAAGTATGAAGACTCGAGTTACTTAAGTATTAAAAGCCACATTGCTTTAGAACTCTCTGATAATGAAAGTTTTAAAAAAAAAATTTTGAAAGTTTTTTTGAAACTTTTAAACATTTTTTTTTGAAAGTTTTTTTGAAAGTTTAAAACATTTTTTTTTTTACAAAATCATAATAATTTTGATTTTGATTTACACTTTTTAAGCGTTGAAATAAAAGCGTACGTAATTTATGGATGACCCCTTACAAGAAGAACAAAATTTATTAAAAGCGTACGTAACTTATGGACGACCCCTTACAAAATGAATAAGATTTATTAAAAGCGTACGTAATTTATAAACGACCCTCTTACAAAATGAATAAACTTTAATTACTCGAAAAATATAAGTTTTAGTTGTGTGCTTTTTTTTAATTTTATTTTATATATTAATAAAAATTTCGAGAAAGTTACAAGATTGCACTATGATCATAGAGTTGTGACAACGTTTTAAATGCAGGTTATGTATGGTCAAGCACGTAAGTCAAAATATGAGTATTTCAAGTGAAATGTTATATCTCTACAACTCGTATTTAACATAATTTATATCTCTACAACTCATATTTAATGTAATTTCAATGAGGGGAATAGTAGCCATCAAAAGTTTCTAGCAAAAAATTTCTAAATTTCCAGTTTATAGCGTTTAAAAAATCGTTGTTTATTTTTCAAACTATTACGATATTATGGCAAAAAAATATAATATAAAAAAAAATTATACATTCAAACATTCAGGTAGCCTAAAATAAGATTTTTATTATAATTATTTTTATCATTTTTATTATAATTGTTTTTTATAATGCACAGGAAAATAAAAATATGCACAGGAATAGAAACGCACAAGATTGAATGTTTTTAAACGAACCACCTTCAAACACTTTTCAAAATTAGTATAAAAAAAAGCTTATCTTTTAAAAAATACATTCATGTATGTTTGTAAACGGTAATATATTCGCCTAAGATTTTTAAGTCTGAAAAATATTTATAAAGTCTGTTGTAGATTCTTTTTGTTTCAAAAATAGTGGAAAAATTGAGATAAGTCTACGATTGCTTAGCAATGGCGTGTCTCCAGTTTTAAATATTGGTAGAATCTTTGCTATTTTTAATTTATCTGGGACAACTCCTATTTGAATTGATGAGTTAAAAATATTAAAAAGAACATTTTTTACAATGGATAATAAATCAAATACTACATTGCTGGAAATGTTGTCAATGCCCGGAGCTTTGTTTTCTTTTACTGATTTATTTGTCTCTTCAATTTCCTCTGAAACTTTAGATCAGTTTTGGAAAGTGAACTAATGTAATCAAAATAGTTATTGAATAGTTTTTTTGGATTGTTTCTTCTTGATGTTAGCCTTCAACCAATATTCACTGAAAAGTTATTAAATTTTTCGAAGATTTTTCTTTTTTTGCATACTCAATTTCATTTTCCTCAATTTTGGAAATTTAAGATTTTTTTGAGTTTTATCAATAATTTTGTTCATTTCCAATGCTTCTTTAAATAATACCATTATATATTTTTAAATTGTTTGGGATAATAGTACTTTTAGATTTTTTTATTTACTGACATTTATATATGAGCAATATAGCGAGAGTGACAATTCAGCAACGAGTGACGGTCGTAACATTTTACACTCTTAAAGCTATTTAAAATGAACTAAAAATGGAAATGACTTTACTGATTGAATAATTATACTATCGTATAATTAAGTATGCAAAAATTACGGCATTAAAGTCTTAAATTTTTTCAAAAACTCGAAGTAGCGTGACGGTCGTAATGTTTAGTTTTTACCACTTCCGAACAAAACAACTTTGTCAGACATAATGCAGCGAACGGCATGGTAAAAAAAAATCATTTGATGTGTGCATTTAGCATATAATGATATTATTATATATACTGAGTTTTATAGTTTTTATATAAAGTTTTGCAAGCATTTTTGTGTTTTTTTTTTGTCGTGACGGTCGTAACGAAAAATCCATTATTACAAAACAACAAATAAAACGACGCAATCATTGCTGTCAGAAAAAAAGTTGAAATGATTATTAAAAACCATACAAATCATGTTTAAAAATATTATCAAAGTACTAAATTATGGCTTTACGATACGATTTTTAACGCTTCAGAGCAGGACTGAAAATAAACGTCAAAACACGTTCATACAACTTTAAAACCATGCTAATGAATGGTAAAATAATTTTTTTATATAACTTTATATATATATATATATATATATATATATATATATATATATATAAAGTATATATATATATATATATATATATATATATATATATATATAAAGTATATATATATATATATATATATATATATATATATATATATATATATATATATATATATATATACTTTATATATATATATATATATATATATATATATATATATATATTTATAAATATATATATATATATATATATATATATTTCATATGACAACAAATTTTTTTGTCATATGAAATTTGTTGTCATATGAAAGTCATTTACATAAACAAAAACATGACACATTTAATAGAGACTTCCTTTTTTAAAAAAATGTTACAATGGTAACTCATAGTTACAATATAGCAATTTAATTTTTCTATTATCTAACTTTCTACAGTAATCTAAAAAAATTTGATAAAGCATTAAACATAGCACTACTGATGAAAATAGTGAAAGGCCTCTAGTGCTTTTTTATTATTTATATATTTATTTAAAAGAAATAAATCTTTTTTCAAATTTCAAAAATTCAATTATTGTTTTTTTTGCTTGGCATACCTTTTTCCATTATATATATATATATATATATATATATATATATATATATATATATATATATATATATATATATATATATATATATATATATATATATATATATATATATATATATATATATACATATATATATATATATATATATATATATATATATATATATATATATATATATATATATATATATATATATATGTATATATATATATATATATATATATATATATATATATATATATATATATATATATATATATATATATATATATATATATATGTATATATAAATATATATTAGGATGTCACAAAAAAAAAAAAATTTTTTTGCGCTATCAAAAACTTGGCTCTTATATGTAAAATGACGAAATATATAAAAAATATTGATCTGAGACAACTGTAAGAGCTTGGTGTGTAAAACTTTTAAAAAATGTCAATTTTTGTCATGTTTTTTAAGTTTTTATTATTTTAATTGTACATGTGATATAAAAAAGATTAAATTTATTCAAAAGTAGGATTTTTTAAATATAATTATTTAAAGTAGTCATCTTTTACTTTTATTAAATTGTATATTTAACTTTTTTTCTTGGTTATTGGTATTTTATTGATCATTGCTATTTTTTACTTATAAAACTTTGATTACTTTAATATACATGTGATTTAAAACTGTTTCAAAGTTTTTAGTTTCATAATTAAATATATTGTTAAAAATGTCGTACATTAAAAAAATCCAGCAAAAAAGGGGAAAAAGAAAAGTACACTGTTCAAAGCAGTTTAAGGCGATCTTTACATCTGTTAAAATATCCCATAAATGAGCTTCCAGTCAACCAGCTGCCCAGTGTCAGAAATATCCTGCAATACTTTCACTTTTTGAAATCTTCTAGGTAATTTTAATATCTAGTTTTTTTCTAATTTATTTACTTAACCTACAGTTCATGAATATAATTATATATTTCAGTTAATTCTCTTTTGCATAGGAGCACCAGATTTCAGTCCAGCAAAGAAATTATTGCTTGTCCAACAAAAACAGGAACCTGAAGTCTAGTTTGTCAGTATAGAGCATGCAAAAGGTCAATCAATAGATGCGTAACTTCAGCTGTCACTGGCATCTGGATAAAAACTGGTTTTACGTGCAACATTATTAGTGGAAGATCTGTTTGGTAAATTTTGCACACAAAAAAATTATTATAGGCTTATCTTGTTTTTTAGTAACTTCAGCTATGTAACATTTTTCAGTGAAAGGATCTCTAAAACTCACAGAGAAATATAACAAAATGAAAGGATGGAGTAAACTAAACTGGAGTTCAAGTAAAGGGATCTGGACTCAAAAGCAACTAGATTTCCAGGTGGAGGTTAATACCTTGTTTGATATATCTGTTCCTACAGTAATTGACATGATAATGAAAGATCAGAGAAGAACCGAAGATGCAAAGAATGAAGATGTAGCCTTCTACGAAGACTAGAGATCTAAAAGGAATATGACCATGACTGCACAGTATAATGAAGAATTTGAAATTAAGGCTCTGCGAAGAAAGCAGAAATACGAAAGAGTTAGGCAATTGAATGATCAGAAAAACACAAAGGCTCAAAAAGAAAAAAGGACTTTGCAAACATTTGACAGATTGCAGAAATCAACAGACGAGAAAAGTACTGACAAAGCTTTGGATGGACAAATTGAACTTGAAGATGATGTTAGCCTATTTGAAAGTTCCATTTTATGTGAAGAAAGTGATGATTCTGAATATGATGAATCCAAATCAAAAAAATCAAAAACAATTTTAGAGTTAACTCCAGATGAACTAACTGAAACTACTTTTGCTGTTAGCGTTCGGTATAGAATCGGTATTAGGCCCCAGATTGCTATAATTTCTGCTATCTGCAATAAAGCAGCTGTTGACTTGCATGAGATTAATTTATTAAGATCTACAATACACAGAAAAAGATACAGAATTATTAAAAATCTTGGCAAATATTATTCACCAAATTGATAAAGTTTATTTTTTTTATTATCTCTATTACTTTAAATGTATAATTTAATTGATTTAGGTGAAACACTACGACAGGATCTTGTTGATGTTTTAAAAGGAAAAACACTCATAGTCCATTTTGATGGGAAACTTGCTAGACAGCTTGAAGAAGATCTGACAGTTAACTGTGAGAGAAATGCAGTTAGTGTAACTAGCCGAGATTTAGAATGTAGAGATGATTTTTTTCTTGGCATAGTGCAGGCAAAAAATTCAACTGGGTCCGAGCAGGCAAATTTAATCCTCAATCTCTTGGAATACTATGATATTGTCGACAATATCATTGGTGTTTGCTGCGACACAATTGCATCTAACACTGGAAAATTTGCGGGAGCAGTTACAATCCTATCAACTGTCCTTAATACAAGTCTTGTCTGGCGCATGTGTCGTCACCATATTATTGAAGTACATATTAAACATTTTATGACTGGCGCTGAGACCAAGTCTCCGAGAAGAGAAATTTATGTGCGCTCACAGAGGGCTTGGTCAACAATTGTTGACAAGATAGACACATCATCAGACAATCTGGTTAAGTTTAACTGGACTTCTTTAGAGATTGAATTGCGTGTCTATAATATAGACAAGACAGCATTAAAGTTTGGGGAAACTGTACTTCATGAAAATATTTTCAAAAAAGGAGATTACAAAAATCTTTGTCAGTTATATGTTTACTACCTTGGTGGTCTTGTTCCTGCTATAAAATTTCATCAGCCAGGAGCTTGCCATGCATCAAGGTTTATGGCAGATGCAATTTATTTGCTTACATTAGAAATGACAAAGAACATCTCAAACATCATGAATGAAAAGGAGAAGAAAATGGTTAAAACAGCTTCTTTGTTTATATCTTTAACATACTGTCCTTGGTTTTTCCAAAGCTCTCTTAGTTTTAAAGCACCAGTTAATGATTTAGCAGCATTCAAAGATGTGTTTGATTTAAGTAAAGAATATCCCGAGTTTTCTCAATCAATACTGAAAAGCATGCAAAATCATACCTGGTATTTAAGTCAGCAGCATGTTGTAATGGCTTTAGTTGATGATGATGTTAAAAAAGATGAGAAGAAGAATATATTCCAAAAACTGTTACAGTTTCCTGATCCTGAAGAATTCATGAAGGGTAAACCTAAAATGCCTGTAATCACATTGTCAACAATACTATCAAATTTAGTAATATGATAAATGCTTAACATAATTTTTTTTCTAATATTTACAAGTTTTATCGTAAAAATAGCAAAAAATCAAAAAAAATCAAAAATTTGAAGTTTTACTCCAAGCACTTATAACCGTTTATATTTAAAAAATCTGATATATTTAGTCATAATATACCTAGTAACCAAGTTCTAGATAGTGCAATCTCTTTTTTCCAAAAAAAAAAAATTTTTGGGACACCCTAATATATATATATATATATATATATATATATATATATATATATATATATATATATATATATATATATATATATATATATATATATATTATCCAATTGGAATAAGCTTAAAGACAAATAAGATTATCACAAAAATAGAGTTTATCACAAAAATTGTTTGGCCTAAAATTGTACTATTCAACCAGCATTTAAAATGTTTCTTCAAGAGTTGACAGTCAATTAAGTAAAGAACTTGCTGAACAAATCAAATGCAATACACGAATTTTGAAATGTATAATGAAAGTTGTTATTTATTGTGGAAAACAATGTATACCTCCGCGTGGTACGCTTGAAAATGCAGATAAACTTGGAAATGTTAACTCATTTATTTATCATTATTTTAAGTGCGTTAAAACTGTCATCTCAGAAATAGAAATGATGAGAATAGACGTCAATGTGTTTGCAGAACAAATGTATAAGTATGCATCAATTCTTGTCGAAAAATCTAATACAAAGTCAGTAAGTACACACAGTCTAACAAATTCATTAAGCGAATCTGCCCTTTAAATATTTTAAACGGTGTCTCATCATTCCATTCACAGATCATATATTTGTTGAGTTGAAAGATAAATTTAAATCATCAAATACAATTGGGTTATTTTTAAGTTTTGTACCTTCTATGATTTGCGTGAAAACTTCAGTGGAGCTGTCTGAAATGATTCGAAAAGCTACGATATATTTTGAAAGTGATCTCCCTAACTCTAATTTCCTTGATGAAGAAATAGTTATGTAGCATAAAATGTGGCTTTGATGTCAACCAGAACCCTCAACTGCTGCTAGTGCTCTTAAAGAATCTAAGCTAGATAAGTTTTCAAATATTTACATACTTTTTTCCCTTAGATGTCACTTCCAGTCACTATTTCGGAATCTTCCAGTCACTATTTCAGAATGTAAAAAAACGGGATGCTTTCATTTATACAGAAAAGCAACACAAAGACGGGAACTACTTTCTGAGTTGGTTTTAATGAACATCCATTATGATTATAACTTTGATTTAGATGTGGCTGTTAAAATGTTTGAAAAATTACATCCGAGAAGATTAGAATTTGTCTCCTTTCTTTTAGACAATTAACAATTGTTGCAATTAATTAAATATTTATCATTGAGACCAAACGTTTGTTGTTTATTTGTGTGTGTGTGTGTGTGTGTGTGTGTGTGTGTGTGTGTGTGTGTGTGTGTGTGTGTGTGTGTGTGTGTGTGTGTGTGTGTGTGTGTGTATTAGGGTGTCCTAAAAAACAACATTTTAGAAAAATGTATACAGCCACCCCCTCAATATGAACTATATGATAAAAAAACATAGGATTTAAACAATTTTTGAATAAAAAATATTTTTAGGGGTCCCCAAAACCCTAGATCATTTAAGGAGTTTCTAATATTATCAGAAAAAAAGCTCTTTAAAAGTGTATAATGTTGGATCTCAAATGAAGCGTAATCATATGAAAATTTCTAAAATGATAATTATAGTATAAAAAACTTCATTGAAAAAAAATATTGTCAAAAAAACTTATTAAGATGCAGTTTTTTCTTTTTTAGTTAATAAACTTCATTTTTAATGCTGTTTAGTCTAACATTTATTTTTATATAATATAGTTATCATTTTCAAAGTTTTTATATAATTTTATATAATTGTTTAATTCGCTTCATTTGAGACCCAACAGGATACACTTTTGAAGAACTTTTTTTTTTGGTAATTTCAGGAACTCGTTATATGTTCAAAGGTCTTGGGATACCCTAAAAATATTTTGAGTTTAAAAATTTTGAATCAAAAATATATATTAATATATAATAAAAGCATATATATTAATGTATATTTAGAGTAATATATACATATATATATATATATATATATATATATATATATATATATATATATATATATATATATATATATATATATATATATATATATATATATATATATATATATGTATGGATTATTTCATTAAAACACCTTCTGTAAACATTTTTACATGGTAAAAATACTAAGAGAAAATAAAAAGATTATTTGGGAATGTTTTCTTCAAGAGTTCTTTTGAAAATTGTTTGCTGTTGCTTTGCATTCCAACATTGAACTGCCTGTACTAGAATTTGATAAGAATCTTCAGGAATTGCATTTTCTGAAACTTTTACTTTCTTCTTAACCTAAATTAAGTTTTTCATATTTAGTTTATGGATCTTGCATAATTCCTTTATGTCATCTAAAAATGAATGTTTTTGCAAGGAGGTATAATAAACTGGAGGGAGAACGAAGTTAAAATACGTCATTTCTCAAAGAACGGTCTTAGTCGCAACAAAATTTTCTATTAACACCGCGTAATTATCATAATTTAAAGTTAACCAATCACATTCCACTTTTAACCAAAATTATCCCATGATATTGTTTCAAAACGTCATAAGCAATTGCAAAAAAAACAGCCCTGAAATAAAAGAACGCGTTTCTTTTATTTCAGGGCTGATGAGTAAGATAAGGTATTCTTAAAGTTTTATAAATATTGAAAAAATTCTGATACCACGGTAATTGTAATTCGAAAACAATATTTAGAGTTAGTTAGTAACTCGTAAACAATATTTAGAGTTAGTTAATTGTTAATTTTTTTATTTTGTGCTCTTTAAACTAATAATACATCTCTAGATTAGAATTGAATTAATAAATGTCTAAATAAGAATTGGTAATATTTTTGCCAGATTTACAAAAAGGTATTTTATACCTCTATATTTAGAATATAGCAAACTGTTTTTAAATCCAACAAAAATACTAAATGCTTCATAAAGTAATCTTTTTTTGATTACCTCGATACCTAGTATCTAGGTATTCAAACATACCTAGTATCGAGGTATTCAAAGATACCTAGTATTGAGGTATTTAAAAAAAGATTACTTTACGTTGGTCATGATTTTTGTTGTGGTTACTACTTGATTGTTGGAACAGTTGTTATAAACTTATCCGGTCAAATTTTAAGAGAGTAATGTATTTTGATTACAGATTAAAAAGGTTACTAACTACATTTTGACATGCCGTTGGAATAATTATACAACAAAGACTGTACTGCAATTATAAACAATTTTCGGCTTTGTTTTTTCTCCATTTTGTTATAGCTCCTTGTTTTTACTGAGCAATAGTTAAGCTGGGATAAATAATTTCAAAATTTACTTTATTATTTAATAGACGTATAAATAGGTTTATTTTGTTGTTTGTACGTCGATATCTCCCAAACTTTAAATAGAGAGTTCATATAGTTTTTGCTATACTTGGATACATTAAAAAAAAACTTAATTGCATTTCTTCACATTTAATTAAGTCTTTGCTTTGTTAACTCTCTATTTTCACAGAGCTCCAGAACATGCGTTTAAATTAGCGTTGGAACTGCTAAAAAATTTTATAACTGGATAATTTGTGCAAATCGGATACCAAATTGAATCAGAGTTTGCACTTTTGTTTGGAAAGTTGATACCCTATTGTTAATATTTGATCTATTTAGTGAGACAAAAATGCATTTTTCTGTATCCCAAATGGAGCCCAGATGATTAAGTTGTTTATTTGATATTATTTGATAGTCGCCTATGGTTATATTGCCATTAGTTACTTATCGTTTTCCGGAAACATAAGTTCCGCTTTGACAGCATTGAGTTTTATACCGTTTAAGTTATTGTAAACATTACACGTTGTTATAAGTTTTTCAAGACCAGATAGAGTAGAGCTAAACAGAATGATGTCGTCAGCATAAACAATAACACCAGCGATCAAGAACTTTTTCAGCATCAAGCGCACATAAGTAAATAGGCGAATTATTGTTGCTGTAATGTCTAATTGTTTCACTTATAAGAAATTCAGCATGCAAGGTCAAACTCTTGTTATTAAAACCAAATTTAAGGGAACGCGTTTCTTTTATTTCAGGGCTGATGAGTAAGATAAGTTATTCTAAAAGTTTTATAAATATAGAAATAATGCTGATACCACGGTAATTGTTTAGTGATTTGACTATCGGTATAATAGTTGAAGATGACATAGCTGCAGAAGTCCATCCATGATTATTTGCGAAATGAAAGAATTTTCTTATCCATTGCGTTAGTGCATCACACTGGGCATGTTTTAAATGTTTTGCACATATATTGAAATCATCCTTGCATTATTTGGTTTTAGGCAAGAAATAGTTTTTTTTATAATTTCATCAGTAATTATTGTTTCATCAAGATTTTCACTAGGTGGAATTTGACAATAAGTACGGTTATGAGTTATTCTTTTAGTGTTTAATTGTTTTTCAAATATAGTAGCAAATTCTGAGGTAATTGATTCTTTATCCGTTTTATTATAAAATATAGTAAAAAGTTTATGGTAACTAAAATATAGTAAAAAGTTTATGGTAAGTAAAATATAGTAAAAAGTTTATGGTTGAAAGTTTTGGATTCGAATCCTTTTTTATACACTTAAAAATATTCAAAATATTTTTTGAATTACAGTTTTTTAGTTTATCAACTTGTATGTATTGTTGATATAGGTTATTATTTTGAGCTGCTTTGACAGCTTTGTGGAAATTCTTCCGAGTATAGCGATTTAAGGTTAAAGAAGTTGAGTCATTCACGAATCCCGTCTCACTCATTTTTAAAAATAATCAATCAATCAATATATTTCTGAAATATTTGATATTACATTTCATGGTTGTTTACAAATGGTATAAACTACTAATATAAAGTAAACACCTAATGACAATGATTAAAATAGTAATGGCAGTAATAATAAAAATAATATTTATAATAATAAATGATAACAATAAAAATTACATATTACTTTAACAATAATAATAACAACAATAATAATAAAAATATATTTAAATAAGTCTTTTTAGATAATATGACAAATAATTAAAAAACAAACAAACAAAACCAACAAATTATACAAAAATTTATGGTTTGTGAAATATAAACTTCAAGTAAAAAAAAAGCATTTGTTATTTCATAGCAAGTAAGTTGATATCAAAATTGAGAAAAAGAGAAAAAAGATTGCTTTCATTTAATTAAAGTTAACCATAATTAAAGTTAATCATAGTTAAAGTTAATCAAAAGTTAATCATAGTTCTTATAATATAATAACCAAAATATATTGCAAATAATATGACTAAATAAATACATTAAATATAAACAGAAAAACACTGAGAAAATCAAAACAAAAGTTACAACAAACATTACAAACAAAACAAAAATTTACTTTATATACTTTTGGCAAAAAAAAGATTAAAAAAAACAACAAAAAAACGACCAAAAACAATAAAAAATAAAGAAAAATAATAATAATACACGTATACTAAAACATATATAATAAATGGCTAAAATGAAAATAAAAACAAATAATATTTAACTGTATAAAAAATTATATATCACTATTTAAATATAATTAATAAAACAAAAAATAAAAATAAACTACTAAACTACTACAAAATAAAACTAAACTAAACTAAAAGATAGAACAATAAATGACTAACAAAAAATAATAAATAAAACTTTATACGCGAAAAAATTAAAGAAAAATCACTGCGACAAGACTGCGTAACAGCATAACTAATAAGAAAATTGTACATCGTAAATCGTGTATATAAAAAATTCTAAAAAGTATATGAAAGAAAACTAAAGAAATATATGAAATAAAACTAAAGAAATATATGAAAAAATAATAAAATCTTGATTTGTCGTTCTTTTTTCGATGTATAAATAGTTTTTTGTTCTTTCTTTTCCATTCTTTTTATTTATTTCACTCATTAACTTTTTTAACTTCTATTTTCAATACTTCTTTACTTATTTTCTTTCAGATATTTCTTTTTCTTTCCTTCTTTTATTTATTCTTCTTTTTAGTTGATTGTATTTTTCGTTTAATTTATAAACTTTTTCTTTTTTCTTTTTTCCACTTATCTTAGTTATCTTTATCCATTAGAAAAGCCCACCATTTGTGATGTCATTGCAAAGTCAAAAAATAAAAAAATAATGTGTAAGAATTTTTTTACTTTGACTTAATTTGAGATTCCAGGATTTTCCACCAGGATTTTGAATGTTTAGATCTATTTTTTGACTTGAAGTGTTCTATTAGTGCCCACACTCCGATATTAGTAATAGTATATATTTAGGTAAGTTCATTTTCGAAATCATCAATAATTAGTTAATAAAAATAATATTAACAAAATATTAACAAAATTAATATTAACAAAACTTTTAATAATAACAAAACTGGTATTTAAGCGATCATTATACAAGTTTATAAAATTTAGATTGTTCCAGAGATATCTTAAAATACTAAAATCCTCCGTTATTTTATTTATATTTTCTCGATAATACTGACCTTTAAAATCAATTGCAATTGATAGTGGCTAGTGCTCTCTAACAATATGAAATAAAGGAGGAATAACGACCTATTTATATTATAGAAAAGATGTATTCTTTGAAATAGCTATATCGTCAATATAAGATGAGTTTGGTAATGTAAAGTGTCAATATGTGATTGCAGGACCAGCCCCTTTAGTTACATCGACTATTTCTAATTCATTTGATTCAATAAATTCAGATAAAACTAAAGAATAATTGTTTCTTTTCGGGATAGATCTTTCTAGTAGATCATATATTCTATGCGGAAATGACTGGAAATCTCCAAGTATAATTACTTCGCTATTATTGTCATAACTATTCAATATTTCTTAAAGTATGTCTTATTAGGCCGGGTGAACTAAAATAAGCAATTGCTTTTTCTTAGTAATTGCTCAGGTTTACATGAATAAAAACTTAACAGAAATTCATGAAGTTTTTATTCACGTAAAGCTGACCAATTACTGAGTATAACCGATTACTCATTTTTTTCACCCGGCCGCTTGACTTGTTGATGTTTAATTGTTTCGTGACAAGGTGAGATAAATGCCAATTAAAATAATTTTGATAAAATTTTTTTGTAATTTTATTGCGGATTTTATACTATCATCTTCGTAAAGAGATGAGATATTTTGAAGTTGGTTCTTTTGGCTAAGAAAAAATGATTATGATTTATATATATAGATCTCAAGTTTTATATATATTTATATAGACCACTATGGGATTTATATGTAGATCTTGTGGTCTATATATAGATCACAAACATTTTCTCTTAGCGCTCGTACAGAAGATGTGCTATAAAATTATACTCAATCTTGCCACTATTGCGGCTAATGTATTTATTTGATCAATTAAAATTCTTTCTATCTTACGAACAGCCGGATTTACAGTCAGGCTGCCTAGGCTATGACCTAGGGGCACCACAAAAAAAAAGGGCCTTAAAATTAAATAGTAGGAAACAAAATTTTAATTCTTGGAAAATTCTTTCATTTTCATTTAAAAGTAAATGTGTAAAAAAAAACATTTGACTACACTTATTATTTTTCAAATCACATTCTGTTATAAATATATTTACTTAAAAAATTATTGTTTCACATAAATTTTTTAAGTAAGTATATTTATATTTTCTCAAATCTCAATAAGCGCTTCTTTAAGTTCCAGGTTGACATATATTTGAATAAAGGGATTTTGTACCAGATACTAAAGATTTAAAACCCAATTATCTTTAAAACTTGACGAAATGGTAAAAAATAATTTGCATTTTTAAAATTAAAATTAGAAATGTTATACGAAAAGCTTATTGTTTAGGGAATGGATTAGCTCATCAGTTACTTTAGGGGTCGTCCATAAAGTACGTACGCTTTTTTTCGTATACCCCCCCGCCCCTCGTGTATTTTGCAATACGCTTTTTTGAGTACCCTCCACCTCCCTAAAAGTACCTATGCTTTTAACCTATTTATCTAACGTTTTATAATATTTTTTTAAATTTAGTGTCTCCTTTCTTTTATAATTGACCCACTGCCCTCCCATCTCATATACGCCATTTGTAGACCCCCTCTTCCCCTCCGAGCGAACGTACTTTATGGACGATCCCTTACTTAAAAGCGTGCAAATTTTTATTTAAAGTGAACTCATTTATTTTAAATCATCTACTTTGAAACACTATGCTCGAATAAAAAGGAAACAAATTTATCAACCACGCGGTTGTTGTTTTTTAATGAAACAGACCGACAAAAAAAATTTTGTTTTAAGTATTTCAAAGAACACAGTGCTAAAATTTCTTTCGTCGATAATGTACACATTATCGAAGAAAGTAATCGTAATGCTTCGTAAAGGTAATGTTTTAGCATTAACGATTACGAAACATTGTGATTACTCTTTTTGATAATGTATGCATTATCGAAGAAAGTAACAGTAATGTTTTAGGACGATTTTCTTTAAAAGGCTTTCACAGCCTTCTTCAGTCTTCTAAAATACGTTCGCTTTAAGTAAAATTTTGCACTCTTTTTAAGTAAAATAAATGAGCATGCAGCGGAGAAAGTAATCATAATTTGTTTGAATAAGAGGTTTTCCATAAAGTATGTACTCAGACATAGGGGAAGGGGTTTACCCAAAAACGTATGAATCCGTATATAGGAGGGAGGGAGGTGATAAAGACGGCGACTACTTACGCGGTTTGACACCATGATTTACTTTTTTTTTTTTTTTTCCAAACAATTTTTTTAATACGCAACATTTTTGAGGCGATTGGTTTTATTTGTAAAATAAATTTACACATAAAATTAAATTTATTAGTTACCAAAATATAGCAGATTAAACTTGTCAGACTATTTAAAATAAATCAGAAATTTGTATCAAGGTACCCCACCTATGGGTACCTTGTTACAAACTATGAGCATCGTTAAAGAAGTAAATAAAAAGTATAAAGTTTAGAGTAAAGGCAGATTTTTACTCGAAAGACGAACAAATTAATAATTATAATCCAAATAATGCATCAAATGGTCCATTTCACAATTCAGAAATCCAGATAATATATCGTTTTAAATGTCAATCTTAAGCGTCAATAAATAATGGTTTTGCATCAAAACTGGATTTTCTAGTATTTTATTGACATAAACCTTTTAAAAATTGGCTGTAAATATTAAAAGAAATGATTTTTTGAATTGTTTATGACACAATGGAGTACAATTCTACAGTTTTAGGGGCCTCTCACAAGTGCTGTATCAAGTTACCCCATACTTGCTAATAGAAAACAATTGCTTTATTTTTAACATCAACTTGTTTTCACAATAGTTTTGTTTAATGAATTAAAGAGCTTATGTATTGCATTTACAAAATAATGTTACTTACCGATAGTCACATTAAACAGTATACCTTAAAGCTTAGGAACTTTAAAAACAAATAAATTACTTTGTCATAAAAAAAGAACACAAAATTTGACCCCTCGCAGACCTAATGATGTCAAATAATAATTTTTTTGTCAAAACATAGCTAGAAGTAACTGTTACACTATACCCAATAATAGTAGTAACTGTTACACCATACCCAGCCAGTCTTCCTTCTAAACAAAAAGAATAACACATGCTAAGAATGGTTTCCATCCTGTGAAATTAACTACTACTATTGACCAAAAACACCAGTTAAATATTGATACTTTCACCGTCACAGAAACGTAGTATTATATTATACTAAATTTTCATACAGAATGTGAAACCAGATATAAAAGCACGTGACATTAAAATTTGACTTTAAAAACCTCAAAAAACACGAGTAAAACTGTCCGGGAAATACACGTGCTTTTGCTTTACACCTTGTGTTTATACAGGTTTTAATTCTGAAAGTGAAACTGCCAGGGTATAAAAATGGTTGTCACAACTTTTAAGATGCCTCCACAAAAATCTTGCATTAAATCCATACGCTTTTGAATAGTAAATGCACTCACTTGTATTCCAAATTCTTTCTAAAGAACGCTTGACACTTTTGGTGCTGATAAAATTTGGTTTGTTTGCACATCTTGACAACTCGTTTAATTCTTGATGTCATTTTACCCTTAGCTGCGTATCGTGGATAATTTTTCACATATCCAAATGTTTTGTACTTTTTAATCAATTGCTGGGGTACCTAATACCATTCCACTGCTTTTTTTTTATCAGTCTAAATGTTTTAACTTGCTTATACAAGTGGCTACAAACCCAGTCGAATTGCGCTGGGTTTGTAGCCATTCTTTTTAACTCCCATACATGATGATAAATTAAATAAGATTGAAAAATATCAGTCAATTATTAACGGTTATTTATCATTAAGCAACAATGTTTCAAAAAAAAAAATCGATTAAGAATCTTTTTCTAATAATCGCTTTCAAATCTTATTTTACCAAAACAATAGGTTCGGATAATTATTTTTCGTTGAGGTTTTAGCATTCGTTAAACTAAAACAACGTTAGTTACAGAGAAAACGGGGACATACAAAAAACGTACAATAAACGTTCAGACGGATCGTCTCGGACGTGTTCCAAACTGATTCTAGATTAGACGCTCAAAGACATCTTTCAGGATGTTCTAAGGATGTCGTAAAAAGACTTAAATAAGACATTCCGTTCAAGTGCATTTATACAAAATTGGTCTAGAAAATACGTCTTTTAAACGTTCAAAGGACATTTGTTATGCAATGAACGTATTTTAGCAATCACCGAATTTGTAGGGTTTTGGGGACAAAAGTTTAACATTTATAAAACAAAACAGAAACGGCAATTAGTGTGCCTTATTAATTGAAACAAATAAAACACAAAATTAAAAGTATACACAAGATTAAAACATGTTTCAAATTACAGATCTAAAAAATATCATAAAAATTGTTGTCGTGGTTTAGTTTTTCACGGTCGCCGGTATAGCAGTCTAAAATTACTCCCGTAAATAAATACTCCCGGAGTATTTATTTCCTAGGAAATATGTACTCCGGGAATATATACATCTTAGGAAATAATTACTCACAGGACTATTTATTTCTTAGGATATAAATACTCCCCCAGGATATATGTACTCCCTAAAGTTGAATTTGAAATATATAAATGTAACATTGAATTTGAGGTGGCGCGTCGCATCTCTCTGATGCGTACTGATTAAATAATCATTAGCGTAACAACATTGGTTAAAAAACAGATTGTTTTTACAGTATTTTTACATTGAAAAGCGGTTGCAACTTTTATTATTATACTTCCTTTAAAGTTTTCAAAAATATTATAAAAATACCGTAACACCTCTAAATTTTATCAAGAGGATATTTTTTCTTTCTATTCGTACCGCTATTTTGGTAATCGGCTTTAATCGGCATTTTATTGGGTTTCCCGTTGTTAATTTTTTATTTCTCTTTTAAACACTTATATCTTATAGTATTTAGAATTCCTATGATTCTTTGGGATTATTATGAGAAAATTCCTTATTAAAAAGTTCTTCCTAATTTTTCTTTTCTAACAAAATGCTAATACTGGAACCCAGAACCATTTTTGATCTGCGGTTTTGGTACAAAAAAGAAATTAATAGATAAAAGTAATAATTTACAGTTAATAAAGTTATACATTTGTAACTATTGTGTTTGAATATAATATTTATACACAAAAAAATTTTTTTGAGGAAAAGGTGAAAGATGCTAAGACTTTAAACATGATAACAAGTGTCCCCGCATTTTCAATACATCAAAATTCGTTTCCATATATGATTTACATAGGTGATCACAAATATTGACTCTTCCATAAGAGCAAAATGTAAGAAACCAATGATATGAGCCATTATGCATAAGTTGAATATGTTCATTATTGACTAGCTGGTATGGATTCTTTGAACAATTTTGAGCATTTAGTACAGATTAGAATTCTGCAACTGGTACTAGCTGTTTACAAATAAGCATTTGGGCAGCATCCATGATGTTGTTATTTAGCCACGAATTATGAGACAACAAAATATCTTTATCTTCATTTTTAAGATGATAAAGATTTGGAAAATTTAACCATAGTTTCTCAGGTTTTAAAGCCTTTTTTGAGTCAACTGAATTGATTACTTGATGTGATTTCCAAAATGTTTGTTCAACTGTAAACCATGAATGTTTTTCTGCACAAATGATAATCCACGCAGATTTCCATTTTTCATAATTGACAATATCGTTCAAGCAAGCTGCAAACTCCACTAAAAATATTTTTAATAACTTTTGAATACTTCCTTTTATTTTATTGCTCCGTTGCATTAAACTTGAGAGTTCGTGATCTTGAAATTTAAGGAAAATACGCGGAAGAAGAAACTTTTTTTGTTGTTGCAAAATGTTTTTAAATCTCATACAGGTTTGATACAACGATTAATATGTTTCCGTAACAATAATGGATGTTTTCACTGCACTAATTAATATTATTTCAACAACTTCATCAGGTAACATGCACCATAAACTTGTAACTTTCTCTTCAGTTTCAACACAAGAACTCAACATATCATTATATAATGACCTTTTATTTTTATCAATGTATGGCTTCAGCAAAGTGACGCTGTAATTTTTCTTTAGAGTAGTATTTTTTTGGTTAAATAAAGTGCACAAGTTGTTTTTAGAAACTGAATGTACTGTATATGGACCAAGCCAATTAAATGAAAATTTTCCTCCTTTTCTATCTATCCTTTCTTGATTTTTTAAAAGAGCTTTATCACTAATTTCAATCAAATGGGGTGCTTGATGGCGTTTATTATAACCTTTTTACTGTTTATTTTTAGCGGTTTGGATGTTTTTGAATGCTGTATGGTAATAAAATAAATGAAGTAAGAACGGCATCAAAAGTTTCTCTGTCAAAACTTTTAATGTCATGTTTTTAATATCAACCATTCCGTATTTAACATCTTCAGCTAAAGTAGGTTCTCGATTATATAATAAAAAAAATGGTGAAAATTTTGTTGAAGTGTGCTTGCTAACACGATGTGCAAATAATATTCCTTTAATAATGTAGGGCCATTCCACACATTCCACAGCTTTTTCACCAAGAACTTTAACTAATACTTCTTTTATAGTTCTATTCTGACCCTCACATAAACTATTAGATTGGGGATGGTAAGCAGAAGATACCCTTTGCTCAGCTCTTGCCATCGTATGCAATTTTTTGCTGACTTCATTTACTAACTCTCTTCCTTGATTGTTAATTTGTATTTAATGCACTCGTGTCAACAGGTTACTTCATATAAAAAGAGTGCAGTTGAATCAGCAGTTTTTTTTTAAGAGGTTTAGCTTTTGACCATTTTGTAAAATAGTCTATAAAGGCAACTAAATGTTTACAACCACCAACCTCTGGCAAGTTAAAAATATTAATTCCAGCTTGTTCCATTGCTTTAATTACAATTGGAATGAAATACAGTTCTGTTGAATAACTTATTATTTTACCATGTTTTTGACATTGATCACATTTTTAAATAAACTTTTCTACGTCGAATTTAATATTTTTCCAGTAAACCCTGCTAAAGATTTTGGGATGAGTTGCATCTCTTCCACAGTGCGAGGCCATTGCTTTTGCTTTGGAATTTTCACTAAGACCAAAATGAATGTCAGATAATATCTTTTGCTGTTGATCTTTACAAGCAATGACTAACTTTTTGCTCCGGTATAATAATTGTTCAGATAAAATGCTGAAATTCTTGCAAGCATTTCGAAGATTAGATTTGTTTCCTTTACTAGCCTTAATTTCTAGAGAAAAAACTTTTTCTTTAAGGTACTTTTCAATTGCAATAAAAACAACAGGTCGCGCCTTTTTTTATTCTAAGAGTGTGGAAAATTTACTTTCGATATTGAAGGAACAATTTTACGATACAGCGATGCCTCGCGATGTCCTAAAATGCCTATTTAGCCTTGATATACTAAGTTCACTTTGTTTTTAATAAGTTTAAGGACTAAACTGTAACTTAATACTGCTCAGTTTACCACAAAACAAAATTTACAAATGTAAAATTAATTGTCATTAAAAGATTGCTTTTCGAATTTAATTTAAATGGTAATAAGTACTCTCATTGTGAGTACTTATTTACTAAAGGAGGTATTTATTTACTAGCCTAAAATGACTGGGGGAGTACTTTTTGACTAGGAGTTAAGTACTCTGGGAGTATTTATTTACAGGGAGTTATTTTAGGCTGCTACACCGGTGTCTTTTCTATCCAGCGCTCTTTTCAGGACATCTCCAACGCAATTTTCTAGCTCATTCTCGGCATGGTCTCTGCAAAATACGAAAAAATATATAAATAAGATTTATAGAATATAAAATAAATATAATAAATATTCAAACAAGTTAGCTTATACAAAGGCTATCTGAACTATTATTTTTAAGTAATAAGTAATTATATTTTAACAAAAAAAAAAAAGAAGACAACTTATTATCATACATAACATAATAGTTTGATCTTAGCAGTGAAACCAATAAATCAATTAGTTTTGTAGTCAGATTTTTAAAATTTAAAAAATCTAACCTTATCATTTAAAGATCATAATTAACCTTATCATTTGAAGATCATATTTAAGGATCTGCAAAAGTTTTTCCCACATTCTATATACTGATATCTATTATCGATTTAAATGTTAGAATAATTAAAAGTCTTTTTATTATAAATAAATGCAAAGGAAATACCAATTTCTGTTGATGCGCAACTTTTAGTAGTTCAGTTTTACATCAATTTTTCAAAATAAATTTACTTGGCGTTAGTAAGTTTTGCAAAGGGTTCATCATATATGAAACTTGACATTTTTTTTCACAATTACATCCAAATTCTAAAAATTGATATATATATATATATATATATATATATATATATATATATATATATATATATATATATATATATATATATATATATATATATATGTATATATGTATATATATAGTACTGTGAATATGTTTTAGACCACTTGTATAATTAGATGTATTTACAATTTTTTCCTGTGTAATTTTTTTAAAGCGTACTTAAGTTTAATAATATATAAGAAAAGTTGAAAGGATATGTTATTTTGAATAAATAAACACAATTGATGAGGGAACATGAGGGATTTGTTTGTTTATTTATTAAAACAATGTGTCATAATAGCTACATCCAAAACAGGATATTCAAAGACTGCTGTTATAGAAATCATTAAAAAGTTTAGAGAAACTGGCTCCCTTGAAGATAGAAAGAAAAGTGGTAGATCTTCTAAGCTAACAAAAGATGAGAATAAATATTTAAAAATCCTTTCTTTAAGAAATACAAAAAAAGCATCAACCGGTGGCAAAGGACATTAACACAGCAACTAGGGAAAATGTCAGCGTTTCTTGTATTCGACGACACCTACTCTAATTTGGATTAAGAGGGCGTGTTGCAATTCGAAAACCATTATTACAGCATGACAATAAAAAAAAATGACTTAAATATGCAAAAATTGGGCCCAGGAAATGTTTAATCGGGTTCTGTACACCGATGAGTCTAAATTCGAAATTTTTGGAACGAAGGGACGTTAATATGTTTGAATAAGAATTGAAGAAGCCTATCAGCCCGAGTGTTTAAACCCTACTGATGACCTGGTCTCCCCAGAGTCCAGATTTAAATATAATTGAGCATATTTGGGATTACCTGGACAGAAAGAGGGTCAAACATGCTCCTCGAAATGTTGAAGAATGTTTTGAGGTACTTCAAAGAGAATGGTACAACATACCCCAGGATTTTATAACTAATTTGTATGAATCTATTACCCGAACTCTCTTCTTGTTGTAAAAATGTAAAAAAGTTTATCCTCAATAAAATTAATCAATGAACTATCAGTTATGCAATGATCCCCTAGCTACTCTCTATAACTAAATTTTTAATACATCAAAAGTATAAAACTCATAAATAAATAAAAAAAATAACAATAACAATATAAAACCAAAAAATAGAAATAAAAATATAAAACTCATAAAATAAAAATATAAAACTCTAAAAATAAAACATAAAAATATATAAATGTTCATTTAGTCACAACCAAATACCCTCATTTTCATCATCCTGTAAAGTTTATATGGCTCTAAAATTTTTAGCATTGTTACTAAACCATGTAACATGTAATAAATAAACAATAAACTATTTTCTATGCAATTGCCCTGCTTAATTCTCTATAACAATTTTTTTTTTTTTTTATAGTACTTTAATGCATATTCAATACTTCTATTTCCTCATAAAATACTATGCTTAAAAAATTCTGGTACATAACAAAACTCTCCTTGGACTTCTCCTTCTTTGACTTTTCTTTCCAAGTCGTTAAACTTCTTTCCATTTACTTTCCTTCTTTTTACCTGTTATACTTTTTGTTATTGATTTATTATGATTTTTATATTTTTATTTTGCATTGTTATTAATGATTATCACTATTTTATATATAGATAAATATATATAGTAAAATATATATCTATATATAATAAAATATATCTACAGATTATACTTTTTTATATTACTGTATTTAGTATTATTATTATTATTATTATTTATTACTATTATTGCTATTACTATTTATTTATTACTTATTATTATTATCATTATTGTTATTATGGTATAATTTATACCATCATAGGTCTTTACACGTCATCAGTTTATAACTGTTTGTAAATGTCCCGCACGATTGTATATATATACAGTTATTATTAAAGTGAAAATATATTGATTTGATTTGATATATATAAAAAAATATTTATATATAAAGTCTAAATTTTTTTTTAATTCATTACTTCATATATACTAAAACTAAATATAAATCAAATTGTTAAAAAAAAGTCTAAGAAGTAATTTATTAATGTAATAATAATTAAAATAATAAATTACAATCTATAGTATTTCAAACAACTCTTTATGAAACCGTTAACTGTTATTATTTCGATTTTCAGATATAATTAAATATGGCGCACGCATTTAAAAACTACTAAATAAAATGTTTACAAAAAGTTAACCATAAACTAAATATTTTAACCTATGCTAAAAAAAAGATATTTAAATTTAGTTTACATGTTTGTTTGATCTGTGCTTTATTATTAAGACGTTCACTAAACGTTTTTTGTATGTTCAGTGTTAGCTGGGTAATTAATAATAAATGGGTAACAATCGTTGTTTGTTTTTTTCTGAAAATTACTAGATAAATTTTATTTTTCACAATAAAATTTTTAGCTCGGCTCTGACTATACAGTCAATTAAACGCTGAGTCCTACTTCAATGCAAGTTCAAACGAAGATCATGTTATTCGGATAGGTTCTTGCAATCTCCGTTGATGTATAAATGGAGAACGTAGTTGTATTTATGACACCATGTCTTTTATATTTAATGCATTGTAATGATTTTACCCTCTTTATTTTATCGATTGTATCCTTATAATCTGAGTCCTTAAGTCTGTCAATAAATTTGATTGTGATTTTGTTTTAAAGATGTTATTTGTTCACCTCATAATTAGATGCTAAAAAAGCTTTTGACAGCTGCAACAGGGACATTCTCTTTGATAAACTTTACTTTGATAAAAACTTACCTCTCAAAATAGTTAACACTATATCTTCTTTATACCACAAAAGTAGTGCAACTGTCTCTTACTGTCTTTTCAAGGTTCCAAATCAGTTTCATTTGCTCTTAAGCAAGGAGTGAGACAAGGATCCATTCTGTCCCCCTATCTATATAACATATACTCCGAAAAGTTACTCGAAACTATAAAAAATGATAACGTTGTCGGTACTTCTATACATGGAAACTTCACAGGTGTTGTTGCTTATGTTGACGACATCATTCTTCTTAGCTCTACTCTATCTGGTATTGAAAGGCTGATTACAACGTGTAATATTTACAATAACTTAAACGGCATAAAGCTCAATGCTGTCAAAACGGAACTGTTGCTTTCCGGAAAAAGACAATTAACTAGTTGCAAGATAACCCTAAACGACCATCAAATAATACCAAATGAAAAACTTAATTATCTAGGCTTTATTTGGGATACACAAAAATCTATTTTTGCCTCACTTAATAGAACAAATATTAACAATAGGGTATCAAATTTCCAAACAACAGTGCAAACTCTGGTTCAATCTGGTATCCGGTTTGTACATTCATCTTCAATTATTCAATTATATACATCTTTAGCAGTTCCGACGCTAACGCAAGGTCTGGAACTCTGTGAAAATAGAGAGTCAACAATGCAAAGTCTTAATAAACTTAGAAGAAATGCAGTTAAGTCATGTTTTAATATCTCCAAGTATAGCAAAAACTATATAAACTCTCTATTTAAAGTTCGGGAGATATAAACTTACATACAACAAAATAAAATAAACCTATTTATCCGTCTACTAAATAATAAAGTAACTTTTAAAATCATCAGTTCTCAGCTTATCTATTGTTCATTAAAATATTCATTTTTAGATGATATAAAGGAACTATGTAAGATCCATAAAATAAATGTGAAAAACTTAATTCAGGATAAGAAGAAAGTGAAAATTAATGTTTTAGAAAATATAATTTCTGAAGATACTTATCAAAATATAGTATCGGCACTTCAATGTTGGAATGCAAAGCAACAGCAAACAATTTTCAAAAATACTCTTGAAGAAAACATGCCCAAGTGATCTACTTTATTCTCTCTTTATATATCTTAAACTATTTTTTATGTATTTTTACCTTGTAAACACATTTACAGAGGGTATTTAATAAAATAATAATATAATATAAAACTTTTATTTGTTGATGAAAAGTATAGAAATTATGTAAATCATAAAAAATATTTTTTTAAAATTGAAGCAAAACCTTTAATCACATTAGGTTGTACTTCAAGTTGTTCTTCAATAAAGTTGTACTTCAATAAAAAACTTTGCATATAGTTAGAACAATCTTTTCATTAAACCATAACAGCAGTGCAACTGTCTCATACCAAGGTTGCAAATCAAATGAGTTTTATCTTCAACAAGAAGTAAGACAGGGTTCAATTCTATTACCGCACCTTAAAATATTTATATCCAGGACCTTTTCAAAACCATTAAAAATTAAAGTAATGTAGGTACGTCTATATATGGTAACTTCACTGGTGTGATAGCGTATGATGATGACATTATACTTTTAAGCTCAACTTTATCTGGTCTGGAAAAATTAATCAAAACTTGTAATGTATACTGCAATTCAAATTGCATAAAACTAAACCCTGATACTACTAAGTTCCTCCTGACAGGTAAAAGACAACTACAAAGCTGCACAATATCTCTCGATGGTATCGAATATATTTACACAATAGACTCAAACACTTGGGGCTTACATGGGATAAAGGGCATTACACATTTGCCTTACTTGATTGGGTAAACATTGCTGAAAAATATCTAATTTTTGGGCAGCTGTCCAAACTCTTGTTCAATCTGGAATCCGTTTTGCTCAGCCAAAATCTATCGCACAATTATATCAAACCTTGGTAGTACCAATATTAACTTACAGTCTGGATCTTAGTAAAATCAATGACGAAACAATGAAACCTAGACAGAATCGGTAGGAATGCATTAAAATCGCTTTTCAACCTTTTAAAACTCCGCAAAATTTATTTGCACTTGTTATTTAAAGTTCAAGACATATCCAAATGCATTCACCAGAATAAACTGAACTTATTTATTCGTCTTTTAGATAACAAATCGACGAATCCCACAGTAAAACAATCTTTTTTAGATGATGTCTAGCAGGTGTGCCATATTAGTGGACTAAGTTTTGAAAAATTAAGGAATGAAAAAGTTAGAAAACGTTTTGTGGTGGGGGATGAAATCCCGAAAAATATTAAGAAAACATTAAAGTACTCATTAGATTGGTGGAACTTAAAAGAACATTTTCAATTTCAAACATCTAAACATTTTCAAGCAAACTCTAAAAGAAAACATTCCAAAATGATTTCTATTCTTCCTTTCAAACTTTAAATAATTTTTTACTTTTACCTTGTAAAAATATTTACAGTTGGTGGTTAAGAAAAAATAATAATTAGATGAATAATAAATTTTCCGAACTAAAATTTTACTTATTTTTAAAATTGGGCCTCCAATATTTATTGACCCCTAACATTGTTAATCTGGTTCTGATCATACTTCTGACTCTAATGTGCTAGATAGAACTAACGATTATATTTTAAAACCAAGATAGCCAATTTTTAATTGTACAGAAAAAACTGTTGTTTTGTTCTTTGATAAACTTGGAACCTATAGCAGGAAAATTGTAGGTTAAATAGAAAGTAGTTTGTTAATTTCATGATTTTTATCAAGTATTTCATTCTAAAGTTTATATTAGCTTATTTATCTGGTAATGCAAAAATAAAAAATAAAAAAAATAATTAAACTAAAACTTTTTTTTAAATATTTTTTTAAAAACCAAGTCAGCATAAGCGCTCGATTGAGTTTTTTTTTCAAAAATTTTGCCAGCATATTGAACGAATCGAATCTACTGATAATCCATATTACTTCAGTTTTAAAACGTCGTTGCTGAATTATAACTAATCTGCAACGATGTTACAAAATCGAAGTAATACGGATTTTTTAACATTGTTGCTGATCTGTAACCAATCAGCAACAATTTTCTAAAATCGAAGTAATCTGGGTTGTTAGTAGATTCGACCCGAGTTCAATATACTGGCAAAATTCTTCTCATGTTCAGGCCTGTAAGCTTAATAGGAGAGACTGATGATTTTTGCATAGAGGTAATAAACTTTCTTGGTGTTGCTCTAGAATCGGAAACTTTTTTCTCTGCTTCTACAAAGCTGTGGAGTATTTTGGAACTATTCGATAGCAGTTAATTAAAATCTCTTTCGAAAACTCAAGCGTGCGTTCTTGTTGACTCCGGTTAAACCCATTCACCAGAACCACTACAAAATGATAAAAGCCGCTGTCCTCATAATATTTTGAGATCAGTGGATAGAAGCATTGCTCACAAATCGTAAGAAACATTCGCCTTTATTGATTGTGAGTCACAATCAATAAGAGCGAATGTTTCGAAACGAAAGCAAAAACAATAGTATGGGATCAAATTTTACAACGAATGAATGCGTATTACAGTAAACTCCCGGTTATTTCAAACTATTTCTGGCGAGGGAAGGTCATGTACAGCGGAAAAGACATCAAGTTGGGAGCAAACCCATTTGCCCACTATCCTCTCGAGGTATGAATTGAGAGATGTTTACATGTTTACAACGCTGACGAGTTTGGTTTATTTTATCAACAGCCACCGACAAAAATCTTTCATTTAAAAGGTGAACGATGAGCAGGAGGAAAATTAAGCAAAGTTCGTTTAACAGGCTTGGCAGCAGGAAATGGGGTTGGTAAAAAGCTGCCTATGTTTATAATCGGAAAAGCAGAAAAACCACGATGTTTCAAAGATGTCAAAAACCTACCTTGTCAATACAAGTCCCAAAACAATTCCTGGATGGACTCTAAATTCTTTACTGATTATGTAAGGAGGCTTGACGCAAAGATTTATGCTGAGGGTAGAAAAGTTGCACTTATCATAACTGCCCAGCTCATCCTAATGTTGAAAATCTCAAACCAATTGAATTTGTATTTTTACCACCAAACACAACCTCCAAAACGCAACCAATGGACCAGGGAGTCATAAGAACATTGAAGACTTTTTATCGCACGAATGTTGTGAGGCGTCAGATAAAATACATCGGTGCTGGTAAAACAACACCAAATATTAACATTCTTGAAGCTATGAGCATGTTGGTCAAGTCGTGGGATGCTGTATCGACTAACACTGTAATAAATTGTTTTAGAAAGGCAGGCATCTCAAAGGAAATTCCGGTTACAAGTATAAATGGTGAAGAAGATCCTTTTGAATTGCTTCAAGAAAACGTCAGAGCTTAAATCACGTGGCTTAGTAGAGAAAGATTTTGCTGTTGAAGATTACGTAAACATAGGTTTTGATATTTGTACAAGCGAAGCAATCGCTATCACAGATCGAGAAATTCTGGATTTCATTTTAATCAACGATTGTGCTGAGGTAGATAAGGAGGTAGACGAAGATTCGAACGATTTGCCTCTCGTAAAGTCAAAGTTATCAAATGGTTGCACGTGCAATAGAGTTAATTGAATGTTGGTCTCTTTTTGAAAATAACGGCGTCGAAAACCGGCAATCGCTAAACCTAGTATCAAAGATGTCACAGTTAGCCTTAACTAAATTTAGGTTTTCTGAATTATGTCCAAATTAATTTCAACGTTTTCTGAAAGAGTATAGTTTACTGATCACTATGTATATAGTCCACCAAATCAAAAAACTCCTATTAAGTAATTATGGCATTTTAAAGATTTTTTCGCGCCTTTTATTTTGCGCCTTTTTTTGCAAGTGTTTTGCGCCATTTTTTGGTCCGCCATGTTTTCATTCAAAATTTTATTGTAAAAATTAAAGACAATTTATTGAAAATGAATAATACAGATGGTATTGTGTTATATTACATAGATTAAGATTGCATAATTACATAATTGGAATGTTTTAAATCATCAAAATATTTACAAATATAAAATTAAAAACTATTTCTTCTTGAATTGAATCACTAAAAAAATATCAACATTTAGATCAACATGTCCAAGAGAAACAAGATGTTTTCCATTATAAGAACCTAATGCCCTTACTAAATTATATTCATAATTAGAATTATTTGCGGACACCTTGTACCGGTTCCACGAGGCAGTTTTGAAGAGGTAATGAACACATTCTCCTGATTGCTCCGAATAAACTCCAAGACCCATTTCATGTTCATTTCCGACCAAATAATGTTATCCATTACATGGTTGACAGTTCCCGCCCTAATATGAAGCTCCCGTAAAACAAGTCTATCTACAAGAAGTTCGGAGGGGTTTCCATATACTAATACATGGTTTATACAATTCTTAAAATGTTGTGCACACTTAGGTTTTGAACCAGATTCCTTGAATTTTGTATAGTTGTTTTGACAGCTCTCGAAAGTTCTGTATGGAGCATTTGTTTAAGTTTCTCTTCTATCCTACTCACATAGATAACAGGGATGAATTGAACTGCTACTTAAAAATGTACCTGTCAGAATTTGACTAAGTTTTATGTCGCATACCCCAATGTGCTTAACTTTTTCAAGATTTAATTTTTCAAATAACGTTTTAATGTTTAAATATCTTTCTGAGATTTCTGGAGCTACTAGAAGAAAAAATGAAGCATTTACTGACAAATCTTTAAATATTTTTTTTAGACCATCTTTATATAAAGACCAGCAAGCTGTTACCGGTTTTATTTCAAGGTAATCTATTTCAACTTTGCCGTAATTTTGAAAAATTTCATTGAGATTAACTATAATTAAACAAAATTTGATAAAACCACTTCCCCCCGTCAACAGCAATTTTTAGCAAATGATTCTTAGAATCAACACATTTTAGATCCAGGAGTAGTTTAACAAAAAGAGTAACATCATTGCAGTACGCTGCTGTAATATTTTTATATTCCAAAGTTTTATCTTTGTTTTTAAATTCAAATAAAATATTTTCTTTGGTAAATAATGGGAGAAGACAACTGTCCAAATCAGAGACACAGTCTTTCAGTCCAGGTTTTACAGCGTTTCTTCTTTTTTCAACAACTCTGTAATTATTAATTTTTTTATATAATAAGTTTTACTCCAAATATTGCAAAATTTATTGTGCAAAATTAAATTTGTATGAGTATTGTGATTTTACCTTATTATATTTGCAAGTTTTATCATTTGATGGTTATTTAAGGAAAGAAAATTCTGAATATAAAGAAGATTTATGTGAGCAAAATTGGTTGTTTTTGGAGTATTCTCAGATCCTATAGATAGCTTCAGTTTACTACCTCCTGTCTTCAATGAAATAGTGTTACCACTTTCACTACATAGCTTTTCTTTAATAAAGTGAGAAGCCATTTGTTCCTTGACATCTACATAAGTTAAGAAACTATGAAGACTGAATGGAAAAGGTTTCGACAACTTTACATTGTTAAAAAGGTTATTGGCTTAAAAGCTTACAAAGGTTTTTTTAAATTAAAATTATCATTTTTGATTTATTATTCTTAACATTTTTTACACTTATCTCTCTATAAGTAACGCAAATTAATACGGTTTTTCTTATACCTTGATATCCGGATGCCGCTGATATATCATTTCTGAAAAAAAAATTACATTAACGAACTCGTTTTCTATAGAACATGGTATACAACCTTTCACAGTCAAATAATCAAAGTTATAAAAACTTTTTCTACCTGAGCGTTGTTGCATTGCATTTATGATGCAATCCTCTTTTAACTTTAGTCAGACAGGAACTACACCGCGGACTAATAGCTGCCGTTTTAAAACTCTTTATACCAGATTTTTTTCTTGGGTATCTTTCCCTGCGTTCTTGCGATTTTACATATTTCACAGCTGCAAGATTTTAGTTTCTTGAAACTATATAAAAAATTATAATTTTATATTTCTTTACAACAGATATACAAATAAAATAACATTTAACCCATTTCGTGTTTTAGCCGGGATAGTCATCTTTGACCAGTCAAAGTCAAAATTAATTTTCTGCCTGAGATCAACAACATTTGTTCTTTCAACTATACCCCTACACCTTAAAAAGATAAAGATATGCTAGTACCAAGCAAAATGAGATTTGATTCATTTATCAAATCTTATTTCTTTGAGTTCAACAAGGTATCCAATTTTTCAGTTATGTGAATGGTTTTACGTTTATGACATATATACTTTTTATATATATTTGTTTAGTTAAAAATCATTAAGTATACCAACCTTGGACACAATCGAGTATCGATCATCAGCAATGTTATTACCCGAAAAACAGCTCTGAAATTTAGAAATTATATGGCTTTGGCTGTTTATTTTCATATGACATTTGCGACCACAAAAAAGACCACTAATACTTTTTTCTCTGTTCTTTGATGATCTAAAATAGTCGGAGGATGTGATTTACCGATTCTTAACATTTTTTTAAACAAAATTTGTTCGACGTTTGTCTTTTGCAATTAAATTTGTGGCAGAAAAAATGGCGGATTAAAGATGGTCGTTCAGAAAACGTTGAAACTAATTTGGACACAATTCAGAAAACCTAAATTTAGTTAAGACTAACCGTGATGTTTGATAAGCATTCTTTAAAGGCAAAAAAGCAATTGAAAATGGACGATTTTTTCGAAAAATTGTAAATATTTTATTTCTTTATTTTAGATTGTTTTTTTTTTAGAAGTTAAAGACTTAAACGGCATCCTATTCCAAAGTTTTTCTTCTTTTTTACTTTCTACTACTGTTAAAATTTAATAGTAACTTGAAATTGGTCACTTTAAAGAAGATTTTCAGTTATTCGAACTTTCGGTGATTCGAAGGAAATTCTTGTTTCCCTTGGAGGTTCGAATAACCGGGAGTTTACTTATATTGTAAATGAATGAAAACGCATTCATTCGTTGTAAAATTTATTGGAAAATATTTTTTGTTTTAAGATGATTTGGAATCAGCATGCTGTTTCCAATCTTTGCAAAGTGCAATTATTACTCTAGATATATGTTCTGAACTTTATTCATCTCTTGTTGATTATCTGATTGGATTAACAGTTACCGGGCAGATTATTTACAAAAGAGTCTCTTTTGTTAAGGAAAAATAAATGGAAACTGCTTTTCCAAATACTCAAATCATTCATAGAATTTTCATGTTTCATGATATACATCGAAATATTAACATGTAATTATGGTTTAGATTCATTGATTAGCAATTTTGTTGATGAAAAGTGTAGGAAAAAGTTTTTGTAGATTATTCCTGTAAAAACTTTGCATAGTTTTCTAAATAAATATTATGTTGTATGTCTCCAACCTATTATGATCTTACGAAGTAAAATCTTATGTTGAAATCAAAAGGGAAAAAGCTCTATTCAATAGTTTGCGATTTCTTTTAAGTATTGCAATTTGGTGTTTCATAAGTCAACTTTGTATGTTTGTTGGAGCTTCTTTAGCATATACATTATTAGAAATTCACTCTGCTTTTTTATAAAATATTTCTGAGATACTTGTTACAATTTTTTAAAAGCAAAAAGATCATGAAATAAAGAGTTTTCATACTCAGTCCGTAATAAAAAGCTCACCGCTCACTTGTCCCTTTTACAACAACTGTACAATTATAGTCTAAAACAGGTTGGTCATGAAAATTATTTATATATTATATTCATTTACTTTATATTTATAATATTTATTTAGGCACTTTTTAAACATGATACCATTTGCATATACACACCATAAAAAACACAAATATGCTCATATAATATATTATGTTTTTAATGTATATAATTTATATCTGTATAATGTATATAATTTATATCTGTATATGTTTATATTACATATGTATAATATATTATCACATGTGCATAAATTATACACATGTAATAGTATATTGTAGTGTAATATGCATATATTAGGTGTGTAATATATTTTATGTGTGTAAGTATAAAGTATATATTTATAGACATAATAATGTGAATGTTTATAAATATATATGATGTGTATAATATATGCTGTAATACATTTACACATGTTTTCATATTTTATTTATAATATATCATTACTTTTCATAAAATTTTATCGATAGTTAGTTTATTTTTCTACTTTATTTGTCAAAAATAAAGTAGAAAAATAAACTAACTATCGTTAAATAAATTAAATTAACTAAATGTAATTGACAAAGTTTGGCTTTATAATTTTTATTGTCTTTAGGTTTTTTGCGAATGTTTCCAGGAAATTTAAATGGTTATAGTAATGCTGGACCAGATTTATATGATTGCAGAAATCGTGTTTGGTTTCAAATGAGTTCTACAAGTCCAAAAGATGTCGTAATTGTTATTGACACTTCAGGGTCTATGGCAGGAACAAATATAAGTATGATTTAATAAAGTAGTAATTTGTTTTCTAAATATTTATGCTATTTTTTATTTTTTTTTAACCTGGTGTATTATTACACTAGAGTTATTTACACTTAATTATTACTTTTTTTCTTAGCTTAAAAAAAAATTTATGCATGTAAAAAGATGTACTTTTTAACTTTAAAGTTACTTTATATCTTTAAAAAAACTAAAAAGATTTATAACTTTACAAAAACTAAAATTTTTTTAAAAAGTTCTGTAAAGCACAAAGTGAAAAAACTCCATGTTTATATTTTTATTTCATTAATTAGTTATTTTTTTAATAAAAATTTGCTGCATGATATTTATAGTATATAGAGATTGTATATCTTGTTATAATATACCATTTCAAAGTGCTCGAACTACAAAGTTGTGGGCCAGAATACACAAACAGCATGTATATATATATATATATATATATATATATATATATATATATATATATATATATATATATATATATAATAAAAAATTTAATATATATATATATTAAAAAATTTACATTAAAAAATTTTCAAATTATAGTAAAAATATTTCACAGGAAGTTGGGAATTGTTATAATTATGTAATAACTATATAGTCAAATCAGGTTATCCTGCTACTGGTAACATGTAACCCAGTACAATCTGCTTCATGTCCTGCTACCTTGTAGGATACGCCTTTTTAGGCAAAGGCTAGGAGATGCCAACTCCGATTTAAAACACCCCCTGCCTTGGGGCTCTTGGTTGAGTAAAGGCTAGAGATGGTGTCTTGATAAAAATACTCATCTTGGGCAGATGTTAAATGCACCCAGCTACTGTCTTGTAGAAGGCCTCCTAGGCAAAGACTTAAGGGGTAAACAGATTCTATCTGTTGACCAGCCTCGCACCCCTTCTTCATCTATTAGGCTGGCGCAGATGTATTTTTAATACATTGTTTCCAGTTTAGGATGTTGAATGCTGGATCTTCTTGATTCAATGCATGGGTTTGCTTGTGTCACTGTTTATATGACTAGGCAACTCATTCTATTATCTCCTTATGAGGGTACAGCTCTAAAACTCAGTTTTATGGTTCTGAGGCCGGCTGGTAGTCAGGTTTTCCGAACTCTGTGGTAGCTCTCAGAGAGGCTGATTCCATCAACAGCTGAAAAATATCAAAGTATTAACAGTGCCATGTTGCGCATGGATGGTGTCCCTGTTTGTACTTTTAGTGTGCATTGCAGAGGCCACATTTGGAGCCCTTTGTTATGGCTTAGGGTTTATTAGTAGTAATGAGGCAATTGCTTGGGCTATTAAACGGTGTTCTGAGTACTATCTATGCTTTGAGTCAAGTTCTTCAATCTAATTTAAAAATGAATAAAGTACCAAAAACTATAAAACACAAAAAACCATCATCATCACCAAGTTCTCTAAACCTATCATTCACTAATATTCGTGGTCTTCGAAGTAACTTTTCTTCTGTTGAGTCTTATCTCTTGCAAAGTTCACCAGACCTACTTGCTCTTTGTGAGACTAATTTGAGTTTGGCTGTCTCATCTTGTGATCTTAGTGTTGATGGTTATCTTCCTCTGATTCGTAAAGACTCAAATAGTCACATGCTTGGCCTGGGCATTTACATTCGTAAGAATTCACCTGTTTGTCGTGAAACTAGGTTTGAATCCACAGAATATTCTTTCATGTGCTTTCGTTTAGCACCACTTCACTCTATTGCCTTTCTCTTTGTTCTATATCGCTCTCCTTCATCTCAAGACTGCACTCTTTTTGATGTTATTTCTGATCATATTGACCAAGCCCTCTCTCTTTATCCATCAGCTAATATAGTTGTTGTCGGTGACTTTAATGCTCACCACTCTGAATGGCTTGGCTCTAGTGTCAATGACTCTGCAGGCATTAAAGCCCACAACTTTTGCCTTTCTCAATCCCTAACTCAAGTAGTCAACTTTCCAACTCGCTTTCCTGACAACCCTAATCATTTACCTTCTCTACTCGACTTATGTCTTGTTTCTGATCCTAGTCAGTGCTCAGTTTCTCCACATTCACCCTTAGGTGCTTCTGATCACAGTTTGATCTCTTTAAAACTAATATCTCATTCTTCTTCATCACCTGAATACCCCTATTATCGAACCTCTTACAACTACAGTAAAGCTGACTGGGATTCTTTCCGTGATTTTCTTCGTGATGGCCCTTGGGTAGAAATCTTTCAACTTCCTGTCGACAAATGTGCTTCTTACATAACTTCGTGGATTCAGGCTGGCATGGAATCTTTTATTCCCTCTCGACGATTCCAGGTCAAGCCTCACTCTCCTCCATGGTTTTCCTCACACTGTGCTGCTGCGATTGCCAATCGAAACCGTTACTTCCATATTTATCAGCAAAACAATTCTCCAGAAAACAGACGTCTGTTTATTACTGCTAGAAACAACTGTAAAAAGGTTTTGTCTAACGCCAAAACCCGCTATTCTCAGGTCATGAAATCTCGTATCTCATCTCAAAAATTAGGCTCTCGTGACTTCTGGAGAATCTTTAATAATATCAATAATAAGGGCAAATCTATAATTCCACCTCTCTTGTATGGTTCAGACTTTGTCACCTCACCTAAAGACAAAGCCGAACTGTTTGCTAAAAACTTTTCATCAATATCATCTCTTGATTCCACTAATTGCGTTCTACCTGATATTGCCAACAAACAGGTTGATCCATTGCTTGACATTCATATCACTCCAGCATATGTATCTAAAGTGATTTCCTGCCTAGACTCTTCTACAGCTTGTGGCCCAGACAACATACCTGTTACTGTCTTGCAGAAGTGTTCTCCGGAGCTGTCGTCTATACTCTCAAAACTATTCAACAAGTGCTTATCAGAGTCTTGTTTTCCAGCCTGCTGGAAAGCCGCATCTGTTATCCCTATCTTCAAAAATTCTGGGGAGCGATCTGATTCGTCTAACTACCGTCCCATAAGTCTTCTTCCTATCATAAGCAAGGTTTTTGAATCTTTAATTAACAAACACTTAATTTCTCATCTTGAATCTAATAACTTACTTTCTGACCATCAATATGGATTTCGATCTTCTCGTTCTACAGCTGATTTGCTAACAGTAATAACTGACAGGTTTTATCGTGCATTAGATGAAGGTGGAGAGGTTAAGGCCATCGCTCTTGACATTTCAAAAGCGTTTGATAAAGTTTGGCATGCTGGTCTTCTCCATAAGCTTTCTTCTTATGGTGTATCCGGCAACATCTTTAAGATCATTGAATCCTTCCTTCCAATCGTAGCATAAAAGTTGTCCTCGATGGACAACACTCTTCTTCTTATTCTGTAACCTCAGGGGTTCCTCAAGGTTCTATCCTTGGCCCTATACTCTTTTTAATTTATGTTAACGATCTTCCAGATATTCTCACATCTAAGGTGGCATTGTTTGCTGATGATACTACCATTTATTCTTGTCGTGATAAGAAACCAACACCTTATGATTGTTTGGAGGGGGCATTTGAGCTTGAAAAGGATCTCACTTCTGCTACAGCATGGGGCTCACAGTGGCTGGTGAACTTTAATTCAGATAAAACTCAATTTTTTTCAGCCAATCGTTATCGCAATAATTTAGATCTTCCTATATTTATGAACGGTGATGTACTCGATGAGTCACCTACTCTTCATCTTCTAGGATTAACTCTTACTTCCAATCTTTCTTGGAAACCATATATCAAATTGGTTGCAAAATTAGCATCTGCTAAGGTTGCATCTCTTTATCGAGCTCGCCACTTTCTTACTCTGGATTCTATTCTCTATCTCTATAAATCTCAAATCCGGCCTTGTATGGAATACTGTTGCCATATCTGGGGCGGATCTTCTCATGATGCTCTTTCTCTTTTAGACAAGGTGCAAAAACGCATTGTAAACATAGTTGGACCTGCTCTTGCAGCCAACCTTCAACCACTATCACATCGTCGTAATATTGCTTCTCTTTCTCTTTTCTACAAATACTATAATGGGCACTGCTCTAAAGAGCTAGCGTCTCTTGTGTCATCTACTAAAATTCATTCTCGTGTTACTCGTCATTCAATTAAGTGTCATCCTTTTTGTGTGACTGTTCCTAAGTGCTCCTAAAACGCTTATTCCTCTAGTTTTTTTCCTCGAATATCAGTTCTTTGGAATTCGCTTCCTTCATCTTGCTTTCCTGATTCATATAATTTGCAATCTTTTAAATCGTCCGTCAATCGTTATCTTGCTCTACAATCTTCATCTTTTCTCTTACAGTAACTTCCAACTTTAATTAGTGGAAGCGAAGATGTTTAAAAAAAAAACTGTAGTATTTTGCAACCAGGAAGTTGCATTAACTACATTAGATAATTAAAAATTCATGAAAAGAATTCTTTAAAATTTGGATATATTTGAGCTGGTCATTTGTTTTTATAGTTTTTTAAAAGGAACTTATTTTCATGTCTGCATTTAGAAATTAATTCTGATTTTTTATTCAGTAAATTTTCTTGGTCTAAATGAGTAATAATTTCAAATTTTTCTCGTAAACATAGTATACCTTTTTTGGAAATGTTATTATAGGCAGGTGCAGTTTTTAGGATAGACCAGTTTAATTTAAAACTAATTTTTTTTTCTTCTAGTTGCCAAATATATTTAGACAGCATAGTCTCTTTTGAGTACTTTTTATGTTTAAAAGATTGTTTGTGGTTGGCATAACGTTTTTTCCATTTGCCCTTGGTTAAGCCAATATATTGTTTATCAGGGTTGTTTTGCGAGGAAACAATGCATTTGTAAAAATATTTTTTGATAAGCATTTGCCATTCATAGGGCAGTCAAGTTTTTGCTTGCAGTTACAATTTTCAGTATTTTTTTCTTTGAGAAATTCATTTTTATTAATCAATGCAAAATTATGGCATTTTATAATTCTTTCAATATTTTTTGTACAGCTATAGCTTACTTTAATAGTGTTTCTGTTAAAAATTTTGTGCAATTTATTAGAGGGAGGGAAATGTTTGTCAGCTATTTTTAAAAACGCTTTTCCAATGTTTGTTGAAACATTTTTGCTGTACGGGAGGAGGGGGGGGGGTTGAACCAAATTCTATTTCTATTTCACTTTTTTACAATTTTTGTTTCATTTTTTTGCTCGAAATTTTTAAATTCTCTTTTTTTAAGAGCATCTTCATACACGCATTAGGAAGAGTTAAAAATATTTTCATTAGAAGAGTTTTGATTTAGCCTATTGTTAATTGAAATGGGAAAATTCGAATCATCCCCCCCTCCCCAAATATTAAAACAAATTCCCATTTCAATTAACAATAGACTAACTTGAATAAACTATCAAATAGATAGATATTTTTCTTGTATTTATATTTTTAACATATATTTCAATTTATAATTCATTATAGATCTTTAAAAATATTTTTATTTTTTTATTTCTTAGTATTAATTTTTTTTTATCACAATTCTTTTACGAATAGGTTTTATCTAATAAATGGCTTGACTATTGTAGGCTAGTTCAAATTTCAAAATTGCTTCTGATTTCACACCAGTTGCTTTATATTTTTTTAACTGATTGGTAAAGGTCTTGATTTTTTTGGTTATTTAGATGTTGATTGATTTTTATTCAGAGCTTCTTGAATTTTGGCAAAAAAAGATATTGATTGTGATGGTTCTCCTTGTTTGCCAATAGCGCAATCATCTAATTATGGTGGGAGACTATTTTCTTTTATTGCAAATATTTGATATAATAGTTTTGCAGCAGTAACTTGAATATCTTTATTCGAAATGTAAAAAAATGTGTTTATATTTTTTAAAAAAATCGAATTCTAACTTTTTTTTTTTTTTTTTTTTTGTTATTCACCTCCTCAAGGCCGAGAAGGCCACTACTGATGAGGAGGCTACTTAACATAATGTTTCAACAATTTTCGTATCTGGAGATTAATGCCTCAGCAAATTTAGAGCTGATGTCAGTTTCTAGAATCTTCAATTTGATAACTAATATCTCCATAACAATCTCACACTCCGAAATTGTTTTATTTTGCTGCGAACTAATGCAGTAGCAATGATTTTCAATAAATCAGACAGCGTTTTCAACAAATCCAAGTCAATGTCATTTAACATGTTTAGGCAGTTTAGTTCCTTGAGTGTTTTTTTTTACACCTTCTAAGCTGTAAAAAAAAAACACATCCAAATATCTTATTTATCATCTTAAAAACACTGTTCCATCTAGTGCAGTTATCGAGCAACAGTTCTTCGTCATGCAAAGGTTTGTAAATTTTGCAATATCTTCACTATCTAAGCCAAATTCCTTTAACTTTCTGATTACATAAAATGTTCAAATGTTTCAGTATGACATAAAAATGGCAATTCCTCCTTTCCTTAGCAGTATGTGAAGTTGTGGTGAACATTTAAATTATAATATCTTCTGCCTCTGTTGCTATTCATCATCTGTTAATTCTCAAATATTTGTTTTTAATTTATTTAAATTAAATAACTTAGCTTTGAATTAACTAATGTTTAATTACACGTGCCTTTTAGTTAACTAACTTAATAATTTTATTTATTTTTGTTTTGTTTTTAAAATTAAATCATAATATATAAAATTCTCTGCCAACTGTAATGACGCATTAGGTTGACATTGAAGAGAATTGAAGAAAACACTTTAATTTTCAAAACAACCGCTTAGAATTATTAAAAATGTAATGTAGAAAAAATAAAGAATTGAAAAAAAACTTTGTCAAAGTTGATTAGCAGTTGTAAAACAAAGTACATCTGTAATTAATATATGAATATTTTAATCTAAAAATTTAATTATGCAGTAGTATAATGTTAGTGTTAATGCATTATTTGGAGGTTTCTAAATATTTCCAATACACCTATGCAAGATTATATTTAACATGATTAATCAATAGTACTTCCGGAATCTGTAATAGTTGTTGACAAATTATAGGGAATATAGTTAAAACAAAAGATAGTAAAATGAAAAAAAAAAATGATGTTCATATGAATAAAAATCACCCTGACTAACCGGGATAGAAAAACTACTTAAATCTCACCTCTCCTTTAAAACTCATATAATTTTAACATTGCGTTTATATGTAAAATTTTTCACCCCGCTTAGGCAAGGTCTTGCCTATGAACTACTGGGAACAACCCGGGTTGATGGGGTGAGAATTCTTCGTATTAACACACGCTGAAAACCATCCCAGGTGGACTGGACAGCTTTGTTACAAAATTTAAGTATTATTTACTTGATTTTTAAATTTAAGTCATTTGATCATGTATGCTTATAAACTTTAATATTTGTCTTGAAGTTTTTCAAGGCTAAAGTTTTATTTCTATTAGTTAATTTTAAATTATTCATGATATTTATTTTGTAAAACATGCAGTATAATCAAACGTTTAATATGCATATAATAAAAAGTTAAAAGTTATCAAGTAATTTTATGTAAATCGAAAGAGTTTTTTTATTAAACTTTTTTTTTTAGTTTTTAATTTAAAAATTGATGTGAATGATTATTTGTTAACAAATATCACATGACCTTGAAAACGTCCCACTTGAGCGAGGTATTTTTTTTCATATGAACACGAGCTGAAATTTATCCCACCTATTCAAGTACTATGGTTAGGCAGGATGGTTTTTCCTCTATAGGGTCAGCCCCTAAAACTATGCAATAAAAGTAAAACACGATGCTTTATTTAACATTGACATATTTATTTATTTAAATTTTGCAATGCAGTGTTATTCATAAAATAAAAATATTTATTTAGTAATTCTCATTCATTCTATTAAAAACACATTTGTTTCTATTTTAAAAAATATGTGAGAGATAAATTTAAAGAATATAAGTTGAAGAAGTTAAAGATAAGTAAAAAAACGTCTCAAAAAATATTAAATTCTTATCTCAAAAAACAGTTCTACATAAAAAAGTAAAGTAATAAACATCACTTATATAGTTACTGTATTTTATAACAAAGATGTCAATTTATTTTTTCTTTGATTTATGTTTATTATTTTTTAACTGATATGAATAACTGCAGACCAATAACTAAAGTTATTTGATGAACAGCTTAATAACTTTTATAACAATACTGGCAAAATGGTATGCTAAATAGAAACAATTATTTTAATAAATGTCACCTAGTAACAAACCTTTTTTTTTATTTCAGTGCTTGAAATAAATAAAAATTGCGCCTCTAATTAAATATATAATTATTAGCAATTTGAAAACATAAAAAAAAATCTGTTTTTTAAATGTTTCAAGAAAAATATTTTGCAAATTAAACTAGTAATAAAAATAAAAATGCTGCAAATAATTGTAAACGCACCAATTCTACACTTCTTTTCAATAATAAAAATAGAAATTGCTTTTGAGTTTCTTTTAAGCTTAAATAAATTTTTCAAGAGTTTATAGTAATATATAAAATTATTTTTTATCAGATAATATTTATATATCAGTTTACATAAGAGAGCGATGCGCAGTGGGCCAGGTGGTGGACAAAACCTAAAAATGAAATATTTGTTATATTCAAAACCATATAATAAAAAAAAAAAGCATGAATTTTTTACTTTTAATTTTTATGCTTAGTTATAGTAAACAGTAACCTTTAACATTTTATGTGCATACTAAATTAGTTGATATATTTATAGTATTTAACAGCTTTACAAAAAAAAAAAAATTAAGTAAAGATCAACATTTATTAAATAGCTGTCAAATAACAATGTATTTAGTACTTTTGATTTGCACAAAATTTGAAAGTCGTGAAAAAAGTCTAACAAATGAAAAGGGCTTATTTATTACTTGCATGGTACCATCAGAACTCAGTGGACATAATAACAATAAAAACTTTGTACTGTGAAGAAATGAAAAGCCATCATCTACTGCATATTGTCAACAAGTAAGATTTTCTTTTCAAAAAGAAACTAAGAATGCTGTTGAAGAAAAAAAAATTATTGATACTGAAATAGAAAAGTGTGATATTATAGGCATTATTTTTTCTGGTAAAGAAATATCATGATAGATGGATAAGTTCAAGTTCAATTTTATCAACTATGATAAATTCAACAAAGTGTTGTTCAATGTGTGATTTGTCTACTAAAGACATGAATAAGTTGAAGAAAGTGTTGAATTTAGACACCAATAATTTAGAGTTAAAATATGGTTTATCTAGCCTATACGCTTGGATAAACTTTTTTGAGCTAATTATTCATAATGGATATAAAAATAAAACTAGAAAATGCCAGGCTAGAACCGAAGCTGATAAATTGGCAATACGGCAAGTAAAGAGTAGAATTCAGACCGATTTCATGAACCAATTGGAATTGGTTGTGGATTTTCCTAAAAGTTGAGGATCTGGTAAGTCATATTCTGTGTGTGTGTGTGTGTGTGTGTGTGTGTGTGTGTGTGTGTGTGTGTGTATATACACACAATGCATGTGATGAATAAAATCGCCCAGCACGATATTTTGTGCTCGTAATACTGAAACACATTATCAACGTGCGCGATTATGTGCACTCAGCATTAAGTCTTCAAGAGCGATATTCAGAGTTGGAAATTGGTTACCATGGAGCCATCCATGAATTACGTATGCAAGTATGGAGAGGGGTCACTTAAAAGCGTACCAGTGCGTACAAGGAAAAAGGTGGACAATTTTTTCTTTAAATTTTTTTCATGTGAAGTCCAGGAAATCAGACAAAAAAGTTGTGGTTTTTTAGTTAATGCATTTGTCTATCTACCCGAAAAAATATGTTACTGTAGTCTTGATATTGAATAAAAACAATGAAATATTGCTATTTACTAAAAGTTGACAATATAACTTAGTTTCCTATTGGAGTTGAATTAACATGCTTGATTGCAGTCATTCTAAACAACAGAAATGTTGTTTAAAATATATACTAGTTAAAATTAAAAAAAAGATTAAGAATATTTCTTTACAAAAGATGTGTGAAAAATTAAAATCAATAAAGCAAAAAAATCTTACATTTTTACAAAATCATGAGGATTAAAACTTGATTTTTCAAAATTTAATCAAATTTTAATATAAATTTTCTATTCTCATTAAGCCGAAACTTTTTGAAAATAGTAAACATTCCATTCTATCTGAGCAGTAATGAATTCATAACTTTTCATTCATTGTTTGTACAAAACAGAAAACTGCTTTCTAATTTAAACTGAATGTGCCATTTAAATTTTATAAGTGAATAATATTTTATATATTTGATTATGTACTTAATAAATATATAATAGACTTATACTAATATCATTTATATTAGTGTAGGTATATATATACTTATAGAAATATAGTATATAAATAACTTATATACTGACGTATATTTTGAGAAATGCATTTGTGAAACTAGTGACATTACATTTTTTCTTTTGTTGTTTGTGAGCATACTTATAAAAGTTTCAATTTAAAGTTATATAACAAATATATTTGTTATATGTATTGTTTATTGAAACTAATATAATATTTATAAAGTAATATTTATAAATATTATGCTAAATATTTATAAATATTACTCTTGATATTTAATTTTTTTGGAATTTTCATTGAAGTGTTGCAAGTTTTGATATTTTATTACATGGGCTTTTATACAATTCAAAGTAAAAAATCTAGTTAAGCAAAGTTTTTTGTCAAATGGACCCTAAAATACTATAAGAGTTAGTGAATGGTTCGACTTAACCAGGGTATGATTAAGCGAATAATAGAGGAGAGGTTAAGACCATCGCTCTTGACATTTCAAAAGCTTTTGATAAAATTTTGGCATGCAGGTCTTCTCCATAAGCTTTCTTCTTATGGTGTATCAGGTAACATCTTTAAGATAATTGAATCCTTCCTTGTCAATTGTAGTATAAAAGTTGTCCTTGATGGACAACACTCTTCTTCATATCCTGTAATTTCAGGGGTTCCTCAAGGTTTTACCCTTGGCTCTATACTCTTTTTAATTTACATTAATAATCTTTCAGATATTCTCACATCTAATGTGGCATTGTTTGCTCATGATACTACCATTTATTCTTGTCGTGATAAGAAACCAACACTCTCTGATTGCTTGGAGGGGGCATTTGAGCTTGAAAAGGATCTCACTTCTGCTAGAGCATGGGGCTCACAGTGGCTGGTGAAGTTCAATACAGATAAAACTCAATTTTTTTCAGCCAATCGTTATCGCAATAAGTTAGATCTTTCTATATTTATGAACGGTGATGTACTCGATGAGTCATCTACTCTTCATCTTCTAAGATTAACTCTTGCTTCCGATCTTTTTTGGAAACCATATATCAAATATGTTACAAATTTAGCATCTGCTAAGGTTGCATCTCTTTATCGAGCTCGACACTTTCTTACTTCAGATTCTATTCTCTATCTCTATAAATCTCAAATCCGGCCTTGTATGGAATACTGTTGCCATATCTGGGGCGAATCTTCTAATAATGCCCTTTCACTTTTAGACAAGGTGCAAAAACGCATTGTAAACATAGTTGGACCTGTTCTTGCAGCCAACCTTCAACCATTATCACATCGCCGTAATGTTGCTTCTCTTTCTCTTTTCAACAAATACTATAATGGGCACTGCTCTAAAGAGCTAGTGTCTCTTGTGCCATCTACTAAAATTCATTCTCATGTTACTCGTCATTCAGTTAAGTCTCATCTCTTTTCTGTGACTGTTCCTAAGTGCTCCAAAAACGCTTATTCCTCTAGTTTTTTTCCTCGAACATCAGCTCTTTGGAATTCGCTTCCTTCATCTTGCTTTCCTGATTCATATAATTTGCAATCCTTTAAGTCGTCTGTCAATCGTTATCTTGCTCTACAATCTTCATATTTTCTCTCCCAGTAACTTCCAATTTTAATTAGTGGTTGCTTGCAGCCTTGTTGGAAGTGAAGATGTTTAAATATTATATATATATATATATATATATATATATATATATATATATATATATATATATATATATATATGTATATGTATGTATTTGTATATATATGTATATATATATATGTGTGTATATATGTCTATATATATATGTATATATATATATATATATATATATATATATATATATATATATATATATATATATGTTTATATATATATATATATATATATATATATATATATATATATATATATATATATATATATATATATATATATATATGTATATATATATATATATATGTATATATATATATATATACATATATGTGTGTGTGTGTGTGTGTGTGTGTGTATATATATATATATATATATATATATATATATATATATATATATATATATATATATATATATATATATATATATTATATAATAAACATATTTCAATACATATGCTCAATTTACAAAACATTTATGTTCTAGTAAATATGAAAATACTGCCAGCAGAGCTTTTGCTAACTTTAAATCAACTGCTGAGATATTGAATGTTGATGAAACTCTTATCTAATTTTTATATTATTTTAGTCACTTTGTCCTCAGGATATGAAATAGATTCTATAAAATTTAAAAGTTTTTGCAAAACTGCACTAAAACTATATTTACCAAAATATTCATGGTACTAAATGTCACAATCTGTTCAAAAAATTCTGGGTCATGGTCACGCCATAATTACAAGACAATACCTTCCGATCGGAATAATGTTAGAAGAAGGTACTAAACAAAGACTTTAGTAACTTTCAGGAACATTTTAGCAGAAAGACCTCAAGAAAAAGTACAAATCAAGATTCGATTAATAAGTTTCTTGTGTCAAGTGATCCTTTCATAACATTTAAAAAAAATTAAAGTAACAATCGAAGTTTGCATAATTTTTCGGCCCACTGTGCAATGGCAGGCTTGTTCTAAAAACGTTTGTATTTAAATTATTTATAGCAATTTAAATGTTATTTATGCTTTTCTTAGTTTTAAACTAGGTTAAAAAGAGTTTAGTCATAATTGTTACAACATTACATAACAATGTTTTCAATGATTTACTTCAGTGATGTCTTTAATATGGAAATTTTCTTTTGTGGAAGGGAAACATCTTAAAATAGCTAAAGGAAAGTTTGGAAGGAATAGATACAAATTGCACTATTTTTTCCTAGCATATATTTTTGTCCAACTATTTAACCATAAAGTATGAAAAATTTACAATAATATATTATAAACTCACATAAATAAAGTTAGGTATCACTTGTATAGTTAAAAACTAGTCGATGGAGTGACACCATTAAAAAAAGAAAAGAAAACATAGAAAGAATTTAAAATAAAAACAAAAATGAAAAAAAAAGAAAAGAAAACTAACATGAAAACAAGACAGAAAGAAAAAAAAAAGGGGGGGGGGGAAAGAAAAGAAAATAAAGCATCAATAAATAATGATAATATTAATTATAGTAATAATAAATAAAAAATAGATAATATGAATAAAAAAAACATTACAAATAATAACTATAATATGATAACTTTAATAAAAATCATAATAAGATAATTTTTATAAAAATCCTAATGAAATCTAATGATAAAAACTATGGTAAAAATAATTATAATAATATTTATAACTAAAAAAAAATTTTAAAAATAAACATAACAATTGCAAAAATTATAACAAAAATTATAAATTAAACTATTACTACCATGGAATCACTATCATTATATATAATATTAATAAGGCACCTATGATAAAGGTAAATTAATGATAAAAATAATAATAGTAATGAAATTAAAAAAGATAATATAAAATAAAAATAATAACATTTTCATTAATACAGTAATATAATAAACAATAATAAAAGATAAAATTGATATTCATAAGATATATCAGGGATTATCTTTTTCCGGATATTTACGGAATTCCAGATGTTTTTTTCAACTTTTATTTTTTCCAGATATCCAAAACATTTTCCATAAATTACAAGTTTAGGTATTTTTGTAATATATTTGTTTTATACATTTTTTCACTCATCGCTCATACAAAATTATGAAAAGTTTTTAAAAAAACAACTAAAAACAACTCAACTAAAAGGAAAAAAAAGGAAAACATATTCCGGGCTTTTTCTGGATATTTTATCTAAACAATTTTCCAGATTTTTAAAAAATGATTTGTATGATCTATGATATATACTCAAGTAAAAGTTTCTTAATTTGGTTTCGATTGAGAAGAAGGATGTTTTTAATAAAAAAGATATTTAGTTTAAATCTTTGTTTTTATAAATGGTATTAATTGCTTCCAGTGAATAATACATTGGTGTTTTATAGAGAGCTTGCCATATTTGATAGTGTTAAAAAAAGAAAGTGCAAATTATTTCCCTTGTTTTAATAAAAAAATTAAATAAAAAATTTGATGAAATAAGTCTTTACAAACATAAATGTTAAAAAAAAATCAAAACTTTTTATGTCAAAACTTCCTACAAACAGTTTTAAAAATGGCACAAAACGCCCTAAATATGGCCCCTTTTATCCCTTAAAGGTAACCTTAAAGGTTTTAACCCTTACGATTTTCAAAAGTAAAAAAAAAAAATTCATCAGTACTAAATTATGGTTTGGGCAGATAATAAGCTCTTTTTTTATCAGACATTTTTTTTGAAACACCCTAATATACATTTAATATACATGAAATACCCATGACCTTTTTTTGAATCATCCTAATATGCATATAATATACATAGCTGATGTTTTTTATTTGTATGTTTCATTAGTAAAAATTATTTAGTATGACATTTATAACTACATATTTGTTTATTGAGTTTCAGAGGGAAATGTATAGGTTAAATATTTCCAATTACATAATTTGTCTATTTACAATATGAGGCTTGGGCAAAAATGGTGTGCGAATGCATGCTGTAACTGACCATTCTTGTTCTACAATTTGACCACGGCTGTTTCGATGTTTTAACAATTTAAATGCAATAAAAAAAATCTTTATGTTATGAATAACTTTTAATTGTTGATTTTTTAAAATTTTTTATTTAAGTCAAAGGCTTTAAAGAAAAAAAAAGATTGTTTAAAATTAACGTGTATATTAAAAAAATTTTTAGTTGGCACTGCTTTTCCATGTCTTTCTAAAAATCTTTTAAATTAAATTTTCTAAAAATCTTTTAAATTTTATTTATATAATGTTAATTATGTTACTTTGAATTATGATTAAGTTAAATTAAATTTTCCTAATGCAACTGAATGATTTAATTGTTTTTTTTGTTTTGTTTTGTTTCTATTCAGAGCCGTCAACACAGGGGGGCACTGCCCCTTCTTTTCCATTTTTTTGTAAAGGACCATTTTTCTTTTAATTTAATTTTTTTTAAGACATTTCTAGGTACAGAGGACTTTTTTTAGAAATTAATGATTGTGCCCCTTCACTTTGAAATCCTTGTTGTCGACCCTGCTATTTTTAACAATTTAGTTTCACTTTTCAATAATTTAAATAAAAAAAATTTATTTATTAAACAATCATTAGAAGTAATTTGTAAAAGCATTTTGCATAACTTTAATAAAACATTTCAAAAGATAAGTTTTTAAGTAATTTATTTCAAATGCAATTAAAAACACAACAAAAAGCAAATTTCGCTTCAAGTTTTTTGAGTTTTTTTTTTAAAGCTTATTTTTTTTTTTTTTTATTCTTTAGTTTTTTTAATTTTTTTCCTAGTTTAAGTTTAGCTTAGCATTTCTTTTTTCAGCGCATTTATGAAATGTTTAAATTATCAAAACATCTAAACAGTTGTGGTCAATTTGTCAACAAAAAAAATCATTTGCATGGTCAGCCATAGCATTTAACTCCACTCTATTCTTGCCAAGCCTGCAATATATGCAATATGTGTGTGTAATTTATTGTCTTGTAAATAAATTAAGATTGTAAAAGTTTAATTTTTTTAAATTTCATAACTAATTCTTTGAATTATTTAATAATTTTTTTAACTTATTGTATTTTTTTGTTTGTTTGTTTATTTTCTAACTTTTGCAGTGTTAGAAATTTAATAATCCAGAGTTGTTTCACTGCTTCTTTTAGTTATTGCTGGAATTACAGCAAAAGCATTAATAGATACCTTGACGGAAAACGATTACTTCAATGTTTTGACAGTTGCCAAAAGTACTACTTATGTTTCCCCATGCATCAAATTTCTCATCCAAGCCACAAAGTTTAACAAAGAGAGAATGAAATATGATATTAACAAGATAGCTGAACCCTCAGGTCAGCTCAACCTTTCTGATGGTATCAGTTCAGCCTTCAAGACTTTAAATTCAGGTTAGTAATAAAAAATACTTTTTACTTGTTTAGTAGACAGTACATTGATTTGATTTGTGACCCTCAAAGCAGTACAACAAAATTCCAAACAATACCCTGTCCATGTCCTTGTTTTTTAGATTCTGTCCTGACATCTTCTTTATAAAAACATAAAAGATTTAATTTCTTTTTTTTAATTCATTTTTGTTTTATCATTTCTAACTTTGCTCACCTATTAAGTAAATTTTTTTTTTTTTTGATGAATAAATTCTTTTTTTTTATTCATTTTGTGTTACAGTTTATATGTTGTTTATTTTTATATATTTCAGTTTACATCACATCAATTATAAGGCCACATGGTTAGGATTTTTTTGTGGTTTTTTTCAATTTGGTTTTAAAAATAAAACTAACCATTCAGTTTTTTCATTCATTTATTTAATAAATTTAGAATTACAGATTTTTAAAAATACCAAAGAAAGCTAAAAATTAATTTTTATTTTTTTAATATTTTCTTTTATATAAAAATTTTTTTCAACATTTCCAACCGCCACTGTAGTTCTTCTGGCAGTGACAACGTTATCAAAAGTAAAAAAAACCCTCTTCAAAGTTGCAGAAGTTGCTGAAAACTTATTTATGTATTTTGATAAAATTGGGTACTGCAACTTCATAACTTTCCACCACTCTAAGATGTTAGTCATTTCTTCAGCTGTTTCAGCTGCTAAATAATAATCACTTCCTAAATCATAATTTAGTCATTGTTGAAGCACTGCGTGCTGAAATTTCTCGTTTCAGTCTTTTTCTAAGCAGTTCGTGGTGATTAACTTTAGCATTTTTATTACTTTCATAGTCAGTTTTGTTGCTAATCGTTGAAGCTTTTTTGTGTTTTTTTTTCCTTTTTCTTAAGTCAATATTGCTTCTTTTATTTCATTGCTTTTTTTATATTAAATCAAATGCAGGCCTTTGTAACTAAAAAATTTAAAAAGTTTTTAAAAATCTAAAAAACTTGCAAAGCAATTAGTTAATTGCAACATTAAAAGGAAAAATCTTTCCTGCAGTTCATAAATCAGCATTTTTATAAATATTCTTGTTGGCTTGTGTTTGTGATATTGATGGAAAGGATGCTCTTGGTGCAAAGAATATAATTCAGGTATCACATCTTGGATTGTTGGTCTTTTATTGGCTGATAAGGTTACTGAAATATTGTAAATATTTTCAAGAAATTGGATTGCTGTATTCTCAAGTCTTCCATTGATCATCTGAGGGGCATGACCTTTCAAACTCGTTATTGGTTTTTGCAAGTGTTTTGATTGCATCTAAGACTTCAAGGACTGACTTTATGCATATGTACTCGAAATACCATTGGTATACATGGAACAATCAATAACCTGGGCTTAATTCCAAGTTCTTTACAAGTATCTCTAAGCTTAGTTGTAGAGAAAACACTTCAATGTGTGTGTGATGCTAAATTTGTACAGTTTTTTATTGCTTTAGAAAGTTCAATTGAATATTTGATTGATTTAAGAATAACTGTAGCGCAATTCTGAATTAATTTCATAACTTTCTTTAGCAACCAAAGCAATATTGCTGTCATTAAATTCTTCTTAAATTAGCAATAAAAGTGTCCAGGTTTACTGCAATAGATACCGCATTGTATCTAGTAAATGATAGGTAAGCAATGGGAAAACTTACTAAAGTCTAAATTAATGCAGTGAAATGTAAGACTTATGTAGGAATCATTGTTTAAACTTTTGTGCATTCATTTTCAACAGAGTTCAACTTGTTCCAAATTGTTGCAACGCCATTTATAAAGAAACTTTATCTTTGTGTGCAGTCTTTTACCATCTCTGATTTCAGTTTATAATTATGACCATGTATTATAAATTATTTACTATTAGTTAATGTTAATTGCTTGTCAAAGTTGCACCTTTTCAATGCATTTAGTTTATTAAATATTTTATACATACACTTAAAGTTTCCTTAGTAGTCTTTTATGGGGAACAATGTCAAAAGCTTTTGCAAAATCTGTAAAAATAATATCAATAGATAACTTTTTTTAAACGCCATTTGCCATTAAATCTAGTGATTCCAATAGATTTGTTATGCATAATTTTCCTTTCATAGCCATGCTGATTTTCCTTTAAAAGATTATTTAAAAGAAATTAGATGTACAGTAGTGTACACAGCTTTCAGAATTAGAAAAAATGAGGTCGACAATAATTTGCTGACCTTAATCTTTCAGACGTTGGCATCAGGTCAGCATAAAAAACCTGATACAAAGGTTTTACCATAAAACATAGAAATGAGGTCGGCGATTTTTTGCCAACCTCAAACACTTCTAGGTCAGCAGTTAGGTTTGCATTGCTGAATGCCGACCCTAATTCAGAGAGCTGCATACAATTTGCGGACAGGCTAATTAAATTTTACTAATATTTTAACACTTACTTCACAAAATCCAATATATACCAAATAAAAGATTTTCATCTTTACTGTTATGTTTTAAAAAAGTATTGATAATTTAGTTAAGCTCAAAAATTTATGGACAATACTTACACATTTTAAATTTTTCCCAAAAAATTGCTAGTTAATTGATGTTGTAAACAAACACTTTGTGGAAATAATTATAAGTGGTTGAGGTAATGGGGTATAAGAAAAGTATGATATTTTCAGTGAAAAGATTGATAGCAAGTTTAAATAGAGCATCGGTTCAAATGGAAATTTGTTTTGTAAGACAGCATAATTTTATGAAGCAGGGAGGTTTTCTGTTAAACAAATTATAAAGAGGTATGAACGTATAGGACCCACAAATATTCAAAAAAAATCAGGAAGATCATGCAAAACAATATATTATCAGGATAAAATGCCTGTGATACTAAGCAACAAAAAATCCTATTTGACAGCTATTGATTTAAATGAATAAATGAAGGGTTTTTATGGAATGAATTGTAATATTACTACTACAAAGTAATGTTTGCAACATGCAAATGTGTTTGGAAGATGCGGTAATGGTGTAGTGGTAGAGCACTCGCTTTATAAGCGAGAGGTTTCATGTTCTATCCCCACCATATTCCTGGTGGTAACTGCGCTCAACTTGTTTCTCTGTGCAGCGGCCTTTTTTTCAAGGTTCGTATTTTGAAGTTATAGAGTTGAGAAAGGGTTATAATCATAATTAAGTAGCCTCCTCATTGTAGTGGCCTTCTCAGCCTTGGGGAGGTTAATTAAGATAAAAATAAAAAAAGATGTCAGCCTAGAAGATGTCATCATATTCCTGAAACACTGAAATGGTCAAAAAGAATCAGTATAATAAGCTTGGTCGGGAAGCAGGTGCGATCACACTCAATTACTGACCACAAAAATAATATTTAGTTGCTACAACTTGACCACATTTTTTTTAGATGTTTTGGGAACATTTAATATATTTTTAAAATCCTGTTTTGCGGACATACATAGAAACATACATTTAGAGTATTCAAGTTTATGAAAAAAAAATTTTTATGGACATTCATGAAACATACATAATCTTTAATGTTCTCAAAACATCTTGGTGCGGAATAAAGAATATTCGTGAACACTAAAAACCCGCCAAATCTACAAACTTTTGTTGAGATTTCTATTATTTTAAGACTGTTGCTCATTCATGGAGCCACATATACAAAGCTGTAAACGTTTGAAACTTTTGTTTTTTGTTTACAAAAATAGAAGTTTTAAATATATATATTTTTTAAATTATGAAAGTTTTGAGAAGTTTGTTATATATAATAGATTTTAGTAGTATATTATTATTTTTTAATAATAATATAAATAGTATGTGTTTTTTAAGTAAATGTAGTTTGATGTATGTATTTTTTATGTTAATATATTTCTTTTACAGCAATTTGTACGATTGATTTTGTAAACAAAAAGACTTTCAATGACAATGTTTTCAATGCAATTATTAATAATCATCAAAGTTAATAAAACTAATTATGAATAAACATACAAGAAAAAAATTTTTAAACTATGCAAAGCATGAAATAGTCATTAAAAAAATATTAACTTTTTTATTTATTAATCAATTCTACTAGTGTTATTTTTTCATTAGAATTTTGTTGAAATAAGACAAAAGTGTATAAATAAAAGAAATTATATTATACTCTTTGATAAATAGAAAAACATTTGTTTCTTTATTACACAATCATTAATAGTAAGTTGTTACTCTGCATAAAAAATGTCGCATAATTTTATAAAAAACTATGAAAAAGCGAAGTTAAGAAAATTTTACTTCTAGACATTTGTTTAGTTTCAAGTACTTATTTTGTGTTAAAAATTATTTATCTTTTGATATTCATACCGAGGGGGGGAAAGCCTCTTTACTTTTTGCTTCACGCAAATTCTGACATAAAAATTGAGCAAAATAAAAACTGCCTTTTTTTATTCAAAAATAACCCCACTTATAAATTTAAAGGGTACGGGCCTGATTTCTTAGTTAAGTTCTTTTTGTAATTGTCTCTCATCGGTTCAGTTAATGCTTCTTGTTTTGTTTTTTTTTAGAAATGTTCTCAAAACAACTAAAGAACTGCTGCCAAGTTGTCCTAAAATATAAGATGCCTGGTCAGGAATCGAGTGTGAAAACATAGGTCAAAGAATCTTTTTAGGGATGAAAACAAGTTTATGTAGTTCGAATCAGGTAGAATCAAGTTTGTTTGACATCCATTTGATTCCAAATTCCAACTGCTTACCATAAAAAAAAAGGAGGTAATGTAATGGTTTTGGGGTGTTTTAGTCCGGGCAGCATTGATCCGGTTCATTGATATACCAGAACTATTGATCAAGAAATAGATTAAACAAAAGAATATGTAAGAGCATTGTGTTACCTCATGGGAAGGATAAAATATCTTGTAGATGGATTTAGCATTAGGAAAACAATCCCAAACACACTGGTAAATTGCTTCAAGAACTCTACAAAAAGAGTAAAACTCGTGTTTTGAAGTTGATATCCTAATCAACTGGCTTAGTTGAAATAAGATGCTGTTGATTATTTATGGCAACATGTCCATCAAATATTAAACAAGTTTACAAATTATGCTAATTATTAAAGAAATATTGCACTCAATTCCTTTTATTAAATCAATGTCTAAAACAATATCGAACTCATCAAAAATCGTTATTTTAATTAATTAAATTACGCTGATTCAGGCTTGGCGAGGAAGGCGTGCGATTTCACATCATAATATGACCATACAAATACTATTTGATTTTTAAAACATGACCACGGCTGTTAATATGTTTTGAAAATTCGTATACATTTTAAAAATTTGCTAAAAAAATCTTAACTTAACTATGAAGAAACTTAAAAAGAAACTTATCCTAAAAGAAACAAATAAAAATCTTCATTAAAAAAAAATAGCAAAAAATAAAATAAAAATAACTTAACTAAACTTAAAACTAAAAAAAAAAAAACTTATTAAATGAATAATAAACTATAACAATAAGATTATTTAGATTACATTTGGAATAAATAACTTTAAATCATTTATTTTTTTACTAATGTTTATCTTTTTACTAATGTTATAATATAATATTATACTCATAATATACATCATACTTCATATTAATTAGAAATATTTATCTATCCTGATGATTGTGAAAACACCATATAAATGCTTCTAAAACCTTAAAAAGGAAATCTTTAATATTCAAAATTGTTAAGATCAAGAAAAAAAAGTACCTTAGTGCAATTTTAGATTTAGAATGATATCAATTTAGATTTAGAATCTAAATATGCATTTAATTCAATGCTAATAAGAAATACATTATGAGCTTGATCATTTAGCCAATGCATTGGTATCAGACTTGGTAACCATATATATATATATATATATATATATATATATATATATATATATATATATATATATATATATATATATATATATATACATATATATATATATATATATATATATATACATATATATATATATACATATATATATATATATATACATATATACAGTATCGGACAAAATGAGTGCAACCAAATAATGCTAATTTAGTTTCTTTATATAAAAGTGCTGCTTTTTTTCAATTTAGAGAAATAACTATGTAACTGTTTAGAGACAGAGTTCTTTAAGTTTTCGTCACAAAGTTCATTATTTGTACACGAAAATTAATAAATTAATCAAAAGTATCAAAAAAAGTTGATTTCCTTCTGGACAAAACAAGTGCAACTCAACAAAATGTTGACCAAGCTGTATTTTGCTACCAATATTTCGTGGCGAATCCTTTGTTGTCGATCACAGCCTTGCATCTTCGAGGCATAGATTCGATCAGGTGATCAATGAAACTTTGTGGAATCGCTGCCCAGGCCTTTTGGATTTGTTCAAACAGTTGATCCTTATTACGAACACCTTCACGATTAATTCTGCGGTTGACGATCTCCCACAGGTTCTTGATAGGGTTGAGATCCGGAGATTGAGGCGGCCAATCCATCACCTATAGATGGTTGTCTTAAAACCACTGCTTGACTACTTTTGCAGTGTGTTTCGGATTGTTGTATTGCTGAAAAACCCGTTTTATTGGCATATTCGATTCAGCATGAGGTAACATAACATCTTTCAGGATATTTTTGTACATGAAACAGTCCATTATTCCATCGTTTTGATGTATTGGACCTAGACCGTTAGCAGAAAAACACCCCCAGACCATTACATTGCCTCTACTATGCTTCACGGTCTTATGGTAGTAACGTAAATCGAGGCGTTTTCTGGCCGGTCGACGTACACTGCAAATGCCATCGCTCCCAATGATGTTGAACTTCGATTCATCACTGAACAGGGCAGTTCGCCATTTTTGCACATTCCAGTCAATATGTCTTTTCTTCTGGTTTTTTAGTGAAATCAGCGGTTTCTTTGCAGGGCGTCGAGAAAACAATCCGGCTTCAACAGCACGTCGTCTGATTGTTCGGTCCGATACATGCAGCTCTAATTGCTTTTGTATCTCGACTGATGATATCCAGGGATCTTTTTTGACGAATCTGACAATCATAGAATCCTCTCTAGAAGTGGTGGAACGTGGTCTTCCACCTTTGTTATCTGCTGCCAACTTTCCCGTAGAGCGATATTTGAAACAATCTTGATACGTTCCATTTTTTCACGCGATATTTATCACGAATACTTTTTTGTGACATTCCACTTGCGTAATCGCCAATAATTTTCTTTCTTAGTTCCAATCCAAGACTGTCGGGAGCCTTTTTTGCATTTGAAGTCATAAAAATAATAAAAATAAATAATCACGCTTCTCAAGGCTTACCGTGTTACATTTACCTTGTGATGATACAATAATGCTCTGCGGAACACAACGTCTTGGTTGGATGTGGACTGTATTGATGTAATGAAACGCTTGTTGTATTTCACTTCTTGTATTGATGTTCTTCGATAAAACACTTTGATAAAACTCACTTCGATAAACTGTCTTGATAATACTGACTGATTGACTTCCATATACTGACTGAATTACATGTCGATTTACATGTCTCTTATATAGTAAAATGAACCTGTGTGAACCTGTTCTGGAAGATTCTAGATGCTTCTTTTCGATGCTTCTGGAAGCTTCTGGATGCGTCTGGATGCTTCTGAATGTTTCTGGATGCTACTGGATGCTTCCAGATGTTTCTTATGGAAACTTCTGGAAGCTTCTGCATGCTTCTGGAAACTTCTGGATACTTCCTTTAATTATTAAAAAACTTCCGTGACGCGGACAAGGCTTAAGAAAATGAAACAAATCAAAAAAGTTGCACTTGTTTTGTCCGCTGCAAAATGGCACTTGTCAACAAAATTCTGCCTGTGTGCTGTCACCTGTCAGCTGATTGCTCATGTCATGGCATGCTTTGACTCCAGACTCCTGGACTGTTTGCTGTGGTAGTATAGTTCGCTTCGTTTTTAAGACATGTAAAATTAGGAACACTTTTTAGCATTGTTCGATGCTGGTTGTAAATGTTTTGTCCAATACTGTATATATATACATATATATATGTATATATGCATGAAATTTATTTCATGAGAATATGTATATATTCTCATGAAATTTTTGAGTAAATTTACAGATGTCTTCCTACTAACAAACTTGTCACAAAATAAATGGGGATGGTTATCACGCTTTCCTGCGTGTATTGTTTTCTTAAACCGCTAATTCAAATTCTTGGCTCGTGCTATATAATGTCGTTCAAAAGTGTGCTCAACTATGATTCTAATTCTTATTGATAGCAAAAACAAGCAAACTAGTAAAACTTAAAATCCTAAATTATTTGTGAATGGAAGTAAAATAAATTGTTGAAGTCAAATTTTGCTAAAAAAAGAAGCACTTTGACAGTTTTAAATTTATCTAAAGATGAATAATGCTTATGTATCTACTGATTTGAGTCATTTATTAAAAGAAGATCAAGAGAATATTGGATTGAACATCAACTTTGCAAAAAATTAGTTAATGAATAATGCACACCAGGCCTAAAAACTATTTTTAAAAACACTTATTATAGTATAAGTTGCGTTGTACTTTCGAAAGAAAACTTCAAAAATTTCAAGATATTTTTATTTATATTATTATTTATATTAAAAATTTTTTATTATGTATTTATTTACAATATATGTTTGTATATATTATTATTTATTTTTATGTTATTTATATTTATATTATTTATATTTATATTAAGATTATTCCATGTGTCTGGAAGTATCGCGCTCAACTTGTTTCTCCTTGCAACGACCTTATTTGTCAAGGTTTGTGTTTTAGAGTTAGAGAGTTGAGAGAGGGTTGTAACCACAATAAGTAGTCTTCTCGACTATAGTGGTCTCCGCCTCAACTATAGTGGCCTCGTCCTCAATGAGTGGTCTTGACCTTAAAAAGATGAAATTGTTAATAAAAAATTTGTTTCAGAATAATCTGAAAAACTTTTGTCTCAGAGTTATGTTAACAAAATTAAGTTGTACTCAAATTTGCATTAACTGATTATAGTCCAAACATACCAAGAAATGTAACAACTAACCCTGCACTCTGTGACAACCAACCCCATAGTTAGGGTTGTCACACAGCAGAGGTCTTTGAAAAATGATTTTACAACAAAATATATTTAATTTAATGTCATGAAATCATTGTAAAAGTTACTAAAAATAGTTAAACTACCTTGTACAAAAATTGGCTTTGATATAGTAAAAAATAAAATATGAGCAGTCTAAAACGTAAAAACTGTGACAACCAACCCTACTCTTCTCTACTAAACACAACAAAAAACGTAAAAACTAAAAAGCATTTGAAAATTATTTTTGTCTTTCTGGTTACAAAATATTATTGATATTTTAATAACTAGGATATTTTCAAATACCCAATGAAATTTATCTTCAAAAACTTATTAACTTGAAGCATTGTCATAAATTAACTTTTAAATTATAAATAATATATTTTTTTGTTTGACTTATGTAAGTTTATGTAAATTTTTATGTATTTACACCTTATCTTATTTATAGACACTAACTTTAATCGCACTTACACTTCTGGTTGTAACAAACTAATTATGGTGATAAGTGAAGGAATAGAAGGAGATTATAAATCTGCAGCGAAAGATATTTTTGATAAAATGAATAAAGATAAAAAAGTACGTGTATTTTCATATCGTGTTGGAAGAGTAAAAAATCCAAATAATCAAGCTCTTAAAGAGATGTCTTGTAATAATCGAGGTTATTTTTATCAAATAGAAACCCTCAATAATATTTGGGATACTGTCCCGAAATATCTAAATGTACTAAGCAGGTCTATTGCAAATTCAAGAGCGGAAGTAAAACCAAAAATATCTCCTCTATACTTAGATAGTACAGGAGCTGGAATGGTTTTAACAATATCATTAGGTATTTTTGATAATGGAAATTATTCTGGTGTTGTTGGAATTGATATGCTAAGTCGTGCTGTGAAACAACTAGTTCAAAGTAATTCATTAGGTTATTTTAGCCACACTTTGGTTATAAATAACAATGGTTTTATAGTTTCTCATCCAAAGTTTAAGGAGCAAGGAGGTTATCTTACCCCTCCTGGGAATATCTATTTTGAAGATTTGGAATACAGTCAAAATATAAACGATTCAATTACTTTAAAGTCCCGCATGATCAATGGAGAAAATGGTTCTGTTAACTTAATGACATATTGGCTGTATGATAACAACCGTAAACTTGCAGAAAATAACATGACTTATTATTTCAATCCTGTCAATGACACTTTACTTTTTTCATCTTTTGCATTAAGTGATGTTGATAGAACATTTTTTCAGTTGGACAGAAACGTTAGTAATAGTATGTATGAATATGGATTGGTTGCTCTTTACATTTATGAATCTGAAAATTTTACTGAAAATGCTACTACCCCTGCACAACCAACTTATGTTGACATACCGAATTGGCAGTATTGTAATATAACATCATCTGATATAAATAAAACCACCAATGATATGAAGGTCTATCCTAAAACAAAAGAAGTTTATGAATTTTTGTTAAATTATGGAAGTATAGATGATATAACTGATGATTGTGATGAAATTTTGGTTTCTTCATTGCTGGTTACAGCTGGTTATGCTTTTTTGCGTATTAATCAGTCATGGGCATCATTTTTAGACGAAAAACAAATTGAAGATCCAGATTTTCAATCTGTGTATGTTGGAACTGCTGGTGGATATACGAGGTATATGCAGATTTTATTTGTGTAAAGTTCTTATTTTAAGAAGCTTTGTCTTTTTAAAGAAGCTTTTTGTCTTGTAGAAGTTTAATTAACACAAAATTTCAACATTATTTTATCTCATTTAGAAAGGGTATAGGACAGAGAGTGGGGGAAGGCCTTACACCAAAAAAGCTTCAGTTTGTAACAATTGTAACAAAGTTAATTATAAAACATCAATTTTGTTATAATTGATATAGCTTGAAATTAATTTGTATAGAAAGAACAATAGGTAAGTAGGAAAAAGAATGTGTCTGAAAAACCTTCCACTTGTTTAAATTTTTTTTGCAAAAAACCTTATAAACCCAAAAAAAATATTTTATTTTTATTTAATGTTATATTATAATTAAAATATAAACATTTTCATATACTTTCTATATTTTAATATATATTTTTTAAAACATATAGAGGCATTAATAAGTAATGATAAGGGTAATTCCCTCCTTCTATTACAGAGAATATTTGTGCAAAGTACATTTTTATTAGTAATTATAAAAAAAGTTTATTTTATATTAAGACTCATTTTTATTTATGTTTTTGCAAAAAATATTTATTACTGTTATAATTATTATATACTACTGCTATGCTTTGAGTAGTTTGTATATTATATATCTCCTCTTCCCCTTACATACGCATTTTTTAGATCTTCTCTGAGTTGTTATGGTCAAAACTTGATCTCTGAGTTGTTATGATCGTGAATTTTTAGGGGAAAAAAAAATTAAAAAGAAAGGATATTATCGAATCTATCAAAGTTTTGTTTGTTAGATTTTCTTTGTCCTAACTCTTTATTTCTCGCCTTTTTTTTCGTTTTTTAGAAATTATTTTTAAGAGTTTCTCAAAACAAATGAATATTTGTCAGGTCCTTAATATTGTCAAAAAAAAAGCATTTTAAAACATTTCAATATGGGTCTTAAAAGAAACGAAGTTATATAAAGTATTTGAAAATAATTTTGTATTTAAATTGTCTTGATAAAAGCAGTTACATACAAAAAAACACTATCATTTTAATTAAAAAATGATTTAAAAAAAACTTAATTTTGAAATTCATTGTTTTAATAACAAAAAGTATTAAGAAGATGATTTCTTTTTTTCAAATGTTTTAAGAACCATCCTAGTATGCATGATACTTTAAACATATATATTAAAAGCATTATACAACATACCTGACTATATTATGCATACCTCAAAATAAAAATTTCCAATAGTTTATTAACCAAATATAATAAGATAATTAAGAATGAAGAGAGTTTCTAATACTCTTATTTGACTGACAAATGATAATTCTAAACTCAAAAGCAACTTTTTATTACTTATCAAGATTACAAATTTAATTTTTTTATTGTCACACTGTATGTTGATTTTTAACTAAATTTTTATCCAAGCGTATTAATACTTTTTTTTTGTATTAAACCTTTTTTTTATTTAACTTAATAATTAAGTTCTGATGTCAATATTTAAATTTATTGTTTTAACTTTGATCAAACTTTCCTTCTGCATCTGCTATTTCTTACAATTTTTTTAAGTTTTCTGATATCCACTAAATAAAAACTGTTTAATTTATTTGGACCATAATGCATTATTGTTTGGATTTGGATCATAATGCATTAATAGATATATTTTAATATAAAGTAAAAGTATGAAGACTTCTCCAAAATGACAGCTTTATTTGAATTAAACCATTTTTACTTTTTTTGATATTTTTTGCTTCGTTTTATTACTTAAGTAATGGTTTTAATTTGTTTTAATTTTAATTTGTTTTAGATACTTTGGATTAAATATTACTCAAATTCCTCCACGTGATACTCTTCGCACTGAACTATTTGAACAAGCATTAGCTATGCCTTTATTTAATATTTTAGTTTCTGTCCCGATCCGTGATGTATTTGATGATGAGGTTGTCTTTCTTAAAGTAAAAGCTTCATCTTGGGTTGAACGTGATGGCAATAAAATATTATTGGCAGGTTTGTTTTATAAAAATATATTTCAATATGTTTTTAGTAATTATCATAAGTAAATGCATCAGATAGAAGCAACTATTTCAGAAAAACTAAAATAATTAAACTTTCTTGCTTAAACTGTCCACAAAAGTTCTTTGTTCTCAATAGTAACAAGTGCACCGAGAATAATGAGAATAAATACATACCATGAAAAGCTAACTTTTTTATTTTAGTCAAAGCTTGCCTTCTCCGTTTTGTTGTAAGCCATAAAGTCAGCATAATATATGCCACAATCTACAGACTTGATAACTTGTTCAAGTGCGTTTTATTCCTAAGAGTTTTAGTACATGACGTCATTGATTTTTTTTTTTGTTTACATAATTAATTTCTTACGCAAACAAAAAAAAATCAATAGCGTCATGTACTGAAACTCTTAGGAATAAAACGCGCTTGAATAAGTTATCAAGCCTGTAGATTGTGGCATATATTGGTGTGTCAAAACATTCATCCCCACTAGTCTCAATAACCATACCATCAGAATCAGTATTAATATCAGTATCTTCTGTAGATGAGTTATCGTTTTGGATGTTTCTGATTCTCTTCGATGAATTTTTGTTGGTTCAGCTACTCATTGTGTTCCTATTTGCATATTGTAAAAATTTTTGTCTTCACTTGTTAGCCACACACCTTTCAAATCAGTAATATCAAACAATTGAGTGAAAGAAGTGTTAACTGATTTTTTTGGTTTTCTTAAATATTTATCATAATCTGTTATTAGATTTTTTGCTTTACAATGAACAGATTGCATTGATAAAGTAGGAAATAAAAATTTTTGCCACAATTCTCTCAGTTCTAAGCAAATTATTTTGATTCAATTTAATTGTGATTTTTCTAAACACACAATTGATTTGAATCTTCTTATCGCTTTAGATGGCATTTTTCAAAAACTGTTTAAATTGTCCATACTGACTACACGTTTTCTAGTAACATTGTGAAATCTATTTTTTTTTTAATTCTTTGTCTAATTTTTCTTATTTTTGTTAATTAGATTCTTTTATTGCTTATATGGCATAAAAATTAAAGTGTTGCTGAAATTATTCCATTATATTAAAAAAGACAAATATTTGAAAAATATACGTTTTCAAAATGAAATATAATTATCTTTTATTTGCATATAACATTCAACAATTGACGTTCAATTGTTTGTTTTTTTGGACGGTCAAAATTTTTATTTGTTTCTTTGTTTAAATTTTCATCTGAGTAATAGTTCTTCATAACTGAAACCAAACACATAAAAAATACGAGTTCATTAATTTATAATGCTCAAAAATTAATGAACTCGAATATCCTTTTAAAATAATTATTTTAAATAAAATCTATGTATTTTTTAAATTTAAACTTGCATGTTCTTACCTGCTTTAGTAAATTAGTTTAAAATTACGCTAGGGGGCACAGATTTTCATTCAATTAAAAAAAGAAATTTGATAATATCCAATGTTAAATGTCTTTTTTTTTAATATCTAAACAAATTTTAATATCAAAACAATATTAAAAAAACTTTAGCTGAATACTTAAAGTAAAAAAGTACTTAGGGGAAGGTTGCGTATGTTGAGCATATTAACAGTGTATTGTTTTTTTGCAGTCGAAATATTATAATATTTATATTTATTTTTGCAGATTATCATAATTTAATCTTTCCTCTTAAAGAATATAAATGAATAGTTCATTAAAAAAAAATCTTTATACCAAAAATTATGTTATTTTCAACACATCCAATCATCTCATCTTAGAAAACCAGATGAGCTTTTTTTTAATGGAACTCAAAAAAACTCAAAATAATAAAAAATAATTACAAAAAAAATTAAATAAAATTGTATCTACAAGGACTATACTTAGATAAAAAGTAATTATCTCAACCATAAAAAAAAATAATATAAAATCTTTCCTATCTCTAAAAAAATTAACAATATTATTTTTTGAAAACACTTTTGCTCTTGAAATACCAATAAAGCTCTGCGGAGAATAACTTTAAAAACACACACTTTTCTTAATAAAAAGCCCCATCTCATCTTGATCATCTAAAAATGTATCATCTTAAGCAACTTTACCAAGTACTATCATAATTTAAATGCATGACAACAGCTTGTGTATTATCTCATATAACCCACGGAATTAGCTGTAGATAAGTCAAACTTGTATGAATATCCTTAACCAAAAAAGTTTGCGAAAAAATCATTAGTCTACCCATAAATAAGGTTACACCATCTTAGGAACCTGCACATCTTACCAACCTTCCCCTAATACTAAAAGAAATCATTTTATAAATGCTTTTGAAAAATGAAAGCATTGTCTCTTTTTATTCGCCTTTATTAAGACGGGTTGATGTTTTATGTTTCTATTGCAATTTAATAATAGAAAGGGAAAAAAGTAAATGCGCGATTGATAACTTCAAGTTTATTTAAAAGTTTATTCATTCCATGCAATGCCTCACTTCGGCGGGAAAAAGTTACGAAAAAAAGAAATGAAAAAAAAAAGAAAAAAGAACAGTTGGTAGAGAAAATGTTCTTAGTTACATACAAAAGTTTTAAACAATATTTTTATCTTTTTTATTAAATTTTTTTTTCCAACCGGCAAGAATTCATTATTTAGAGGTCAAAATAGCAATTTTATTCATTTCAGGCGGTCATTGACTGTTATATATTACTGTATATATATATATTTCAAAAGGTCTGGTGAGCACAAATTATATTATCATTTTAGTAAAATAAAAAAAACTTTTTAGTTTAAAATACATGTTTCGAACTTACAAAGTTCATCATCAGTTTAAAATGACCAATATAAAATTTTTAAGTATAAAGGTTACAAAGTAATTAAAAATCCATAAAAAAATTGCTATTCAAAAAAACTTTTTATAATACTTAATTAAGATAAAAATTATAATACAAAGGAAATAATAAAAATACACTCAAAATTACAGTTAACATTCATTACACGAAAGGTATTTTACAATAAAGGACAGGATGTTAATATAAGTTAGATTAGAACAATTCAATACCTCTGTGCCTAACTTGTTTGTTTAACTCAGGGTTCTGCCATTTTATATAAAGAATTCCCTATTGGCAGAATCCAGAATGGTAAAACATTCTGCAGTTGCTTTATTAAAACAATGATGGATTTAATATGTTGAAACATGTGATTTTTTACCTTCCTTAAAATGTTCATCAATACGTTGAGAAATGTGTCGGACAGTTTGCCCTATGTAACAAACATTACAGTTAGCACAATTAAATTTATAAACAACGTTAGATTTTAAATTTTTGGGAATAATATCTTTTAATGAAAAAAACTGTTGAATTTTAGTAGAAGTAAATGCCAATTTTATGAAAAAATTTTCTTTGCAAAACAGCTTTATTAACTCCGATATTTTGTTTTTTGAGCGTTTAAAGATTGTTTACCAATATAGGGTAATTTAAAATATTTACATTCATATTTAGGTTTTTTCATAAGGTTCAGAGTGTTTAAGATCCAAATATTTTTTTAAGGAATTATCTATTAATTTGTTAAGATATTGATTCAATTAAATTCATTCTAGTTGACTGAATATTTTCATGAAATCCTGCCCAGGTGTTATTTATTTTAAATGTACGGTCAATGAGAGTTTTAATTAACCCCAATTTGTTTTGAAATGATGTAAAACTAAAGTAAGTAGTTAATAGCCTAGTAAAAGTTTCTTTATGGTATATACTAGTTGTCAGGTTATTTTGGTTTTCAATACAAACATCAAGAAAAGGTAATTTACCATTTTGTTCATGTTCACAAGTGAATTTAATATTCAGGTGTTTAGAATTAAAATAATCAAGAAAATTTACACTGTCATTTTTTGATGGAAAAGATGCGAAAATCTCATCAACGTATCACCTATAAAACAATGGCTGAGTGCCGTTATACTTTTCAATCCATTTGTTTTCAAGTTTATTGGTGAATTACATATTTATGGGTGAATTTGAAAACAAATGGATTTATCATAAAATTTATCATAAAGTTGGCATTTACTTCTACTAAAATTCAACAGTTTTTTTCATTAAAAGATATTGTTCCCAGAAATTTAAAATCTAGCGTTGTTTATAAATTTAATTGTGAAAACTGTAATGTTTGTTACATAGGGCAAACTGTCCGACACATTTCTCAACATATTGATGAACATTTTAACGAAGATAAAGAATCACATATATTTCAATATATTAAATTTTGCATTCCACTCTAAGTTTTTTGAAATATTTTAAATTGTTTCGTCATCAAAGACAAGTCGAACATTCAATTTCTCAAATGGTTTTGGTTTTATTGATTTTATTGATCTCTCCCGAGTGTAAAGCAGTATTAAAGTGTAAAACTATTTGCAAAAAAAAATTTTCTTAACTTTATCTCTTAAATCTAATAACCATACTCCTCCTGTCCTTCCAGAGAAACAGGTTTATCTATTTCTAGACATTTAAATCAATCTGGCTTCTGTTGCTAAAATTATTCTAAATTTTTTACAGCTTGTTACAACATCCCTGTTTACAGTTTTACAAAAGTGTTTTTTAACACTCTCTTCAAAGCTATATAAACTTTTATTATATTATTTATCTCAATCTTGTTTTCCTTCTTGTTAATATTACTATCTAGATGAGTGGAAACATTTTTCCACTACTGACCTTGCATGGAAACCAAATATCCTAGCGTTGGTACTTTGAATTGTGCTTACTATTATTTACTGCTGATTTCATATTAAATCTTTTATCCATCTCTCTATAAATCTCTTATTCCTTCTTTTTATGAAATGTTGTTGTCAGATTTGAGCTAGCAATTTTCATCGCCATTCAACAAAATTGTGTCATTTTAATGTTGCTGTTTCATCATTTTTTTAAAACTTTTATTAATCTAGTTTTTTTTTTCTTTAAGATCAATCCTTTAGAATTCTCCCTTGACTTCATGTTTTGATGAATCATACAATTTATAGTGTTATAAAACTTCTACTAACTGTTTTTTTACTTTTAACTCTCTTCTTAACTTTGTAGTAACTTTTTTCAATTTGCTCTTTACTTCGTAGTAACTCTTAACATAATTGTGGCAGCTTGTACTCTTGTTGGAAGTAAATTTGTTAAAAAAAAAGAGACTGTGATAGAATAAGATTTTACTGCAAATCCAAATAAAATTATAATAAAAAACTGTCAGCATCTAACATAAACAGCATAAAATCAAAAGGATACTTCAGTTAACTTGAAATATATGTTAAGATGAAACATAAGATTTAAATAAAGGGTATAAAAATATAAGTATAGATTTAATTAGATTAAATAAAACAAACTGATGGTTACATTTTAACTAATAGACAAACGAAAATTTTTTCGGGGTTTATATTATTCATTAAACCCAATATTTGATTTTTTGAGGCTTATAAAGCAATTTTTAATTTAAAGTAACAAAATAAATAATTTTATTTTAAAAGATTTGTCTAGGATACTGCTTGAGTTTTAGGCACAATGGTTTTTAATTTAATGTATAAATAATTAATAATAGTACTGCATGCGATCGCAATTTTCAAATCTGGAAATCCAGGTGGCCATAACACTGATCAGTATTTTGGCAGGTTCTCCTGGAGCCACCAATGGGTCTTTCACCTTATGGGATGTATGTGGTGATGCTCCATCTTGCTGGAACACCACATTGTTGTCTGGAGAGTAGTTGGTATCGATCCAGGACTTGATATGGTTCTCCAGGATTTGAATGTACTCATTGGTATCGATTTTCTGACCAGATTTGATGAAAACCGAAGGCATTTTGAGACCATTAGATGAAACCAGGCCAAACATCATAACTGAAGCTGGATGTTTGGTCTTGAATGTATACTTTACATGCTCTGAGACTGCTTCGATTGGTTGATGACTAAAATAATTGGTTCTACTGTTTGACACAGAATCAACAGTAAGCAATTTCTCATCTGAGAAGGGATGATCGTTGGTCTTTTCTTTCAGAGGCATATAAGTTTCTTTGATCTTCGCTTTGACTTGAAATCCTTTCTGACCACGTTTCTGATGGTGTGCTTAATCACTGAGAGATCCTTAGCAATTTTCCTCATTCACCTTATTGGATTCCAAGAAATTCGGCCCTTGACAGCCTTTATCAATTGAGGAGTTCGAACTAACCTAATTAAACCACTTCCAAGCTTCCTCCTTATACGAGCAGTTTAATCACAGTGTAGACAGTACTTTAGAGGTTTGTTTAGCATCTTAAAAATGTCTTTGGGCGTGGTCCCATTCATGGCCAGGTCAACAATTGGTTTATTTTTACTACTCATCACTTTTTGGCTGGTTTTTTGGTTTATTTTATTTTTAAAGTTTTATGCGTCAACAAAAATAAACTATGTGCGTAAAAATACCAACGGAACATTTATTTTTAAATTACCAAACTTATTACGAGGTTTGCAGTCGCATGCGGTTATGTTAGTGCGTGTATTTTTTTACAGTTCCGCATGCTTGGTCATTTTAACTCTAAATAATTTGTTTTAATAAATCTTTTTTAATAGTTAAAAGTATCAAATAAGTATATAAGCTAATTATAAGTATTTGTAAAGACATGCAAATATACGCAAATAAGTATAAAATTTTATAAAATAGACAAGTACATGTATATACAAAAATGTATAATATATATAAATTTTACACATTATTTAGCACTTTTAAGTTATGTATTTTAGTTACCGGCACAGAGATGAACTCAGGTTTGATGAAAGAGATATTTGATAATATGACACTATCGATCGGATTGAAGGACGATTGCAAAAATAATAACACATTTGTATGTGCTGTCGTTGATCAAAATGGTTACATAGTCGTCAGTAATCAGGGTGGTGAATTAATTGGACGCTTTTTAGGCGAAATACAAGGACAACTTATGGAACACTTTTCTAGCCCTGATATTTCTATATTTAAAAAAGTTACTTTAAAAGATAGTCAGGCTGTTTGCCTTGAAGAAAAAAGTTATAATTCTAATGCAGATCATTTAATGAATCCTGCTATACTATTGTTTAAATTATGCTCGTGGTTGTTATGCTCTATGTTATCGTTAATGTATCATTTCATAATGCTTGCATACTCCGTAATCCAAATACCGCTTGGGGGTTCATTGAACCCCGATAACTATATTAACATAACTTGCGTAAAAAAGCTGTCGTTTTATTTATTCCAGAGTAACAAATGGGATGATTTACTTAACCGAGAAGAATTAGGGAAAAAAAGTAAAAGAAGTCAATTTACTCTACGTGTTGTCCAATGCACTAAATCTAAATCGCAGCAATATGTTTTGGCTCCAATACCTAACACAAATTTGATATTTATAGTAGCAAATCAGCCAGATGAACGTAGTTGTAGGAAAAACATATCTTTAGTAGAAGATATTGACCAAATAGATGATTTTTGTACGCAAGAGGAACCATATCGAGTAATGCCTGGAAAATGTTATAGCGAAACAAGCCCGGATGATGAATTGCCCCAATATTGCGGAGTTGCTAGAAATTTGCGCGCTTCTATAACTGTTTTCTTTACTATTTTTTTGTTTGGACTTATAATTAAGTTAAAAGTTATAGATTACGCGCTAATAAATTAAACCTCGGTGACACATCACATATTCTGACTTAATAGTTAATATAAGGTTTTTATTGCCCTACGATAAATGATTTTTATTTGTTTTACCATTTTTTAGTAAAACTGTTGATATTTAATAATAATAGTAAAATATTCATTATTTATTAATAATAAATAATTAACAACTAAACTTTATTTTTTTGTTTTCTGGTTTTTACTTAAACATTGACGTTTTTTGTTAGACGTTTTTTTTTTTTATCATTGCAAAAAATCGATGCATAAAGATGCTATCTAATGTCAAGGTCCGTTATTCTCAAATTACTAAATTTTCATCTTTGATTTTAGGTTCTAAAAACTTTAGGAAAATTTTTGATTGTGTTATTAACAAAAGCATTCTAACATATTATAACGTGGATCGGATTTTATTGATCTTATTACCTCTCCCAAAAATAATTTATATTTGCAACTATTTCCAAAAAACGTTTCCTTAAATTTGCCTCTTGAATCTAATAACCGCATTCATCCTGTTATCTTAGAGAAACAAGTTAATATGTTGTTAGCCAATCCAAACCACTCCTGGCTTCTTATGCCAAAATTAATTCTAATTTGAAGTTTCTACAGCTTGTGGTCTGAACTTCATTCTAGTCATAGTCTCACCAAAGCTGAAATTTTGTCTAGTGATTCCATAAAGTATAGTGGAGACCGGGGCTAGTTGACAGTAGGGGTAAGCTGACGAACTGTGATTATCTTCGGAGCCTTTCATTAGAAAGTGACAAAAATTACACAGAACCTTCCATTTCATCAAAATAGTCAGTCCTATGAAAAAAAATTATTGTAAAAATTCCATTTATTAATAGTTGCCGTTTTACAGGATCTATAGACTGTTGATTTTAAAAAAAAAAAAAAAAAGGCTTTTGGGGTAAGTTGGCAAAATTTTCACGGGGTAAGTTGCCTCATAGCATTTACTGTAGAAAAAAATACATATTTTTATTAAAAAAAAAAATTTTTTTCAGTTTTCAGCAATATTGAAAAAATTTATTTTTACAAAGAAATAGTATTTTTTTTAAGTTTTTTTTTTTTACAGATAAAAAGTGGGCTACTGTTTTGGTTGTTATACGTACAAGTATTTAAACCGGCTGTAAAAAAGTATTACATTTTAGGCTTAAGGTGGTAGTCTATCTTTAAACCTAAATCCTAGAATTTTGTATAAAAAACTCCAATTTTTGGCTGCAATATAAAAAACCTTACAAAACTAAGGAATTTAAATTTTCAAATTTGGTTTTGGGACACTGTTTTTTGGTCCACGGGACCAAAAAAAGGGCATTTACGCTGCGATAAATAACTCAAGAACGATTAAAGATACAATTCTGGATTTTTTTGTACATCATCTAATAAGGAAGTTGAATTGGCTGAATTAAGGGAAAAAAATATTATTAAAAAGTTTTTGTTTAAATGATAATTCAAAACGGCATCAAAATTTTGACCCAAAGTACAGATTTTGAGCCCAATTAACTAAAGAACTAAAAAAGTTAAAATAATTTTTTTTAATTCAGCTAATAGATTATATATAAAAGAATCAATGTACCAAATTTCAGGTCCATAGCATTTAATTGAGAAAAGTTATTTATCGCACCGTTTCAAAAAAACCTTATTTTGAGAAAAACAGAATAGAAAAAGAAAATCCGACTCTTTTAGTCTAATTTAAGCCAAAAACTCACAAATTGCGTTAACAAAGTATTATTTTTGAAAAACAAACTGTTTCAAATCATTATTGGCTTTAGAAATGTTTTTTTAAGACAAAGTTTAAAAACCACTTTAAAAACAAGAAAAGAAAAAAAATACATAAAGCAATAAATTAGTAAATTGTAAATTAGTAAAACGCTATATATAAAAATGTAGAAAAAATTGTATAATAACGTAGAAAAAAATAGTTTAAAAAAGACCAGTCTCATATACTATTCCTTCCATTTCTTCATTGGCATCTGCAAATCCTTTACGCTGAGCTCTTTTTTTTTCCGTTTAAGCTTGACTTTCGGAGTAGACTTAAGATTCATATTAGCGACCCAGCGGGCACACGACGTTGGAATAACGTTGAAATAACGTTGATCAACGTCGATCAACGTCAATCAACGTTATTTCAACGTTATTCCAACGTCGTGTACCCGCTGGGGACTCTTACAAAATCTTTATTTGTGCAAAACTCTTGCGTCAATTATCCATTATACATATTTAGCATAGCAAATACATTTAAAACTCCATTTATTCCCTCATTAAAATTTATGATTGCAGATGAGACACAAATTTCTAATGTGTCTCTAGCAACAAAAATATCCTTCGGACATCTTTTCCAAATAATTCCATTTGACGATTCATTGTTGTTTTGTGTTGGCCCATGCAAACACTTATTTGGTAAATCATCATCACTTAAACTAAGAAAAATTGGTTTTATTATGTCTCATACAATAATGGGTAGTCCTGGTTTTTCTTTATACAGGGCTGTACCATTTATTTTATCAGACTGGTATTTACACCAACTTTTAGGGGTTCTTGGACACATTTGGTGGCGACTATCTAATGTAAGTGCATCTGAGCAATGGTGAAGTACTGCACCAATTGCTTTTTTTAACTGGTAAACTGTTCCACCATTACATTGACGTACTGCAATTCCAAAATAATTTTGAAGTTTATTAAATTCTTTTTCGGTAAGACGATTTTTTCCACCAAGTGGTTTCCCATCAGACAATTTTAGTTTATAAGTGGCTTTAAATTTACGATGTCTGCTACCAACTCTTTTTTGTATGTGTCCAACACATTCTAACTTTTGGACAATAAGATTTTTGTATGGATTACATTTAGCAACTTCTAGATAAGATTTTGAGTCACCTTCACCAATATAAGAAGCATAACGTAAATTTTTGTCTGACTCTGATGATATAAAACATTCAACAATTCCAGCTGCCTCCATTGCGCCTAATGAGCCCTTATGGTTAATGCTACATTCATGTGTACTAAGAAACTCATCATATTCATCAGTGCCTTTTTTTGTTTCCCATTTATCACATTGATGGCATACTTTAGATTTAATGCGGTAGTCAATGCATTTTCCAGTATCGCTTGAAATTATAGTTACAACACCATTTAAAGAAGAGAATCCTCGCTTTTAACAGGTGCCTTCACATGAAACTGTAATATCTGTCTTGTTCTCACCAAGACCTTGCTTAATCTCAGCAGCTGCTTTATTCATAAAGTTTAGAGCAACTTGCTTGTAAGCCACTAATATCTTCCTTTGAATATCATGAAATGTTTTTTGTATGCATTGGTGGAGGTAAATTCATAAAACCACAAATGGTTGTTAAAGCAGCATGCCCCTTTCCTATTTCCCTCATAGCAATAATGGATCTCATATTTACATCCGATTGATATTGCCCACGAGATTCATCATCAATTTCTTGGCTAGTATAAACCCTTTTACTCCATGAGCAGACTGAGGTTGTACATGTAAACTCTAATAAAACAAACAGTCCTTTCTTTCTTGATAAATCTGTTGAAAGTTCAATACTCCTCGATTAACATTCAGGGCACATAGCAATTTCATCTATGATTAAATATTCATCTTTTTAAAACAAAGCTATTCAACATGATGTAACAGTGTAGAAAATTCGATTTGTTATTAGGTAATGAAGTTCGTTTTGTTGATACTGTTGTTGCTTTATGATTTAATAATGTAAGTTTCTTTGATAAAGTTGAAGCATTTAAGTTACTTGTTGAAGGTATGTTATTAACAAGACTATTTTCCGAGTCAATGTTGGGTTCAGGAGCTTTAAAAAAACTTTTGCCATAAAAACGTCGTTTTTTGAAAAATCTTGGTCCTCCTGCCTTTCGTCTTTTTCCAGCATCAAGTTTTTTATTTTCCATACTTATTATTTTTTTTTGAATTTGAATAATAATTCATCTAACTGAATACACAAGTAGGACTTCTAGCACGAATCAAATAAATTATAGTAAATTAAGAACTATAATAATATATAAATACAAAATATATCTGCCAGCAGCAAAAGCATGCTTCTATTAAATCTTTTCGAATATATTTCGAGTTATACTTTTGGTTATACTTTAAAACTACATGTGGATGTCCTGGATTACTTTTAGATGCTTATCGATGATTAAAACAAGTTCAGGTAGGCTTAGTTTTTTAAATTTTTTTAAAGATCCGATTTTAATTTTTTTTTTTTTTTCGAAATCGCAAAATTTATACGATTTTTATAAAAAAAAAATTATACCACCTATATCTAATGATAAAATCATATAAGTTGTAAATATTTTTTTGAAAAACAAATATCACCATCATTTTCTACGTATATGATATTTGGTAAAACAGTACAATTTGAAATTTTGAAAATTTTCATATTTTATGGTAGACTACCACCTTAAAATTGTTTTTGAAATTAATAGTAACAAAATTTCTATAAATTTTTCACATATAACTTTAGTACATTAATAAACTTTTTTTTAGCTTGCGCTTACTTGGCTAACTTTTCTTTTTTTTTTTTTTTGAGGCCCAAGAAAATTTTTTTTAATAATGTAAGCAAGTTAAAATTGTTACCTAAATTCGGACTCTTTAAGACTGCGCTTTTATATTTACAAAAAAATTTGCCGTTAGGGCTACAGAGCTCGAAGAGTAAAAACAGAGGCAACTGTCCCCGGTTTCCCTTATAGATAATGTAAAAAAATGCCCCATGATTCGTAACAGGAGAACACCCTTTTTGTCATTTTTAAAAACTGCGTTTCAAAATGATGCAATTGTCATTTTGACGCAAATGTGCCTAAAACTCAAAAACTACTTTTTCAGGCTCTGTTTCAAAATAACGCATGCGCAAATAGTTTTGAAATTTTATTTTTAAACATAAACTTATTATATACCATTTTAAAGAACTTTTATGCGGAACAACTCTTTTAATAACACTAAGGTCTTAAGACAATGGGTGGTTAGTTATTTAACAAGTAAATGCTACAAATAGTATGCTAAATACCTTTTTGAGATAAAAGTTTCAATCAAAACTTTCATTAAAAAGGTTATTGATTACATTTTATTAAAACAAGCTTGAATTATTTTTTTTTTAATATATTTTTGGGTAGGTAACTTCTGGCCACGGTAAGTAAGCAGCTTTATCAGAAGGTAGAAGTTTTTCTGGCGATATTATACCCTTGGATGCTTAACCGATGTATTTGATTAAGCATCCAAGGGTATAATTTACCTGAAATTATAAATACAATTAAGTAAAACAACTATTTTTCTACAAAAGTATTCCTATGCATAAAGGAAATTTTTTACCTCAGTCTCGCAAGTGTGCTTTTCTTTGCTCCTCCATAAAACTAAATAAATCCTTTAATCGAGGAAATTCCAACTACTCGAATACTCCATAGACTGCTAATTACTTCTGATAATTTTTTTCCATTTCTCATCTGCCATGTTTTCAACTAGTTTGTTTTACTTTTCCCAAATATAGATGAAACAGTAACACAATCCAACCATGCATGGACAAAAGTTAAATAAGTAGTTTGCATACAGTCATGGCCTTCTAGAAATACAGGCCTTGACATCGCGAAAAAATATCTTTTGACTGGAGGCTGATTCTATATGGATAGATTTACATGGAATGAAATATTTTTGTTTTGCAATGGTTATAATCAACAGCGATTGGTCTAAACACAAATTTTAGGTGACTGTGCAACAAATAAATGGTAGTTTAGGGTTAATCTTTTTGTAAAGTGCAACATATTTATCTAACAAAAAGTTATCAATTATGCCTCAAAAATGTTGTGTCCCATGCTGTAATAGTGGTTATGCGTCATCAACTACAAAGGTGTTCACCTATCGATTTTCTTGCGATGAATACGAAAAAGAAAATTGGATAAAAGCTCAAGAAAAAATCTGATTGTAAATAAGTATTTAGTATCTGATTGTGAATAAGTATTCTGTGGTGTGCCGACTTCATTGGCCTATAGATTGCAAAACTTTTATATTTTATCGTGAAAAAGAACGTCCTACAGAACTACCAACTATCCTTTCTAACATACCAGAGATCTGTCTCAGTTTACCTTTTTCTGAACCCAGAACAACAAAGTTGTCATCGTCCAGTATAAGAAATACAACATCAGATGAACGAGATAGCCTTAAAGAACATGATTTTTTTTTGATTTGATAGCATAAAAGAGAGACTCTTGCGTAGTAATGATCTTATTGTATACAACATAAATGACAATAATGATGTTGTTTGCATTCAGTCAAAAGAATTTGTATGTGGTATTCCAAAGTTTTTAGTTATCATTAATAGGAATTTAACATTAACTTCGTTTTATCTTGGGTCATCTTGTATATCTCCCATTTTAATGTCAACATCATCATGTTGAAAGTAATGGTCAGTTTTTGATTAAATCATACGTTACTTAAAAAATAAAGATGTTTGCCATAAAAAAAAGGTTTAACTCGAACATATGGACTGTATGCCTCAAAAAAAAGTTGGTGAGTTTACTTACTCTCCAAATTTTTTATATTTCTCCAACTCTGATATAATTACTCGAGCATTTGAATATTTAGCTATATCCAGGTCTCTGTACAGCCGAATTTTTAATGATTATAAATTACCCAGTATAAGAACTTTGACGAGAATCACTTCAAAAGTTTGATCACAAGATAGTCTGGAATTTTTGAAAAATGTTATGATGCGTATTAAAAATACACAACGTAAATGAATATTGCTGGTTGATGAAGTTTATATTAAATCCACATTAACTTAACATGGAGGTGTATTATTTGGAAATTCTGCTGATCAACCCGGTGTCCTTGCCAAAACCATGTTGCCTATAATGGTAAAATGTTTATTTGGTGGACCAAAGCTTTTAGTAAAAATGATTCCAATTTTTTTTTTTTTTTTTTTTTTTTTTTTTTTCTTTCTCTGTTTTAATATAATATAAGATTTTACAACTTCGTAATATAAAATTTCAATAAATAAAATAAGTAAAACAGATAGGGGCTCAAAGAAGATGAGGATGACAGTACGTTATCGCAATCTTTTCATAGAGCCCCTATAACAAGATTTCAAAAAAATATCGTAATATGTTAATGCGTAATAAAATTTCAATAAAATATCGTAATAAAACGCGTAATTCGCTAATAAAATTGATAAGCAACCAACAAAAGTAGAAATAAAACAAAAACAGATTTATGAGAAATTATTCAAAGTATGATTAACCAAAAACATTTCTTATATTTTAAAAATATCTTTTTTTGTTAAAAACTTGAAGGAACTTAACGAATTTACCGTGCCTTTGAATCCTTTTTGAAAAGTATTCCATACTTTTGGACCTCGATATAGAATGCTGTACTCTGAATATTTGTTTATTATCCGAGGCAGTTTATATGTGTTGGACATATTCGCTCTAAGATTATAGCTATCATTTTTATTTATTTTAAACTTGTTATTAAAGCTTATAGGAGAGATATTGTGATTATAACGATACATGAAAATTAAATGCTGGTAGATATTAATTTCAAACACATTCATCATTTTCATATCTTTTATTAAGGGCTTAGCGTGTTCACGCCTATTTTTTGAGTAAATGATTCTGCAGGCATGTTTTTGTAGACTATAAATTTTTTTAATCTTTGCCGCTTGAGTACTTGCCCATGAAATGTTTGCATAGCTGATGAAGCTATGAATTAGTCCAAAGTAGATTAATTTAAGACTATTTTTATTGACGTAGGAGCGAACTCGATACATCAAACCTATTATTTTGGTGATTTTTGACTGGATATATATTATATGTGGAAGCCAGGATAATTTTTCATCAACAATGATTCCTAAGAATTTTATATTGGATTGCTTATTTACTAGTTTATCATTTAGAGATAGGTTAGGCAACTTGAGAGGAAGATTTTCTTCTTGTGTTTTTTTGTGAAATAGTATATACTTTGTTTTCTCAGCGTTAAGTGAGAGTTTGTTTGCCTTAAACCAGTTGTTTACTTTACACAGTTCAATATTCATGTCTGCATATAATTTCTTGATATCATTGTTGGTGAGAAATAAATTTGTGTCATCTGCAAACATGACCGAGTTCATTTTTAAAGATGCATTACAAAAGTCATTTATATATATTAGAAAAAGAAGTGGACCAAGAATCGATCCTTGCGGGACTCCACATAAGACATTTAATACTCCAGATTGGACATTATTTACATATTGTTTTCTGTTTGTAAGATAGCTTTTAATCCAATAATAACTTTTATTTATTATTCCGTAATGCCTTAATTTATCTAATAGAATGCAATGGTCCACTGTATCGAATGCTTTTGATAAATCAAGAAACACTCCTAAAGTAAATTTATTATTTTCAAAACCATTAGTTATTTGATTTACTATTTCAATGATTGCATGCTCTGTAGAGAGATTTTTTTGAAAGCCAAACTGATTTGGGTAAAAAAAATTGTTTTTAATGAAGTAATCATAGATTCTATTATAAACTACACGTTCGAAGAGTTTTGAAAATACAGAAAGTATTGATATAGGCCTGTAGTTTGTAATGTCAGAATGATCATTACATTTGTATAATGGAATTACTTTTGCCAATTTAAGTACATCCGGAAATATCCCAGAATTTAATGAGAGCTTAAGTATATGAAACAGGGGTCTATTAAGACTGTGTTTGTTTGCAATAACTATATCACTAGATATCTCATCAAATCCTGGAGCCTTTTTTTTTTTTAAGGAGGCAAAGGCTGCCTCTAATTCTTTATAGCCTAATTCATAATCAAGCATGGTAACGTTATTCGTGTTTTTAAGATAGGTTTTAAATGATACAGATGTTGGTACAATTTTATTTACAAGATTTGGACCAATATTTGTAAAATATTTATTGAATTCTTCTGAAATTAGTTTTTGACAAAATATATCGTTATTTTCAATAACAATTCGTTTAGGAAGAGAAGGTGAATTTAGTTTTTCTCTTCCCATTAAGAGATTAATGATGGACCATGTTTTTTTGCTATCAAATTTGCATTTGTTAATTTGATTACTGTAATATTTTTTTTTTGCATTTTTAATGAGATCTTGGTAAAAAAATTTATAATTTTTGTAATTTTTTTCATTATCATTGTTTCTATTTTTCAAAAATTTATTGTAAAGTTTTTGCTTTTTTTTTGAGCACTTTAATAACGATTTATCCATCCACGGATTAGCAATTGCTTTTAACTTAATTGTTATTATCTCTTTTGGACAGGTTTCATTAAAGTACTCCAAAAATGTACTTAAAAAGGCATTGTAAGCTTCATTAGTATCTTTACATTTATATACGTTGTTCCATGTTTCTTGTTTTAGTCTACTTGTTAATTTATTAGTGTTACTCAATTTTAAATTTCGTTTTTTTAAATGTATAATTTTTGAATGACAATCAGACATAGATTTAAAGTTTTTTATTTTTATGAATATCGGGAAATGATCGCTAATATCTGTCAAAAATATACCGGTTTCAAATGTCGTTTCTAAATAATTATTGATAAAAATATTGTCTATTGCTGTTGCAGAGGTTTTTGTTACTCGCGTTGGTTTATTAATAGTTGACAAGACATTAAATTTAAAAAGCATATCAAAAAAAGATTTTATTTTTGGAAATTTTGTGTTAGAAAGAGCATCAAGATTTATGTCACCAGTTATATATAATGTCTTATTTTCTTTATTTATTTTCATAATCGTATTTTTGATAAAAGTTTCGAAATTTTTTATTTTTCCACTCGGTGGACGATAAACACATCCAACTAAAATGTTTCGGTATTTTTTATTAATAATTTCAATGAAAAGGCTTTCATAATTATCATTTGAAAAGCATAGTATATTTTTTTATCTTGAAAGCATATTTTTCTAAGACATAAATTCCTAATCCTCCTCCTTTTTTCCCATTTCCTCTTGATTGACTTATTAGTTTATAAAATGGTAATATATAATTAGAATTTAATTCAAGAGAACTTTCTGTATCATGCCAAGTCTCTGAAATAGATATGATGTCGAACGTGTAGTTTAAAATATTTAAAAATTCTTTAAGTTTATCAAAATTTTGCTGCATGCTTCTAATGTTTATGTGTAATACAGAAAATGAGCCATCATCTGCTATTACTTTAAATTCAAAAGGATCAATATACGGTGTGTTAATTAAGTTCCTTTGAGTTTCTTGAAAAATATTTATATTTTCTTCTGATAGGTTATTTATAAAGTTGTCCTCAAAAAAGTCTAAATTTAAATTGTGAAAATCTAATTTCTGTGGAAAAAGCGCTGCCATTTTTTAAAAATGTATAATTTAAAAATATTTAATATAATTAAAAACGAAAATACTCAAAACGCTTACTCGTTTACGCATGTCGGAATAACATCTGTGTTGCGGGTGTTTTCTCGAAATTCGTGAACAATCAGTTTGTTGTAAACAACTTTTGCAAAATAGCCATTTTGACGATGTATCTTCGCCTGATCAAAAAGTTCCTTTCGAATTTTTCGCGTGGTAAAACTAAAATCTTCGTTTAGAAAGATATTAGTTCCTTTTAATTTTGTTGCTCTTTCCAAAATTGTTTTTTTGTCCTCGTAATCCCGGAGCTTCAAGACAATTGTTCGCTCTCGTTTATCATTAGCTACTCCCACTCGATGAGCCCGATCAATTATAATATCTTTTTCAATTATTTATCTTAGATAAATAGATTATCTTTAAATAGTTGCTTTACCTTTTTTTTTGTGATTTCCCAATTCTTTTCTTCATTATTTTCAACGACCCCGTCAATTCTTAAATTGTTTCTTCTGTTACGGTCTTCAATATCAACGCTTTTTAATTTTAACTCAATATTGTCAGAAGATATTTTACCCTGCATTTTTCGTACATTTGATAAATCGTCGTGAACTTTATTAATTTTTTCCTCAACTGCTCTAGCTTTATCGTTAAATACATCGCCAACAAAATTTAATCCAGATTTCATTTCGTCGAGTTCTCGCCGAACTTCTTTAAAACTACATTGAAAGTTATCAAACCTCTCATTTATGTTCGATAATGCTTCATGAAAAAAAGACAAAATTGTTTCTTTTTGAATATTTAGTAGCTCTCTCATCATAGCAATCGAAACTAACTCTTCTGATTTAGACATATCAACTTTTATTTAACGAATTAAAAAAAATTCCAAAAAATATTTAACTGTAAGAAAACGCGTCTGTTCACCACGATGTTCGCCACGCAAAAAAAGTCACTTAGATTCTGATTTTCTTTTTAAACAATGCAAACCAATTATTGAAACAATTAGCAATCAACCCAATGCAAAACTGTTGTCAATTATTACTGATGGAATAATTGACAACGGTTTTGAGCGAATCAAAAGTTTTTTAAAATGATGAATAAAATTGACAAAAAACCTTGTTGTGGAGATAATGAAAACACATTTTTTATTGTTTGATTATGTTCAGGTCATGAAGTGTGTTTGTAATAATTTGTGAACTAAAAAAAAGCGGAGAATTAGTTTTTGAGTTTGAAGGTAACAAGCATGTAGAAAAATGGAGTGATTTAGTAACTCTTTATAAGTTGGAATCAGCTAATCTTTTAAAGCTCAGCAAATAAAATTTCTATCTCTCCAAAACCAATTGAGCGACAGAAAGTTGACACTTGTTTACAAGTTTTCTGTGTTGAAACGGTTGCTGCACTTAAAAATCATCCATCCATTAAAAAAGATGAAGCTAATGGCACCATCAAATTTATTTCTATATTTGTAAAGTTTTGGAAAATTTGTAATGTGAAAGGTGTTGGAGCAGATATTCGTAATAAAGAGGAGATAAAGATTATAAAATTCCATACTGGAATAAGACGAGTCACTTTTTTTCAAAAATAAAATAATTAAATAGAATTATGAAAGATCAAGGGAATTTTGGGGCGTATGTAATTGTAACAAAGAAGAATTACTTATTTCTGTAGCACATAATGATGCAGCAACCCTTTTACAAAAAGATTCGTATTGGAACGAAATATGGAATCTTAAATGAGTAGCTTATAGAGGCTTAGCAGCGCAGATTTTCCAACATGGTACAGCAAACCATACTTTACATTTCGTTGATTCCACAACGAATGTAATTTTATGTAAGACTGAGGCAATGTGGCAAAGAAAAATAGCTAAATTTAAAGCTATAATTTGTCCACAAACCGTAAAATGGTTCCCAAATATTTGTTAGAGTTTACGTGGGCACAGCTTTATAATGAACACTCTTTTTTAACTTTCAAAACAAAGTTGTAAATGAATATCCCGTTTAAATATTGTCAACAGTATCATTTGTATTATATAATTTTTTTTTAATTAAAATATTTCAATCAATCTTAGCGATAATAACTCTTTTACATATTTTTGGCATACTACTTAACGACTTACCCAATTTGTTGGATAATTCGTTAAGTTAAGGACCAACGAAAGTCAATTTTACGCCGCCTATTAACAAGTTTTTTTTTAATTCTTTTGCATCATTTGGTATTAAATTTTGACTATACCTTTTATTCATCCTATAAAAACTCCGATAAAAACTCCGATAAAAACTCCGATAGGAGAAAGATTTAATGATTTGGGAGGCCAAATCATTTTATGCAGAATTGGATTATTCTTTAACTCAGTAAGTAACTTATACAATGTTTTGAAAAATATGTTTGGGATTTAAATTTTGGGATTGCTTTCTTCTTAAAAAATGAATAGCTTTCCGTTAAACCTACTTTCCAAAGATACAATATGACTTTTTAAAAATGTTTTTCATTATTCCCTATATTTTTAAAATGTCTCTATTGGCATTCCAAAAAAACCAAAGGTTTTAAATATTTCACGTTAAACACTCAAGGGCGTTTGTATGCTTGCTTGTACACAGCTTCTGGACATTCTCTTAAAACTGTTTAACAATAATCTGCCATCATTGAGGTGCTCCATTAATCCTCGTGCCGCTTTTCCATTTCAGCCACCTCCTGATGAAAGCGTTCACTATATTTAATGCTCACGTCCGCACAGTTGGAAGGAAAAGAGTCCAGATGACTGTGTAGAAAGTGTAGCTTCAATGATATATTGCAGCCCAGTGTCTGATATGAATTCAATTGGCTCTTAACAATTTCCAAGTAAATATGAGCTCTGCTTCTCTTCACTAATTTAAAATTCTCTTTGATTTTCTCCAGGTTTATTTAAGGGAAGTTAAAAATCAAATACTTAATGCTGCACCATCTCGATAGATGGCCTTTACAAAAATTTTTATCAAGCCGAGTTTATATGTAGAGGCGGCAGGAGAATTTTACTGCGCTCAACAGGTGCTACATGAATCACTTTCACTTAGGTCATTCGCTTTTGATGTAATAATCCACTCTAGCTCGACTATCCCACTTACAGAGAAAGAACCAGAACTTTGTATAACCGAGCTGCAATCCTAGAATAAGTGCTACAAACTTTCAGTCACCACGAATTTGCAAATCCCGAACCAGACCATTAAGTTTATTTGGAGAGATTTGATGAGGATCATTGTCAAATGCAGTTGGTAGAAATGTCACATCTTCCAAAGTTAATGGTTCTAAAGCTTCTACTTTGTCATTGGCATCATCAAAATGCAAAAGTAACAGTTAGTAACATGATCAATTGGTTGGCTCCAAATCATGGGTACCGCTCGTAATAAAAAATGGCATGACTCGTATTTTGCTATGTAACCAAATAGAAACCCCGGCACTACAAAAAGTAAAACAAATGTAAGGAGCTCAAGGTTGCTCTTGATCTCCTAACTTACAACCAAAGTACAAATGGTAAGCTTTCTTGATCACTGGTGTACGTTTCAGGGAAACGAACCAATGTCACAAATATAACAGAACGAATCCGAATTATTGACACACTTTTTTTGCATGTTTGATTAAAATTAATGAAATGTTATTATATTTTATAATAAAATCTGAAACAAACAGATAAAACAGTTAAATTGCATAAAAAACATATGAGAAAAAGAACACGGTTAAAGAAGTCAACACATTCAATGAAAAACGATCAGTTAACGATAACTTTAAAACTAGAACTAAACAAAATTTTGAATATCAGATATCTGTGTGTGAGTGTGCACACTCATTTCTGAAATAAATCGCACCTTTTAACTCAATGCGTAAGATGGTTTCCTTGTCCATATATTTGTTTTAGTAAATCTCTCCTCTACACAAACACGTATTTATCAGATTTACTTATAGATTTATTCATTTATATTTAGATTTGTTTATTTATATATAGGTATTCCCATTGAAATTATATGAAAAGGTAATTACAACTAAGTAGTTACGACAAAGTAATTACAATAATAAAGTTACAACTAGGTAGTTACAAGTTAATTACAACTAGGTAGTTACAATTTGGTAGTCACAACTTTAATAACAATCATTAACTTTAATTACAACTAGACAACAGCAAATAAATTCGTTACAATTGTTAAACAGATATCTCCATGTGTCCGTAATATCTTGTCTTGTTTAAGGGATAGAAAGAATTTAATAATACTAACTGCATACTTTTTATTTCCAACTCTAAAAACTGATCACTCATTTTTGTTCAAAGAACATTTTCTTGTAAACTCATTACCCAATGTATGAAACCATTTGTTCGCAACTAAACAGAAAAATTTTATTATTATTATATAAAATTTTCTGCTCAAGTATTGTTTTTTTTTTTTAGTTTTTCATTATAGTGTTTAATTAATATTAGTACTTGTACAATATGTAAATATTCTATTTAATGTAAAATCTATTTCAGAATATACTTGATTTGACTTGAAACACATTTTTGAGCTGAACTTGATTAGTTTTGTAGACAATGTGACTCAATCATCAAAATTTATATATATATATATATTCATATATATATATATATATATATATATATATATATATATATATATATATATATATATATATATATATATATATTACGAGTAGAAGATAAAAGTTAGATAAGTGTTTTTTACTAATTATATATATATATATATATATACATATATATATATATATATATATATATATATATATATATATATATATATATATATATATATATATATATATATATATATATATATATATATATATATATGAAATTATAATTGTTTAAAAAATTAAAGCCATTATTGTAACATTTATGGTATAAAGTTTTTGAAAAGACAATATTTGAAATTTACAACTTAAAAAATCTTACCCCATTTTGAACCAGAAACTACAGGACATGATGCATGCTCTGTGGCGTATATTCCAGAACCATTTTTATAAAGGTTATGCCAAAAAGCTGCATCTCCCTATTTAAAAAACAGTTTTATTTACAAAAAACTTTGAAAAATTTAATTATAAACAAGGAAACTAAAAAAGATATCTTTTTTAAGAGATTCTTTTATCTCATAAGACGTCAAAAATGTTCAAAAGACATATAAAAAGTTTTAAATACGTTTAAAAGACGTCTTTTTTAGGTCCCTTGCCAACTGGGTAACATGTTCTAATATAAATTTTTCAACAACGATTCATTTTAATAAATAAATACACATTATACTTGATTTACTATTTATGATTATATTTGATATACTAGTTATGATTATATTTAAATTAAAAAAAAATAATACTAATAAATTAAAAGATTATAATAACTCATTGTTAAACAGTACATATTCATTCTTTGTATTTTTAAACACAAAAATCAAATTTCACAAAGTAAAATGTTAAAATCTTATTTACTAATTTTGGTTTTAACGAAAGACCAAGTCTTGTAAACACTGTGTCTCCACCTCTCTCAACATCGCTTAACTAAACAAAAACAAAAGAACAAAAAAGAAAAGTGATAACTTTTTAATTCTTTTAATGTTCTATAAACTATTTAACTTTAGGCAACTTACATATATTAATAGAGTAGCAATTCTGTTTCCATGCTCGTGTTTATCTAAAGGTGAGCCTGGATCCTAAAGAAGTAAACTAAAAAATTATTAGATTAAAATAAATATCAACTAAAAGATAAAAAGTAGAAAAAATTTTTTTACCCCAAAATCAACGTGAAACTCATATTGGCCACCTAAACCATAATTATTTACCTAAAACAAATTTAACTCGTTCACTAACAAAAAATAAATACTTTTTTGCCTGCATAATAAATATAATCTTTTTTAATCAATGTAACAAAAAATAGAAAATTTTCATAAACTTTAACTCTTACTTGAAGTTGTTCTGAGAAATCATCATTTAGATCAGTAGCATCTTCAACAAGTGGTCGAAGTTTTCTTGAAATTTCAAACTCTTCTTCAAATGCATCATCAAAAAAAACACTAAAAAAATAAACCAAAAATTCATTTATAATTTAATACTTTTTTATTGATGATTTCTTTATTAATTTTAATATTAAATATAAAATAAACATTATTGATTGATTAATTAATGATTTCAATAATATAAAAACTAACAAATATTTACTTTTTTGACACCCTATATGAAGCTGTAACATGTTTTTGAATAATTGGATCTATTACTTCAGAAGGTCTTAATCTTGGGTTTGCAACATCTCTGATCTTCTCTGCAACCTCTTCTGTAATTATCTCATGGAACACAAGAACATCAGGATTGTCATGCATTCGTGTTACTTTTAAAGGTTTTAATATTAGGCGTGGTTTGTTATTTTTGTAAAAGCATACAAGATTATTGACATCTTTTACTGCAATCTAATTAATAAAAAAATTATAGCAATTAGTTAAATGGATTTAATAAAGCTTGTACATTGAGCATTTTCAAACTAACATAACCTCTGAGCTCGTGCTATGATGGGTTCTTACCGTCTTTGTTCTTTGATCTCTTCTACATGCTCGAGCATAACGAGAAGCAATAAATACATCTTGGATTTGTTTTGCCATTTCCATGTATTGGCTCTCTGGATCGTTTCCTTTTTGATTGTGAAAAACATACCATTCATAGATAGGCTTGTTTTTTAGAGCCTGTGCATTACTGGGATCTAAAATTTTTCACAATTTTTGTACGTCAATAAAGAAATAAAAATAGGAAAAACTACATTTGATAGGACTACAGATTAACTATGCATACTATTTAGGCAATATACACATCAATAGATGTCCTAATAAAAGATTTTTTTATTGTTGAGACATAAAATTGAAAAATTTTAAACAAACAAATTTAAGTTATAATTTTAAAAACGATAGGTTTAAAGACGGAGTTAGCATATATACAACAACATGTAAATATTGAAGACTGTGGAAAGTTCTTATACCTTTTAATTTTATTAAAAAAATTATCCAGGCCGTAATTTCAGCCCTTTAATTCTTAAAGTCATGGCTGCAACTGTCATGCTTAATACCGAACCTAATGCCTTAGTATACTCAAGGCAGAGATTAAGGCAAAAGACAAATTTGTATTATTGATATTCTTGTTAAACTAGAGCAATAAAAAAGTTATTGCAATATTTGTTCATATACTAATAAATGAAATAAAATGTGAAAGAGAAAAAAGAAAATATCATTAAAGTTGATGAATGGGAAAAGAAATAATAATAACAACAAAAATATGTATATCTGTGTAATAAATATGTATATGTATGTAATGTGATAGTATATCTGATATCCGACTCAATTGTAATTTTTCCTGGTAAAAAAAGGGCCATATTTTACCAATTTCTTTTTTCTTTCATTACATCCTTTTGCATATCGACTTTTATAAAACAAGATTTCGTTTTGTAATTCCTCTTTATAGTCCCATTGCTCTGGAGTTAACCATTTTTCTACATTCTCTTGTTCATAAAACTCATAAAACTCTTTGTTTTTAATTGCTGGTTCGTATGTGGAATCTACAAAGTAAAGCATATGTTTGGCATACCACTGGATTTTTCTATAAATTAATTTTAAAGATAAAAAAAAAGTGTAGAAAAACAAAATATAATTTTAATGCAACCTTACTTTTTATAATTTAAGAAGGAATACGTTTGTAAACATAAGCTTTTTTTTTATTTAATTACACAAGTATGCAAAACAGATGTTTTACTTTTGCTTTGATTTCGCTAACAGATGTTTTAAATTATTTAAATACGTAATCAAGACGTATTTAGGACGTTTTTGAGACACAAGACGCATAATAGACGTCTTGTGTCCAGTCGAATATTATTTATAACTATTAAATACGCCTTAAATACGCCTTGTGTCTACAGGGAAGAGGTGGTTTGTACAGACAAGGCCTCATTTGCCTGGCAAACAAGTCAGTGAGTTCTGGACTGATATGAATAATTAGCAACTCCTAGGCAAGTTAAAAGTTATATCGTTAAAAATTATATCGAGGCTGGCCCACGCTTTTAGTTACAGAGCTGCATATTTTGTACCCCTATACTGGCTCAGAATAAGCACAGATTTTTACAATCCAGATTCGCTAATTTTGAAAGAGAGGCGTGTGTTTTTCAAATTGTTTAATATCGAAATTTAAGAGCGTTTTTCTAAGGAGCTACGTCATATTTTTATTGTTTTGATGTTAATCTAGAGTATTCTAATAACTTTACAAACTTAATGACTTTAAGGAAATTATAACTTTTTTAATGTTGATCTAGAGGAATCTATAAAAAAAATTTCAACTTAGAAAAAAGAAACTCCAATCAAAACGAAATAGAATGAAATAATATGAATATTAAAGCAAATGTGAAAATCTATAAAAATCAATAAAATCTATAAAATTGTTTCTTGTATATTGTTAAATTGTAGCGTTTTTATAGCATTCCCAATTCTATTTACATAAAGTAAAATATTTTGGGGGTTGCTGTAAAAACATTGCTGCGTCTTTACAAATACTTTGTAAAAATTTAGAAAATGTTTGTCAGGATATGTACAATAGTTATTGGTATAAACTTTAAGCCGTAAGTGGTTTTAATTAGTTTCTGTTAATATTTGTATAAATTGATAATGCAAAACTTATGCGTAAAAAGATTGGTTACTAATATAGTTGAAAGTTTTATATAAAAGGTGGTATTTTTTTGTTTGTCTACTGAACAATAATTAGTTTTACTGTGATTGGAAAACTTAAGTATTGACATATAAACCAAATAAAAGTTGCAAAAAGTAAGTAAATAAATGTGCGCACTCTTTTTAAACCAGCAAATCAGATTGCGTATATTTGTGCTTATTTTGTGCTTTTATACGGTTTCCAAAAATGATGCCGAACTGCCTTCCATATCAATAAAATATTTAATCAACTATAATATTTATATGTTGGGTTTTTTATAATTGGACAAACGGAATAATTGTGTCAAATTATTATAGCTAGCATGGGTTCTAATGAATTGTGGAAAAATATTTAAGCGTTTTTTGTTCACTTTTTTTTATGGATTTAATTATGTATCCTGATCCTTTTACCTTTTACACTAGAGCTATTATATTAGCAGATAAAAATATAGTAACTATTGTACTTAAATACCTAAAATATACGGGTTTTATTTGGACATGACTCCTAGTACTTTTGAAATTTCAGCATGCGCTGTTACTGCCGTTATAATTTCAACTTGTAAGATAATGTATGATTATTTTAATCCTGCCTATTCATTGATGGCTCTTTGATCCGATCTGTTATATAATTAAACAGGATATTTTTGCAACAAGCAATATTTCACTTTTAAAGTTCAAGCTATATGTGACAACAAAAGCCTTTTTTTGAATGTTGAGTGCATTTGACCAGGTAGTATGCATGAATCGAAAGTGTTCAAAAATTGAGCAATAAAAACAAAGCTAAGAAAAGCTATTCTGTATTGTGTGAGCTTAAGCGTACTCAATAAAATTTTGTGCTAATCTAAGCATATTTTTGAAAATTGATGAAATAAGATTTCACCCGCCGAAACCTATCTTTCGTTCACCTTAAATCTAGATGGGGAATAAGAAAGGTTAATCTTATATAAAGGTTGATAGTTGAAACTAGAGACTGTTGCTTCCATTTCTTAAATTTTGTTACAAGTATGTGAAATAAAAATCCTTGTATTGGTACAAAATGACTAAGTTAAAATACAAACAGTTCTCATTAAAAAGAAAAAACATAATGGAACACAAAAAGGTACGGAATCCAAGTTGTAAGTTAAACTAAACTGTTAATTACATATTAAACTAATGTGAAGAAATCTTAGAGACCTAATAACATTTTTTAAGTGTTTTTTTTTTTAAGCAAATATTTATTAGTAATAAACTAAGGAATCAAATTCCATTGGTGAATATACGTTTTAAGGATGTTTGTATAACTGATTTTAGTCTGAGTATTGTTGTTAAAAAAATAGTACTAAAAGTAAAAAGCTCACCACAACTCATTAAACCTTGAAATTCAACTATTTACAACAATTTGTAGTCATTAATTAACTTAATACTTTCTGTGTTTTTTTGATTCTTGCGTTGCTTCTGATGTTTCTTTTTTAAACGCATTGTCACTGGCTTTATTAAATAATTTTTGGTCTTGCTTTTTTGAGGTTAAAAATATTACTAATGTTTGCTTCTACATCCTCTAACAATTTTTGATCAATAGATAAAGATGAAGACGATAGTTAATGAATAATTAATAAATATTAATGAATATTAATGAAATAATTAATGAAGATGATAAAGATAAAAAGTTTCTTTAGTTTTATGTCTGTTATCCTCCTTTCACACTAAATGTAATCGGTTAAATGTTTGCTGACTACTCCAAAATAAATGAGCTGGGTATAAGACCCATCTCAATTACAGTTTTATTACTTCAAGTACCATTATCCATTGCTTTTAAAATTTGTTCGATTTCTTCCATTTTTCTTGAATTTATTTTATTACTTGCTTAATCACAATCTAAAATCTTTTTCATTTATAATTTCGACTGCAGCAGTCCCCAAGTAAAAACTTGTATTAGTGAGTTCGGCAATAGCTTAGCAAACTTCTTTATGTGAGCTGATTTTATTGGAATCAAATTTAAGGTTTTTATAGCTTCCGAGCATTCTAGCTCACAATTTACATAGTTTTCTACCATAATAAGGTTCCAAGGTTGTTGTTTTTTTTCGGTTGACAGTTGTAACCATTATTAGTAACTATGGAAACTTTGGAGTATTTGATCAAAAAAGTGGATTAAAATTATTTCATTAAAGTTACCGAAAAATTTTTTTCAATTAAGTGAAATATTTTAAAAATACATATTTAGGAAGAATATTTATAAATATCAAAAGTATATTTATAAATATAAAAAAACATATATTTCATTGAAATGAAACATTTCAATAAAAATTTTTTCATAAACTGAAATGTTTTAAAAAGCTTCATCAAACTTACCACAAAAAAAGGGTTTTTTTGTAAATTACCATATTTATACATTTCAATATTTATAAATATACTTATGATATTTATAAATACTTCTTAAATATACTTAAATATATACTTTAGAAATATTTTACTATATTGAAAAAATTTTTTTGCGGTAACCATGAAAACATATTGTAGCGATAACTTTAATGAAATAATTTTGATTGGCTTTTTTGATCAGACACTCCAATGTGCGACGTCAGGATCTCAATAAACGGGCTGACCCGGTTTCTATATAAACAGCACCTAAACGAGGAAATACAATCTGCAAAAAACTTAGCATTGAAACATAATTGGAAAATGGAATTTTTTTTAAAGTTAGGATTTACATATTTAAAAAAACCTTCTATTGATGTACACTTTAAAGATATTTATTAATTTATAAAACAATTTTTAACAATGTAGTTCTCAATTTTCATGAAAAAGATTTTTTTTTTTTAATGTTTTTTAAATTCATATAACTTAGTCTCGAAGATTTATAAACTTCTTGTGCGCATAATATTTATAGTGTTGTTGTGATGAGCTCAAATGACACAGATAAACAAAGAGACTCACGCGTTAAATGAAAATCAATATTTGACTAAAAATGGCTTAATTTTGAAAATCTTATGTTATATGTTTTTTTAAATCTTTCTTGAAAAATTAAATGCAATTTTTTATTTCAAAAAGTTTATTAATAGTTTGGAGTTCATATTGAGAGTATCCCTTTCATGTCGGAATCTTTGGATCCTTCCAACAATCCTATTGTTTTTTCCGATTTTACCTTCCAGTGCAAATCTTATTTTAAAAACTTAATTAATTTTTTATCCCCCTTTTATTTTAAAGGTAAAAACTTTTATACTTTTAAGCAGAATAAATTATTTAAAAATTTAAAACTAACCTTCTTTAAGAACCAGATTAGTGTACTTAAGGGCTTCCTTCATGTCATTGGACTAAAATTAACATTATTTAAATGAGAAAAAAAAGTTATTACCACAAACTTTTGTATTTTTTTAAATTGTAATAAAATATTTTTTAAAACAACATTTAATTTATTAAAAATGATTATTTTTGAAAGCCTAAAAGTTTAGGGGGTTAATGTTATAATATATTTATATATATATATATATATATATACATATATATATATATATATATATATATATATATATATATATATATATATATATATATATATATATATATATACATACAATATACCTACCAAATAGTTCATCCATGCTAAGAACTCATTTATTTGTAGTCTTGTAATGTTCCCTATTCTGTCTTTTAGAGTAGGATCATCCATAATTCTCTCTGCTTCTTTTAACCAGCTTGCCATATGAACATATCGTCTTGAATCGTGTGCCATTTCAGCAATTTCTAAGCATTGTTGTGCAGTCAACTTGTGCTTGGTTTTTTTTACTCCTGAAAAAATATTTTAAATATTACATTTTCAAATTGTCTTCACAATCGAAACTTAAAAAAAAAGGTATTTAAGCTAAAAAAAGTGTAAAAAAAAAGAAAAGAATAACTTAAAATTTAAAAGTTAGTAACAATGCCTCAATTACCACTGATTTCTCCCTCTGCTATTTCTCTCGCTGTAATATTGTAAGTATCCTGCAGCCTGAACATGGCCGCTGTGGCACCGACCATATCAATGTCGTATGTTGGTAAAAATATCTCATTTGCCTTTAAGATTGTTTTTATATCTAAAATAATAGGACAATACTATTTATAAAAATAGAAAATATTTTAAAATAAAATTTAAAACTAAAAAAACTATGTTGCATATATTACCAAAAAATATATTTCATTAACAGAAAACACTAATTTTCCCTACGCTTGGGCAGAGGAGTGCTCCTACACCTTGTTTAATCAGCAAAATAAAAGTAAATAATAAAAATTATTATGTACTTTTATTTTGCTGGAATTAGAATGTGAAGACAATGTGCAACAAAAGATTGCTGAGAAGCTATTGAGTAAGATACACGGGCAATTTTTCTACTTTGGACCAAAAAAGTAAAAAAAACCTTTTTTGTTATTTTTCTCTTGTATGCTTATAAAACTTTTTATCTGCCATTACTTAAGTGTTAATAATTTACCAATTTATTGGACTTTTGATTAAAATTAATTGTTTTTTTCTCGAGCCTTACTGATCTTTTTAAAACCTAACTAATGCGTCACCTTGTCTAGTAGGGGTAAGTTGAGCAGCTTTAAGAAAATTAAATAAAACTGAACTATCGAACATAAAGAGACAACTTTGATAAAAAATAATAGAGCGATGCATTATTTATATATATTTTTTTAATTAGTGATTTTTAAATTGGGCTTCAAAGTTTAAGCTAGTTGTATAAAATTATATTTTTATATTTAATGACACTTTCTTACTATTTAACTTTTTCTCTTTTTTACTTACGTCATTAAAGAGTATAAAATAGAAAGTTATTGATGATTCATCCAAGTTTCGTACCATTTATATTCAATTATTTGTCGATTTTTCAACTTACTAAATACTTTTGCTCAACTTACCCCGCTGGGGCAGGTTGAGCAGCTCCGCAAAGTTTAGGCAATAGCTTCTCAAAAAAATCAAAAACTATACTTTTTTACTTAACAAATTTATAGCAAATTATCTTTCAATGATCATGAGATCTGTTAGATTTAGTAAAAATCGCTAAACTAACCCGCTCTACCCTACTGTTTATTGCGTGTTTATCTCAAGCTGCCGTTTTACACTGTTCCTCAGTTTTTACTATTTTCTTTAACCTTATCCTTCAGCTACCATCGGCTTCAAAAAACTGTTGCAAATACTATAACTGTGATAAAATAACTTTCATACGTAGTTAAATATTTAGTCAAATGTAAAACAAGTTTTTATCAAAAATGCTCAAAAAAGTATTAATACTCAGCTGTGTTTTGTATATAAATTAGGAAACACTAAAAAGTAAATTTAAAATTCTCGTCGCAAAACTAAGTAAACTCAAGTCACATACTACAGTATTGTATTACTCAACCTAGCCGGCATTTGTTTTAAAAAGTTACGTTCTAAATGTATTTTAAATGTCTGTTTTCTAAACATTCTTCGTTTTCTAAACATTCTTCTGTAAAGAACGTTTAAAAGACGTTTAAAAAATGTTTAAAAGAGATTTAGAACGCAACTATAAAACAAATCCCCGTAGGGAATTGTCAAAATGGAGAATTGTCAAAATGCAAATGCAGAATAAGATATATTTCGATATTTTTATAATCGTAAATAATCACTTAACATAAACAAAACTAAATTTATTCTCTTTCGGAAACCAACTAAAACAGGACTTTTTGCTTAAAAAAAAATCCTTAAATAAGTAATATTAATATTACCAGACAAACATCTGTAAACTTTTTAGGTGTTATTTTAGACAAAAAATTATTATGGAGAAATCATAGAAGTACTCTTGAAAGAAAACTTTTAATAAACATTGCAATGATGTATAGAGCAAAACCATTTTTAGATGTTAGGTCTTCAAAATGTTTTTATTTTTCCTTTATGCAAGGTTATTTAACTTACAGCAATATTGTATGGTTACTCTAAGTTAAAAAAATTTATTCTAAACAAAAACGTGTTTGCAGAATTGTATTTAGAGCAACAATAACTGTGTCTTGTGAGCTACTTTTAAGTAAACTTAATGAATTAAATGTGTTTAAAACCAACATATACCTAGTCATAGAGTTCATGTATAAAATAAAGCGTGGACTGTCACCAACAATATTTTATCCATATGTTAGCAAAGTAAGCCCTAACTACCACATCAAATTTTCAGTAAATAATTTTGTTACTTAAAAATATAATTTAAATTTATGTTCTTATTCTATTCAGTACAAAAAACCTATTTTGTGAAAAAATAAAAACACTCGCGCAATTCAAATCTAAATTATCGACGTTATTTAGTACTTAATTTTTTTATTAATTTTGTCTCGTTTAGAAGTTATTCAACTAATCTAGCACTATAAATTTAAAAATCATTTAACAAAAAGAATAAAATCAATTAATATTATAAATTTTAATGTCTTTATCAGACTTTCATTGAAAATATTTACTCTTTAAGTTACCTGCAAAAATATTATATTTTACTGTCATTTAATTTAAACATCCACAACTATTTTTGTAAATTGTCTTATATTTACGGGTAAATTATCTTATATTTACTTTAATATATTTTATGATATTGCAACATAAATTATATTAATTTTAAATTACGATCTGTTTAAAACCCAAAACAGGAAATTTTGTCATTTTTATTATTAAACTTTATTTATTTTTATTATTTAAACCATTTTATTACTTTTTTGTTTCTTAACATCTTATAATCATCTTTATTTAAAAATATTATTTTTTATGCGATACAGTTATTTAAAAGCGTTTCTGTTTGGGCTTGGTGATAAGGCTAATTTACGTCTTTTTCTTGCTCCATTCGTATACATTCGTAAAAATGTTTCAACATCCACCCACCCCACCCCCGAAAAAAATTCACTGGTGAGAACTGCCTACTTTTATGGAAAAGTAAAGTACATACACTTTTAGACAGCATAATATACATTCATCTGCAACTGGACTTTAGTTAAGAAGGGTGTATTTTGTTTTTTATTGTTCATTAATAAAAAATCGTTTGTTGCATTTATGCTTGTTTGTACTTATGTAAGTTTGCTCTCACGCCAGTTTGTTTATTTACTCCAGTCGCCTTTCGCTTTCTTAAAATAGGAAAGGGGAGGCAGGATTTCCTAATTTCTAATTTCATAACTGAATCGATGTAAGTGCAAACCGAGACTGTCTAAATGCAAAACAATTGTAAAAACTTGGGAAAGAAATCATGAGTTAAAAAAATTACTTAAATTATAAAATAACAAAACTAAAAATCCCAATAAGCTTAAGTAAAAGGTAGAACGTTGCCACACTTTACCCAAAGAGCACTGAAATTGCAATAACACTCACATTAAAAAAGGCTTGATCGTGCAGTTAGACTCGTTACAAGCATTAAAACATTTTCTAGTAAGTTTCAAAACATTTTGTAATACACTTGTAAAAATAGATTTTTACTAAATGCGTAAAGCTAAGAATATCATAAGCAACAAAATATTTAAAAAAAAACAATTCTAAATTATTAAACTATAAACACTTAAATCTAAAAACTTTTTGTAAATTTTTTATAAATTTATTATAATAATGAAATTTAAAGATAATACTTTTTATATATTTTTTTTTTATTATAGGTAAATAACATGAAAGAACATAGTATTTAGGTCATAGGGTATAAGAAATATTTAGAAACATGTTTTTATTTTAAGTATTAAATTTTAATTTTGATTTAAAGTATTAAATTAAAAAATATATATAATCTTTGTTTACTAAATTTCTACCTATCAAAAATGAGTTAATGCGTTTCAAAAATGAGTTACCACCGTTAAAACACATTGACATATTGAATAACAATTTAAAGATTTAAGTTGTTTTTCGATATGTCACTTAGTTTAATTTACCAAATAGTTATTTTTAAAACGCAAATGTTTACCTTGTACGGGCTTTTTTTGCTACGGCGTAATAAAAAACAATAATTTTGTTACCGTTAGCTTTTTCATCGTTTATTGATAACAAATCGGCAAGATCTTTCCAACCAGAGGTAAATCGTTTAATTAGAAGGTAAGAGTTGACAGGATTGCCTAAGTACTTTATTGGATCGTCCTTAGAAAGTTCAAGGGATTCTCTAACAGACTTAGCAAACCCTTGAAGACTTTTCAGCTTTAACTTTTCGTCGTCAAGATACTCTCGGGCTACTTTAATGAGCCTACGTTCTATTTCAACTAGCGGTTCTAGGTGGGCAATAGATTGATACACATTTCCTTCAGGTTCAGATGAACAAAAGTAAATAAATGCCGCTAGCAAGTTTATAACAATATATTTTTTATACTCTTTCATTTTTATCAATACTTTGCTAATATAACTAAAATGTATGTAAAAGCTTTTTCTCGCAGTTGGTCGTTTAGTTTTTCAAACGTCATTAATCAATTTATTTCTCAACGTTTAATATACAACACATGCTTTACTCTACTAAATGTAAACCAAAGTTTATTTAGAACAAATGTTGTTAGTTCTTTTTGAAAGAAAAAAACCTGCCATGCGTACCAAGCGAAATTCGAGATCTACTTAGAATATTGAGAACAATGTTTGGTCTTTTTAACTTTAAATGTGTCTTTTGCACAATACGATCGGAAAGCGTGGCAAGTGCCAAGGTATTTTCAGAACATTGCGCCTGTAAATCAAGACAAATCTTGCGGCACTGTGTTAAACCAACCGTGATGAAAACTTTTAATAAATCAAAGATTTTTCACACTGTGCATCTTCGAGTACATTTTATTTTGATATTTCATTTTATTTTTATTTTGTTTATCTGAAATAATTACTTACATTTAAAATTTTAATGTTTAAGTTTAGTTTTTAGATTTGATAGTAGTTAATTAAATCTTACAACTATAACAAAATACTAAGTTCAGTATAAAATATAATAACTCTGTAATATAGAATTTTAACAGTTAATATAAAATAACTGGTCAGTAAACCAGAAATTTGATATCCGACTCAGCATTTTTTTTTAAATAAGAAGCTTTTTGGAACCCACCAACTATTCGCTTGAATGCATGCCTATAATTTTAAATTTATATATCATAAATAATAGTTTAAACATCTTTATAACCTTCATCCTTTCCAAACAAGACCTTCCATTTAATACAAGTTTCACAGATGTAGAAAGAGTTTTATATCTTTATGACTTATTTAAAGTCACTAATATACATGGGAATTTAGACTAAATCAAAAAATAATACTTTATTTGGAGCTAATGCAAATTGTTAACATTAAGTGTAACAAGTAATCTGTAACATTTTGTTAACTTTTCAGTTTGACGGTTCAATCGGAAATTTTGAGTCGTGCCGTTCCTCACAACTAACAAAGTACTGCGCCATCTTTGTCTAATCAGTTGTTGGATGTGTGTGTGCGCGCGTGTGTGTGTTCTTCACTTTCTCTATTCAAACAAAAACTCGAACAAAAACTTCTTAACGATGTTAATGAATTAAATTCTTTTTAAGATTCTTTTTTTTTGAATAACTATCTTATTAACTTATCTTTAATTTTTTTAAATTTTTTTTAACGATTTTCTGTTGATTATAGATTAGTAATGATCTTAACCTTTTTGATATGGTACAAAGTAATTTTATGTTTACATTTTAATAGTTGTACACGCTTGCTGATGAAAGCACGTCGGGGCGTAGTGATAAGGCAAGTATTGTCTACTTTTAGCCCCGGTCATGTAGATTTTATTTATATAAAACGGCATTGTTTTCTTTTTTTTAATAACGAAAAAATAATTAGGATAAGTAGAGATCTGACAATGTTAGCTTGATAAAAAAGGTAATCATTTTTCGAATTACCTATATTAAAAAATTGCTCTGTTACTAAATAAGCCTACGGGGACAAATAAATTTTAGAAGTAATTGATTAATTAAAGCTTAGCATTCAAACAAATTAGGGTGAAATATGCATAAAAACAAAACCGACACCTGAAGATTTAATAGGCTTGAAACAACATTCACACTAATATAGTTTACCTGTTAAAAATGAAAGTGATAGTTATTGATTGCAATTTTTATAATGTTTGTAAACAACGTAGAGCTTTAAAGTATTGAGAGTTTTTCAATTAAATATTTGAAAATAAGAAACATTTCAAATTTTGTTGTAGTTTTATTTATAAACTTTTTCGTTATAATTTAAAAAAATTAATTTTAGATTAAAATGTCTAATTAAAAAGATTAGCGATAACGTGCCTTTGATATGCTTAGTCACAAGAAAAAATTAATTCCATTTAGTAATTGAAAAATAAAAAGGTGTTCGAGTGTTATCTAATTACTTTAAACAAATTTGCAATACAAAAAGAGACGTGCCGTACCAAAATATAGTACAAAACAGCTCAAGAAAATTCCCTGATAGTGTCGACAGAGAAAAAGAAAGATAAATTGGCTTCAAAAAAAACGCAAATAAAAAGTGGTAAATTGGCATCAAAGGACATTCGTTTTGTCTTAAAAGATGCCAATTCTCTAAATTGTCCAAAATTTAAGCCAATTAAAGACCTTTTGGAAACTTTGTTTCGTTCTGCTTATAAAGGCGCATCGTAGGTTACGCTTGTGTTAATATTGTTTTTATTTATGGATCTCACTATGCTAGATTTTAAATCTTTTTTTAAATAAAGTAAAGTTCTAATAAAAAATCAAGATAACTTAAAAGAACAATTCTTTTAATAGAATGTTATTATCACAATCCACCATAACAAAGTTTATTTATGATATTACTCTCTCAATATAAATATAAGTATATATATCTTTTTTTCTCATCTTTTTATTTTATTTTATTACAAGTATATAATCGTTTTTTTTTGCAACTGCATCTGCTCTCTTTTTCTCTTTGGAACTGCAGATAATGTAGTCATTTTTAAGATAATGCAGATAATGTAATCATTTTTAAGATAATGCAGATAATGTAATCATTTTTAAGATAATGCAGATAATGTAATCATTTTTAAGATAATGCAGATAATGTAATCATTTTTAAGATAATGCAGATAATGTAATCATTTTTAAGATAATGCAGATAATGTAATCATTTTAGCTACTACTAATTACTACTTTGTATATTTACGCCAATATAATATGACATTTATAAATCACGGGGCTCGGTGATAAGACAGAACTATCTCTTCTTCTTGCTCCAGCCATTACTTATTTTGTTGTATATATATGAAAATTGTATTTATTGTAGAAGACGAAATAAACATATTTAAAAATATATATATTGGAAATAAGGATTACATAGAAAATAAAAGAACTTGAATGTTGTTCAAGAAACGCTTCATAGCGTAAATGAAAGGTGTAAAAAGTTGAGAACCAGGGAATGGGACCTTATTCAATTTTATAATTTATTCAATTCAAAAGGGACTTTATTCATTTTTATAACTTAAATTTTACGTATCATGAGATATAACTTTTTATACTTCCTTTACAAGCATTTTTCAGAATTTTTTTCCTGCAAATTCTTTACTCATAATGTCGTCATCAATACTTTCCAAGAGAAAGTATTGATGATGACATTACTTAAGAGAACGTTGATTGAAGCGCTTCTATCCAATTGTTCTACAAAGCTTTTTTTTTTTTAGCTTAAGTTTAGAAAATGAACGTCTGTATAATTATTAACCTATTACACACAAAATTTAGAGAGCTAAAAAACTTTTTTTCAATTCGGCTTTATTTATATAAAATACGAGTAAATTGTATATTTCAACTAATCTTTATATTACATATTAAGAAAGCGTGAAATATTTTAAAAATTAAAAAAATATATATATGCTTGAGCAGAAACCATGCAACAATCATGGGCAGATTCAGTATTTTGGTGTTTGAGATAGCTAACTCTAAACATTTATGTGTTTATAATTATGTCTAATAAGGATGCTTTGCAAAAAACTGCGATAATTGGAGCTTAAGAACAAAAACCTGGTGGGTTGTGCGCAATCAAGCAATAGAAACCAACACAACCATTTAAATATGTACCTATATGCTTTTTAAAAGTATACTATAAAATCTCGTTTAATGTAACCTGTTTCTTGATCAAATATCAAAATGCTCCTATATCTCAAATTTGTATTAATGCATGTTGTTAAATTCTAAACACGTGTGCGTTTTTGCGTTTAGAGTAGCCCTAAATTTTATTTATTTTTTTAATCAGCTATAACACTGCGGCACCTAATTTCATAGTTTTAGTTTAATAAAAGTTCGTCAATAGGGATGGCTCTTTTACTTTTTTTTTATTTATACGAGTAAGTTAATTTTTATCAAAAAGTAAATTGCATAAATAATTTTAAACGTTAGTAAATTTACATTTCCGTATAAATAATTAATTTTTTTGAAACGACTTTTACTTTATAATGTTTTTTTACTTTCATAAGTAAATTATGTAAGAGAAGATTACATCAAAAGTAACTTACTTTTACATATAAAAGTAAGTCACATGAAAAAGTTGTTTACTTTTACATTTAAAATTTAATTTCTTTTGAAAATTACATTACATGATATAAAAGTTTCTCAAACTGTAATTTACATTTACCTATAAAAGTAACTAATTAAAAAAAAATTATATCAAAAAAAAACTTGCATAATAATAGTAATAATTGTAATACAAGTTGCTGTAACGACTATTGTCGCGAAGCATGACGTTTAAAATTTATACTTTAAAAGCCGTTAACAAATGTTTATCTAGTCTAGCTTTAAAAGAATTTACTGTCATTGCAGAAGCCATTTTTTCAGGTAAAGCATTCCAATGAGGTATCACTCCGTTTGTGAAAAAAATTGTTTCTCAGGGTTTTTTTGCAAATTCTCTTTCAAATTTCATTGAATGACCTCTTAGACTTTGGGAAGAAGCTTTATGAAGCTCTTTATACCACAACATCTTATCAATCCCAGTTGTTATTTTGAAAACATCAATAAGATCACCTCTTGTACGTCTTGTTTCCAGAGTTGTGAGACCCCAACTTTCAGGATAACTTAGATGTTTTAGTTCAGGTGCTGGCTTTGTTTTTCGCCTTTGAATTTTTTCTAGGTCATTGATATTGTTTTTATTACCTGGACTCCACACTGGAACTGCGAATTCTAGGTGTGGTCTAACCAGCGATATGTTTAATTGTCTTACCATTTCAGTATTAAGATAAGTAAAGCTTTTTCTTATTAAACATAAGATTCTTTGTGCTTTCCTTGTAGCTGCTTGAACCTGATGATTCCATTGCATATTGGATGAAACTATTACACCTAAGTCTAATTCTTTTGTTGTCGTTTTTAGAAGAAAACTTTGATTGTCGTGTTTCATAGTGTAGTTATGGTTAATATTTTTTCCTCCAATGTGCACAACACTGCATTTGCTTATGTTAATTTCCATTAACCATACATTTGACCATTCAGTTAACAAATTAATGTTATTTTGCATATTAATTAGATTATTATGTTCTTTTATTACAGATATGATTTTAGTATTATCAGTGTATAGTTTTGTAATTGAAGAGATACATTGGGGAAGATCATTAATATATAACAGAAAGAGAAGAAGACCCAATACAGAACCCTGTGGCACACCACTATAAACCTCGCACCAATCTTATACTGCTTCACCCATTACCACTCTTTGTTTTCTGTTTTTTAAAAAAGAATCAATCCAATTTAAAATATTGTCTTTTATTCCATAGTTATAAATTTTATATATAAGTCGATGGTGGAGCACCTTATCAAACGCCTTTGCAAAATCTAGGAACAATATATCAACTGGACAACCATCTTCAATTTCAGTTGTAATAAAATTGAAAGTTTCTAATAGGTTTGTTACGCACCCTTTATTTTGTACAAATCCATGTTGTTGAGGCGTTAACAGATTGTTTTCTGTTAAATAAATTATCAGTTTTTTTCTTATTATATTCTCTATTATCTTACTTGGTATCGATGTTAAAGAGATAGGTCTGTAGTTGAGCGGATCTTTCTTGTCTCCTTTTTTAAAAAGTGGTGTAATGTTTGCAGATTTCCATAATTTTGGCAGCTCTCCTGAATGAATCGATTTCTTGAATATTAAAGACAAAGGTTTGGATAATCCTTCTGCACATTGCTTTAGCACATAAGGACTGATGTTATCACAACCAAGTGACTTGTTTTCATTAAGTTCTAATAAATAATTAAGTACAATATCTTCTTTTAGTTCTTGGTCCTAGTCACATTCAAATAACACTACCAGACATTTTTTCACTTTTCACTTTATACAAGAGGTTTGGAACGAAAATAATGTTCTTTGGATATCCCTGAAGACAAAATGCATAGCCAAATTTGTCAGAGTCGAACCATATTTTGGTAAACTAGAGGTACCGGTTTTCCCATTTTTGTAATAAAATTAAGCAATTAGGGTATATGAGTGTATAATTGACAAAAGACAAACTAAACAGGATTGTAAGTCAGCCAGCAGAAGTCAGCCATCATTTACTCATCGGCGCGCCCCTGGTAGCGATGCTCAATAGTTGAAATCGTTTGGTAGAAACGTTCTCCATGCTCGTCTGTAATGTTTCTCTCAAAATGCTTAGGGAAAAAGTCTAAATGGCTATGCAATAAGTGAATCTTTGGGGACATGTGCACATTCATTTCTTTGAAGACTGAAAACAGTTCTGAGATGGTGTCTTTATAGCCGTCCGACCGGTGCTTGCCTGAATAAATGAGTGCAAAGAAGAAATTATTTGATAGAATACAAGTATTGTGTACTTAATTCCTAAAACTTTCAGATACTTACCCAGAAAGTTCTCCATACAGTCTTTCAAAGCCTTCCATACTCTGAGCTCAATCGGGGACAAAGAATCAGTAAACTGTTGGCTTTTCAAAAGTTTTCGAGTGTTTGGTCCAACGAATACTCCTTCCTTAACTTTTGCAAGTGACGGTTTCGGAAAGGTCTCCTTTATGATTTTCATCGGCTCGCTGTCAGAGTCTAATGCCTTAACAAAGTTCTTAAACAGGCCAAGCTTTATGTGCAATGGAGGTATAATAACTTTGTTAGACTGAACAAGTGGCTCATAGCGATTATTGTGAACACCAAGGGTCGCATTGCCTCGTGCTGGCCACTCATTCCTGATGTAATACTCATGTTTAGTGCGGCTATCCCACAAACATATGAAGCATGTGTATTTCACGTAATCTCCTTGCATATTTGTCAGCAGACCTACAACTTTCAGATCCGAGTAAACTCTCCACTGAAATGTGTTATAACGAACAAGCTGCAAAATAGATTTCATAGTTTCATAAGATTCTTTTGCTGTAATTGAGTAAGTAATTGGGATGGCTGGATATGCGTTCTCATTAGGAGAACGCATATCCAGGGACCCCAAGTCAAAAGGACCGCCTTTACACTTCTTGTGCTGCCATCAATGAACAACCACCAGTCATTCTCCACTTGTGTATAGATACCCATCTTCATTAACAAACCAGGAATATCACAACAAAATACAAAGTTAAAGTCTTCACTTCTCTTAAAAAATGGCACGTAAGCTGCGTTCCTTGTTTTATAAACAGACGTTCTCGTTTCCTTAGTAAGGACACCGAGTTCTCTTAGCATTGAACCAGCCAAACACGCATCCTGTTTGGACAGGCCAAGTCTCCTAACAAACAAGTCCAGCTGTCTCAGGCTGATAGACTTCGGCTCGTCGTTGGGCAGCCAATCATCATCATCTTCATCGCTCTTCTTTATGTTCGGAACATCATCATCACTTAAAACAACATTGAGAAGATCAGAAGAAAACACAGGAGGCTCTTCTTCCTCTTCATATGCTCTCGGTCTTATTACTGATGGTAAGTCAGGGTAAATTATGCTGTTAGCTGTCCTTCTGGTAAATTGCGCCGTGTGTGTCAAACAAAAATAGCAATCAGTTACATTATCTTTTTGGTCGCGCCACGACATAGGTGTGGAAAAAGGCATTCTCTTCAATTTACCCTTAGACCACAGGGACAGGTTAGACAGACACGTAACACAGATCTTATGGGGGGGGGGGGCAAAACCTTGTCCTCATCCGCTAGTTTCATTTTGAAATAAGCATAATACAGGGTCTTAACTCGAGGTGTAATGGGACGCTCATCTCCTTCAAACATAAACCTCCCACAAATGTAACAGAACTTGTTAGGATCGTTATAGCACTTCCGTCTCTGAGACATTCCAAATAATCGGAAATAGCAAAAATAGTTATAAAATAATAAGAATTATAATTCATCAAAACTGAAACTAAACATTTGCTCACATGAATTGAATGGTGGACGAAGAATTACATATAATCGCCAAAAATAAATTGGTTCATTACAACAGTTAGAATTATCACCATTTTCACAAACTTGTTTTTCAGCTCAAGTAATAATAATGTTAAGTGATAATACATGATAACTAATTTAATATCAAGTTAAATAAATGTATTTGTCCTATACATTCATTAGAGTAAAAGCATCATAGAAATTATAACTATCGACTTCTCTTAGTTTAAAGTATATGAAAAATAGAGAAATAAAAATTTCCATTTTACAAAAAAATGGTTCGACCTAGACTATCAAAACAATACTTTTTCTTTTTTAATCATTCATTAAGTACTAAATGTTTCTGTTACAGTTTCTCTTGTATAAAAATTCATGTCTGGTAGTGTTATAAATTGCTAGATTAGAATTGAATTAATAAATGCCTAGATAAGAATTGTATAAGAATCTGGATAAGACATCATCATTACTATTATGAAGGTATGAAGTAACCCTAACCCTGACGGATTGTAACTTCTAAATCGTTTTTTTATAAGACATTAGCGTTTTTATTTATGATACCCCTCTGCTGAGTTATTCTCAAATAATTTTAAATTTAAAGAGTACAACATTTTTTATAAATAAAGTAAAATCAGGTGGAAAATTTTGAACGTGAACGGCTGTGGAACTGATGTGATATACAATAGTTTTTTAAACGCACCAATATGTAGTCCTGGTGAATGCCTTTATGCTATACTTCAGTTTTGGTCTTTAAAATATCTCCACATTTTTGGGATAAAACGATTTAGAAAAAAAAACACCTCAGAAGACGGCATATAAATATAATAGGAGACATATAAATATATAGGAGACGGCGCTGTTGAGCGATGTAAACACCTATTAGCAACTAATCATGACTTCTTTCTTCATGGTGAGTTTACAAGTGATCATTTTAAAAATCATTCAAGAAAATTAAGACTATATTTCGGAGGTAGTTACTTCATAAATACTCAACAAATCAAAAAAAAATTGCATGCAAAATGCGTATCTTTATTTTTAAATATTAACATAGATTCTTTTAATTTTATTTCAGGTTTTGGGTGTGTCTTTGATGCTGTGTGGGCCCGGTATTGAAATATTTGGAAGAAAGAGAAGCCCGGTATTGAAGTATTTGGAAGAAAGAAAGAAGCGAAAATTTTGGTGATTTGGAAGAACTATAATCATAAATAACTTAGACTAAAATGTAGATATAAATATCTTATACCACTAAAATGTAGATATAAATATCTTATACCACTAAAATGTAGATATAAATATCTTATACCACTAAAACGTAGATATAAATATCTTATACTACTAAAATGTAGATATAAAATTATGAATTTTTATAACAAAGTTGCTAGCAATCTATTAATCAGTTTTCAAGTAAGGTAGGTTAGTATAATGCGCTAAATAAAAAGATAAATCTATTATTTTGCTTTCTTTGAACAGATCGACAACGAAAAAGCTCTTTTAAAATTTCTATTGCGATACAAAATAAAATCTTTAAAAATATCAATATATACATTCAATAACTAAAAAAATATATATTATATCGTGTCTATTATGATGACATTTTTTGTTTGTTTAATACAAACATAAAAACTATGATAGCATGCTTATAACACAATAAATTTAAATTGCCTCAACTGCCTCAGCATCTTTACCATAAAGTAACCAAAGTAAAGCGAGTAAGCGAGAAGTAGCTAATATAAATGCCTCAATTTTGTTAATGATGAAGACATTGTAAATGATTCATAGCTAAATTCCAATTTTGAAATAAATATTGTATAAATATTAACCAAAATTCCTATAACGAATATACGTCTGACACCAACGGACCTCCTACGCCGTTACGACATTTATTCGATCTTCCATACTTCATGTAGTTTAGTTGAGCATCAGCTGAAGTAAAACATTGGCCACCATTTTGAAGAGCAAATAATTTAAATCCCAATTCTTTGGCAGTATCAGCACATTTTCCTGCAAAAATAAAAAAATCATAAACTGTAATACCTATTGCTGAAAAACAATACTAAAAATTCGATTACATTTAATCATACTAAAATTAAAATGATATACCTATAGGATCCTTTCGTGTGTTGTAATCACCAGACACTTTTGGATGCTTTCCTTCAACACTTTTTATAGCTCGCTTGTCAGGATCCCACCAATATTCTGTATCTTTCCAACATCCTAAATTCTAGAATTCAAATTGTAGAAAATCTTTATAACTGCAGAAAAAATTTATGCAATTTTAGGAAATAATTATAGTGGTAAAATGTCGTCATTGAAACTATGATCGTTATAGATTAGAGTTTCTCTAATCTTTAAAATATAGGGGTGCACTGATGCATCGACCATTTAGCCGATACATCGGCATCGGTCTTAGTAACCATCGGCCGGGGTCGATTGTTTTAAAAACATCAGTTTTTTTATTTTTTTGTTTCTATATTGTATACAAAAATGTAATTATTCCATAAACAAAAATGTATATATACATGTAAGTCTAAGCTATTATATTGGCATATATGCACCCACTAAGCCTGGACAGTTTTTTATCAGGGGGCTTCCTATATTTTTAGTGTCTTTTTATATCTTAGAAAAGAAATTATATTACTTATGGATCCAAACTATACAAAGAGATAAGTTTAAAATCAAGAAATGTAAATGTAATGTAAAATATAAAAAAACATTTCTGCTAGATTTCTCCTCTTGATATTTTTATTTTGAAAAATTTACAAATTGCTTTTGAACGTTTATTTTCATTTATATCAAAATAATCTATTAGATATTTAGTTGCTTTTCGGAGCATTAAATTAGAAATTTAATTTTTCAAAACCTAAGTTTGTCTAAAACCACAATTGGTCACACCTAGAGCGATCAAAACTAATATTTTAAAAGAAGGGTGTATATGATATAGAATTTGTCTGACAAGTATGATATGTGTCTAAAAAATAAGAAAATTTTCCTTTGCCTTGTAAATTTGATTAAGTTCTGAAAGAAAAAAAAAAAATATTATATTATACTTTAGCATGAATAAAAAATATTTTATTAAGAATAATAACTCCTAACTCAATTTACATAAATACCTCAATATAACAAATATATCTATAAAAATAACATCTCATTAATATTAAATATATTATATTATTATAAATATTATATATATTATAGTATCATTAATACTAAATATATTATAGTATACTACATGTAAACCTAGAAATAAAAGAACACCCATTAAAGGTATATTAACTATAACTCAGCTTTATTATTTAGCATTAATTATTTTTAATTTAACTTTAATCTGTTTCTTTGTCTGGATTTATAATCCCTTGAATTGTTCTTGCAAATTTCATCATAAAACTGTTTCTGTTCATTGTTTAATGAAATATTTGTAACAATATGACTCACAAGTTGGTGTTCATCACATAAGAATGAGGCCATTTAATTTAAGTACATACATATTCATTTAATCTAAGTAAATATTCTGCATAGGATATGCCTTCACAAAGAGTTGAGTCTATTATTAGCAAAATAACAGTATCTAATATTGCAAATGCTTTTGCAACATAATGATCAACTGCTAGTAAAACCCTCCACAAGAAAGTTTTCCTCCTCCACAAGAAAGTTTTCAAAATATCTGCATCCCACCTCACCAGAATCAGCTTATAGGAGATCGTTACAAATACCACGTTTTATTTTTTCAATAAACTTTTTAACCACATAAGTCAAAACTTACTTAATTTAAATTGCATTCTTCAATATCTGGGATAATTTCCATTTATCATCATACAATTAAAGAACAGATACATTATAACCTTGCTTTCTTATATTTTATTCTTATATTATACTCCCAGATTTTTTAAGTAATGCTTCTACAGCTAAAATGCATTCAGATCTCTCAAGTTCATGCAAGCTTATTAAAATTTTACACTACACTACAATTTTGGCAATACTTTGAGAATCTTAATGGATCAGTGATCAGCTCTAATGGATCAGTTTGCAGTGTGAAATTAAAAGATTATTGATATATCCTTCTTGAACTAAATCATCAAGTGAAATCAAATCAATAAGTGACGCTGTACATTTTAGTACGGCACTCAAAGCCTTAGATGTTTGTTAACTTCTTGTAAAGTTTTGAGAGTATGAAACTTGAGATAATTACTAATCTTCAATCCAATCAGCTTTTTAAAAATTTAAAAAAAATAAAGGTTTCATGTCACCAACAACAGTTGCATTTCCAATACATAATTGTGCACCATATATTTATTAACTTTAGAAAACTTGATGCATCAGTTCTATCTGAAAATAGACTTTCAATAGCTGCAGAAGGGTTAAATATTGCAAGTACGATAAAATATTGCAAGAGCAAGTGGTACAGTAACTGAAGTAAGTGGTACAGTAAGTGGTGAAGTAACTGGTCTTTATCATATACATATGAAGTAACTTTCATGATATTTCCCTAACATATGCATCAATAACATAATAAAATTGTCATATTGCATCACATTAATATTATTGGGGATGTTATATTTGTATTTGTATTGGGGATGTTATATTTGTATTTGTATTGGGGATGTTATATTTGTATTTACCAATCAAATTTGAAAAAGCAGAAACATTCATTGACATTAAAACATTTAAAAAAAATAAAAATAAATGACCAAACTGAAATATTTACAAAAATGTTGTAGTTAATATAACTTCCTGCTTACAGAAAAATACAGAAATTATAAAAAATTAATTATTATATTTATAACTTCTGGTGAAAATTTTCTATAATTTGAATTATAAATTTATATTATAAAAGAAAAAGTTAGATAATTTTACTATATATATATGTGTGTGTGTGTGTGTGTGTGTGTGTGTGTGTGTGTGTGTGTGTGTGTGTGTGTGTGTGTGTGTGTGTATATATATATATATATATATATGAACAATTATTTTCAATTGTAATTTATTAATGAAAAATAATAAAAATTTTAAAAATGCATAAAATACAACCAAATCACCTGATAAACGGAAATCACTATATCTTCAGCATAATTCACATTTCCTTTTTTCATAATTCTGGTTGGAGCAGACTTTATTAAAGCCCTGGCTACACTATCAGAGAGTCCCAATGCCATTAAATCTATAAATTAATTACAGAATTACAAATTTAAAAAATTGAAACATAAACAAAACACATACATTGTGCTATTTTAACAAGGTTTAACACTTATCAACTGAGGCATGTGTTATAGTTAACTTTATAAATATAAAATCTATGAAATGCATGCATAATGATCTAATTATCAGTTGGTAAAGAATTTGTCAAAGAAATGATATAGAAAAATTTAAAAAGAGGGTATGTTTTACAAAATGACTTTTATAAATTGAATAAGCATTTGAGAAACAAGAGATATTGCCCCTTAGATTTTTGAGACTTTTTAGACAAACAACGGTTTATATGTATATATAAAACAAAGTAAACTTTATTTCAAAAAACTGTTTGTTGTAAACTTTGTGTTGTAAACTGCGTGTTGTAAACTTTATTTCAAAAAACTGATTCCCTATAAACTGCTTTAAATACATTTTTTTTTTGTTTCCTTTACTTTTTTCAAACAAAATAACTAAATTGTTTAAAAACTGTTTCCAAAAAATTAAACCCCAAACCAAGTACCTACCCTTTAGCTTCTTTTCGAATTTTTCCATAGGAGACCGGATGAATGGGTTCTGGTTGCTTTGCTGATTATATGAAGTCAATGAAATTATAGGCTTAGCAGGGGAAACTATTGGCTGTGATTCTAATAATGGATACTGAACATTTAAAGAGGTTGGTTTGAAAATATTCTCATTGGAATTAGTGACATAATTATTAGGTAGCATGTAATGTTCAGTAGAAGTTGTCATATAAGAATTAGGAGGATTTATAGCAACTGGCTGTTGATAACTTGTGTCCTTGGAAAGTGAAGTTAAATAATTAACTGGATTGGGTGAATTAAGTAAAACAGGTTGCAAATAATTTGGAGATAAAGGAGTATGTTGGGAATGGCTTTGTGGTGGTGGCAGCGTCCCTAACAGTGGTGGTAGTGATGGTGGCGGTGGCGATAGTGATGTCTTTGAATGAACCAGTTCAAGTCTTCTTTCATGCGGATTATGTTTTGCAGCAAAAGGGACACCTGGAGAAAAAATATGAAAACATTTTTCACGAATAGCATGCTAATGTTGATCACTTCCAGTGAAAAATAAATTTTCATGCATGTATAAAAAGTTGAATGTAAAAAATATTTATTAAACCAACGTTTGCATTTGTCTTCATCCATATAATACCCTTGCTCACAAACGCAAATGCCATGTGTACAGATTCCATTACGAGGGCAGGGTTCATCACATTGATCATCTAAATGTTAAATTTATAACTTTTAAATTTAAAATTAAGAAATCCTATTTAGAGTAAACATATACTAACGGAAAAAAAAATAAGACAAAAAGTAGACATGCATACTTTTGGTACATGTGTACCCATCACCATGATAACCATGATGACAATGACAATGCCCATCTACACATAAAGCTTGAAGATCACATTCCATACATTTATCATCTAGAACAATTTTTAATAATAATTTTAAACAAATTTTAAACTAATCAAATAATTAAATAAGATTCAAACCTTCAACAGCAAAATAAATACAAACCTTCACAATGCTGCCCTTTGAATTGGGGTGTACACAAACAATTGTAACCAATATCGCCACTAACAATACATTGGCCATCATTTAAGCAAGGGTTGGGATGGCACTGGGGCCCTTAAAAAATGCAATTAAAAAATAAACTATTAAATTCATACCATCATATAATAATATATATAAATACATAATATAATAAAGTATACTAATTTAATATTTAAATTAACTACCAATGAATAAATCTAATATAATGAAATCAATAAAATCAATTTGTTGTATGTTAATTTAACTTTTGATTTCAATCACAGAACATGTATAATTAATGTAAAATTACTTTTTACTTTAATGTATCACTTTGAATTTCTTGTAGTTAAAGACGTAGTTAAGACATAGAATATAGTTAAAGACCTTAAGTTTTGAGCCAGATAACAAAGAAAGATGGTTTAAGAGTATGAAGTTGTAGAAGTTATACAAAATGTAAATTACATTAACCAATAAAACAAAGCAAAAGGGGAAAATTTAAAAGTGCTAACTTGGAAAAAAAATTAGATATTTAAAGTTTTGGGCAACAGTTATTATAAACAAATTTTTAACAGAATGATTACACAAGAATAAATTTTGTAACAAAAGACAATGAAAAAGAAAACTTTACAACGGTAAAAGCATTCTGATGTTATGTGTATATGATTAAGAGTATCAGAATGTTGTGAAAACAAAGATAAAGGGAATTTTAAATGAATGTTAAACGCTGTTTAACATTTATTCATTCAAAGTTCCATAAGTTCAATAAAGTTCAAAGCAATTTTTAAAAATACTTTTAGTCAAAATACTTTTTTGATTGCTCTGAAATATTGAAACATGTTAGTAAATTTCTGACTATTTTTGACTGATTTGACTGAATTGACTGATGATTTGCATGGTGGCAATCCAAAGATTATTCTACAATAATGACATTTTGCAGTTAGTAAAAAAATTTAACTCTATGAATAACATAAACCACATACTAATGATATACAGTTTTCAATAAACCATACATTCGCTTACCAATTGATGATTGATTTTCTTAGAAAAATGTGAATCTTGGAAAATGCTTGTAACAGATAAAAACTGAAGTTGAGAAATAAATAAAAGATTGCATGTATAAAACATAAAACCATCAAAGTCAAACAATGACTGCATTTTCATTTTTGTCCAAAATAAGAAAACACAGACATTAAAAGATGATACTGTCTAGATACTGCAATCGAAAAGTTATTCTATAAAAAATAAAAAAAAATAAAAAAAAAATAAAATAGCCACCTCAACTATATTGCCCCACTAAACATTGGAAAAATGAAAACAGACATTTAAAAAAAGCTTTAAATTAAAGACAAACTAAAAATAAACAATAAAAACTTTTTTTATTAAGCTACATACGATCAGTAGTTTGCACAGATTTTTGAGTAGTTTTTGTAGACGTAGTAGTAAGTACAGCAGGTGTAGGATGCATTTTTTCTTCACAGAACTTTCCATAATACATGGATTTACAAAAGCAACGAAAACTTGTTTCGCTTGTTGCTACACATGTACCACCATTGTTACAGACTTGGTCATTGCATGGATCAGAAACTAATAAAATAATTTATTAAAATGTTAATTTTGAAGTTAAAATACTAACTTACTACTTTTAAAAATTATGTTTTATACTATTGTTCTAAATACATTTAATAAAACCTTGTAAAAATGACATCAACAAAAAAATTATTCTTTTCTTCAAAATCATATAAAATGAATAACAAAAAAAATAACAAAAAAATAGTTATACAAGCCCGATCTTTAACGCAGACTATCTTTCCATCACCTAAAAAGCCTTGTTTGCATTTGCATACACCATTTGAACATTCTGCATTTGTATGACACTGATCACAGCGATCAACTAAAAAAAATTGTTCAGTAATATAACTTATTTAACACACTTAGGTTTGATGTCAAACAAGGTTTATCTTTCTTTTGATTCTATTTTACTTTACCTAAAAGATTGATCCAGAAAAATTTTGATCATATGATAAAGTTTCTGGATTGTAACTGAAATTGCAAATACAAGCAAATAACAAACCAATGTGGTTTTGTGACATATTATATTTCAAAATAAATTTTAAAGTATATTTTAGCCTTAAAAAAAATGAAAAATTTTTAACTTTTTAATTGCTATGAAACCAAACTAAAATAATGAAACATTTTATTTTTAAAGAAATAATTAAATGAAAAAAGTTCTATATATGCTTGATAAATTAATTTTTTTTTGCAATTTATTTGACTTGAAGCCATCAAAATATTATAGTATCAGCAACTAAACCACTTGGCATTTGAGCTGCAACTATAACATCCATTTTGTGTTGGTGAAAATCTAGGTGGTAATTGCCAAGTTTATGTCCAAATTTAAATTCTTCTTCTAGATGTTTTTGCAATGCTTTAATGTGGTCCCATTTGATATATCTTTTAATATAATATAACAATTTTGTTCATCAACAAAGATAAATAAAAATGCTTTGTTTAGTATTGACTACACAAAGCATTTTGAGCCCAAGATTAATTATGACAGGACTTTGAGCTAATTATATGACAGGATTATCAAACCCAAGATGAATAAAACTACAACACATATGCTTACTTATCTAGATTAAATACTAGAATATAATTTTAAAATTAGTAAAGCCAATATAATCCAGCAAACCAATATGGTGTCAAACATAAAACCATCAGCATACAAATCTTCTCCTTTTTTTAATATTTTGATCTATATTGTTTAGGTCAGATAAAATGATTGATCAGATGTAAAATGTAGTTACAAAAGCTGTTTATAAAAAAAGCTGTTTATAAAAAAAACTTTTTTTCCTCTTGTGATCGATATGTTTTTGGGTTTATCCAGTTAAATAGAATTAAACTGTGACATTGATTGCAAAATTCAGTTGCTCCAAAAGCATGAACTAAATGCGGTTCATGTTATTTATTTGGTGTTTAATGCTTCTTTTCAGAATTGCCTTTTTCTTTTTTCTCATATAATTTTACCCACACGAACACATAAGTTTGTACACCCCATGGTATTAATTTAGATTTGTTGCTGTATAGTATTGTTTTTAATTCTACGTGGTGTAGTAAAAATAACTTTAACATTTAATGGTTTTTTTAAGGGTTATCCAAGTTTCAGGTAGTTTTGTTATTGAAACATTTTCTAGTTTTATTGACACTTTACTGTTAGAAATCTTGTTGTTATCTTTAGAAACAGATTTTGGTGGCTCATTATATGAAACCTATAAAAACTCTAGTAATAATTGAAGGATTGTATTTGAGTTTTATTTGTTATTGTTACTGCTGTTTTTATTTGTTATTGTTATTGCTGTTTTTTGGTGAACTTTAATACTACAATCAAATAGTACTTTGTACTGAAGTCTTGTTTATTAAAAATTCAAATGCAATTAATTTTGCTAAATGTAACTTGTAACTTGTTAATTTAAAATTAATTTAATACATACATATAATTATATTGTTTTAGGTTATTGTGTTATTTTAAATTATTTATTTATTATATTATTTTAAATTATTTATTTGTATATTCTTGGTTATTTTTAATTTTTATATTTATTTAATTATTACAAATGATTTAAAATTTAGGTTAATGCTTAAATTAAATAGTTAAACTTAACGAATTCTTTTAAAACATTCTTACTTTCACATTTATCACCCTCGTATCGAGGTAAACATGTACACACAGCAACACCATCATTATCTGTGCATTTTCCAGCATTTTTACATGGATTAGGTTTACACGAATCAGTTGCTAAATAAACAAGGTATAAAAAAGGTTATCATTTTTTACTTAAAGTTTAAATTAATAAATCCATTAATTAAAACAATAAATTATATATACATATATATATATATATATATATATATATATATATATATATATATATATATATATATATATATATATATATATATACAGATTTTGGTTTGCATATATCTTCAGGAGAGTGCTAGATGAATTAAAGTAAATTAAAATGAATTAAGTAAAAAACAGAGCTGTATTTATATATTTTTATTAATAAAACTACACTTTTTACAACTATTAGTTTCATGCTAAATGCAATCATCAGGTTAAAAATCTGATTTTTTCTCATGGAAAAATAATTCTGTACAAGAAAAAATGCGTTAGAAAAATCTAATCTTTTGGTTTGAGGTTGTCCAGCAAGTTAATAATTACAATATAAAATAACTATATTATGAAAGTGGATTTAACAATTTTAGTTAATTTTTTAAAAATTCTTTTTGAAATTTATACAATATATTTTGAAATTTATTTAACACTCAAATGCAATTTGAAATTTATCATTTTTATAAATAATTTATTTTTTTTAGATTTACTGCATAAAAAATGACATTAACAAAAAATAAATAAAATAATATAAATATAAAGTCCGTTTTAACAAGTTTTTTCGATAATATTATTTTTTTCAATTTGTTTTTATAAAATGATTTTTATTTTTGTAAATTTTATTTTGTTTTAAATCCCAACTTTTAAAATTTTTTATATTATTATGGATCATTTAGAATGTTTAAAGGTATCAAGGGACCCCTTGAACATATAAAGAACCCCTAATATTATTAAATCCAGTATTAGTTTATTATATATGACACATTTAGGGGGTGAGAACAGACTTAAAAATAAAATTGTATTATGGGACACCCATAATACAATATTTGTCATAAAATATTGTAAGTGATAAAAATTAAATTTTTATAAATTTCATAATAAGTATGATTAAAATGATCTTGAATTGAAAATGAATTAAAAATGAATTGCAAAGAGCAAGAATTGAATTGAAATGAAATGAATTGAAATGAATTGCAAAGAGCAAGATAACAAGGTAAAGATCAACAGCTGGGTAACATCAGGTTGAAATTTCACCTGGCCAAACTTAACTTTAAAAAAAATACTTTATTGGAGCATTTATATATCTATTTTATTTATACAAGATATATTATAATTGAAACATTTTTAAAAATCTTTTTGATAAGAATGCAAAAAAAAAGAAAAAAAGACCTTTATAAATCTTATTTATAAATGTCTAGTATATTGTGCTGTGTATTTAAGTCATATAAACAAAAAACAACTAAATGCAATGCATATTAAATAAATACAACATAAGTACATTGTAAAACATTGTTTATGAAAATTTAGTTAAGTCATACAAGAATGGAAAATGACCTACCATTGCAAGTCATCCCAACATATGGGTACTCACATTTGCAGCTTGGAACACCATTTTTATCAGAGCAAACTCCATTATTTCCACAAGGATTTGGATTACATGGCTCTGGAACTAAATAAAATTGTTTGTAAATAATTTTTCTGGATAAACTTTATTGTTTTCCGGTAAAAGCACCTTGTTTAATTTAGTCTTAGTAGAAAAAAAAAGTTAAAAAACACTCATTAAAAGGTTATATAAAAAATAAAGAAAAGTAATACAAAAAACATATTTACGTAAAAATATTGATAATGTTAAATAAATTAAATACAAATATATATGATTAACACATACTTTCACATTTGTGACCTTTAAATCTCATTGGGCAAATGCATGCAAATCCATAAAAATTCAAATCATTTTTATTCACTCCTGAAGGAAGGTCATCTTCATTACGTTTTTTTCTGTTTTTATCCAAATATTCATTGTCATTATTACTTTTTACATGTTTTCTTGAAAAATATGAACTAAGGGAGTTATGAAGATGAGTAAAGTTCATTAGTTCATCTTTAGAACTCTTTTTTAGATAAACACTTCTAAGATTTGATTTTACTTTGGATCTTGGTAAAATTACCAAACCTGAATTCATTGTGTTATTTATACTACGTTTGTATAAATATTTAACTTTTGATTCCATGCTCATATCATTGATTTGTTTTATTTGATTTTGTTCACCAAATCCATGCTCTGCCATAAATTCCCCTTCAATTTCGCTACTTTTAGATACAACATTATCATGTGAAGAGTCTTTGTTATAAAATGATGAGTCATCAGATTTTGAATCATCCAAGTAGTAGTATTTATCAATGCAGGTTGCCTCATTTTCACATGGATTTGGATGACAATTACTTTTCTCTTAACAAAGAATTTAAATACAATAAATGAAAAAATAAAGTTTTAAATAAAAAAACTTTAATAAAACTTTAAATTTTTAAAAAAGATTTAAGTTTTTGTAAAACTATCTACCTCTCTCACAAAAGTATCCGCTTCCAGAATAACCTTCTTTACACTGACAGATGTCTTGATTGCATGTTGCATGTTTGTGGCACCTAGTACAGGGATCATCAGCAATTGCTGAAAATTTTGAATAAAGCAATAAACATGCTTTAAATGATAAACTGCTATAACCCATTAGCAATAATCATAATTAGCAAAAATATTTTAAAAAAATAAAATAAAATAACTAAAACACATATAACTATCTTTAACAAAATAATTTTAATAACAATAAATTTTTATTTGTAACATGTTTAATCATAAAGTTACATGAAATTAATAGTTTTTTGATCTGTCATAAATCCTTATTGTATTTACATGGATGAAAAAAGTTGAATGTCATTAATAAAAAAAATTGTTTAAAAAAAAAAAGTTTTTTTGCTACTCTTGATCTTAATTTAAAATTAAAATGATTTTAAAATAAGAAAAATAATTTGATTTCCAATACAGGAAATTAAAAAAAAACCTGAACAGCGTTTTCCAGTTCTTCCCGTGGGACAGACACATTTAAACTCAAATTGATTAACTTCAATGCAAGAACCGCCAAACAAGCAAGTAGAAGTAGAACAAACTCTAAACACCTTCTCTAAAATAAATTCATTACAATATATTTAAGCAACATTGTGTAATACAACATTAATTAACAAACTTGTTTCTTATTTATGTCTCATAATGATATTGATATTCAAACCTTCACAGTATTTTCCTTTGTATTCATCAATGCAAGAGCATCTCAATACACCACCATCATCCAAACAAGTTCCACCATTTTGACATATAGTGCTAGAACATACCTGTCGTTTAACTAACAAATAAAGATAACAAAAAAGATAACAGAACCAAAAAGAAACAAATATTTTAAAATAACTGTAAAATGTTTAAAAATAAATGTATAAATAAAATTTCATAAATATATTTCCTTAAAAACAACTAAGAAATTATAAGAATATATTCAATTGAATAAGGGTAGCAACCTTCACAATTTGTTCCTGAGTAACCTTTAGCACAAGAGCATTTGTATGTTGAGTCATCTTCACTACACAAACCACCATTTTGACATGGATCAATTGGATGGCAAAATGAATTTACTAAAATAAATAAAATATATTTTCAACGATTGTCATAAATCAAAAATTTACTCCTAAACCAACTGCTTATAAATCAAATTTTAAAAATTATTTCGCAAACTTACATGCACATGTTGGACCTTTAAACCCAAACTCACAAGAACATTCAAAAGTAGATCCTTTTTCATAACAATAACCATTGTTTCGACAAGGATTTGGGTGGCAAAAACTTTGAGCTAAAAAAATCAAAAATACAGTTTTAACACATAAATTATATTGAATACAAATTATCTATATTATATTGTGTATGAATTTTATGATCAAATATGATGGAATCCTTGGAACTCACATAATTAAAAAAATTAAATTAAATAACGAAAATTCAAACTACATTGAACATTTATACAATATTGCTTGAAAAACTTTGTAACATTGGAAGTACTGAAAGTCAGCATAGATACTAACGATTAACTTATATATACATATAAATCCCTGCAAACATTGTTTTAGTGGAATTGCAGTGGATCTATACAGGCATTTATTAGAGGTTTATTGAAGTTTTGCTCATGGGTTACTTAGGGGACCATTGGTAGTAGCCGCTATAAATGGAAAACGAATAACTTTGTGCCATATTAATAGTGGCTGGCCATCAGCTAACCACTTTTGGCGGCTGCCACTAATAGTTTATTAAGTAACAGATGATCAAAACTACAGTGGTCTGCTCAAACTGCCTACATAGGCCCACTGAAATTTGCCTATAGAATGTTTGCTGGGATATATATATATATATATATATATATATATATATATATATATATATATATATACATACACGTATACAAAAACATATATGTATGTATAAATATATGTAAACATATATGTACATATTTTTTTTTTTAATACATCTTCGCTTCCAACAAGGCTGCAAGCAACCACTAATTAAATTTGGAAGTTACTGGAAGAGAAAAGATGAAGATTGTAGAGCAAGATATCGATTGATGGACGACTTAAAGGATTGCAAATTATAGGAATCGGGAAAGCAAGATGAAGGAAGCAAATTCCAAAGAGCTGAGGTTCGAGGAAAAAAACTAGACGAATAAGCGTTTTTTGAATGTCAAGCAATGGATCAACCTGTTTGTTGGCAATATCAGGTAGAACGCAACTAGTGGAATCAAGAGATGATATTGATGAAAAGGTTTTAACAAACAATTCAGCTTTGTCTTTGGGTGAGGTGACAAAGTCTGAACCATAAAAGAGAGGTGGAATTAAAGATTTGCCCTTATTATTAATACTATCAAAGATTCTCCAGAAGTCACGAGAGCTTAATTTTTGAGATGAAATACGAGATTTCATGACCTGAGAATACCGGGCTTCGGCGTTAGATAAAACCTTTTTACAAAGGTTTCTTGCAGTAATAAACAGACGTTTGTTTTCTCGAGAGTTGTTTTGCTGATAAATATGGAAGTAACGGTTTTGATTGGCAATCGCAGCAGCACAGTGTGAGAAAACCATGGAGGAGAGTGAGATTTGACCTGGAATTGTCAAGAGGGAACAAAAGATTCCATGCCAGCCTGAATCCACGAAGTTATGTAAGAAGCACATTGTCGACAGGAAGACAAAAGATTTCTACCCAAGGGCCATCACGAAGAAAATCACAAAAAGATTACCAGTCAACTTTAAGGTAGTTGTAAGAGGATGATCATAGGGGGATTCAGGTGATGAAGAAGAACGAGATATTAGTTTTAGAGAGATAAAAATGTGATCAGAAGCACCTAAGGGTGAATGTGGAGAAACTGAGCACTGACTAGGATCAGAAACAAGACATAAGTTGAGTAGAGATGGTAATTGATTCGGGTCGTCTGGAAAGCAAGTTGGAAAGTTGACTACTTGAGTTAGGGATTGAGAAAAGCAAAAATTGTGGGCTTTAATGCCTGCAGAATCACTGACACTAGAGCCAAGCCATACAGAGTGGTGAGCGTTAAAGTCACCGACAACAACTATATTAGCTGATGGATAAAGAGAGAGGGCTTGGTCAATTTAATCAGAAATAACATCGAAAAGAGTGCAGTAAAAGATGAAGGAGAGCAATGTAGAACAAAGGGAAAGGCGATAGAGTGAAGTGGTGCTAAACAAAAGCACATAAAAGAGGCTTGTCTAAAAATGGTGAAACTGATATGATCACATCTTTATACTAATTAGTTTGTATTAATATAGGTATAATGACTTAAAATATAAAAGTCCGTCATGTAGAAGGGTTTAAAAATTAGTGGCCCTAGGTGCAATAAGCTTTTTTTTAATTGTACCTAGGACCACCAGCTATTGTACCTTGGGCCACTCTCTATAAATCAGGTTTAACTCCATAATCAATAGACTACAAAGATAGTCACTTAAATTTTATTAAAAATTTATTTAATCTAGCATTGTTATCAAAAAATTTATCTAGTGTTATATAGAATCTTAAAATTTTCAACATTTAAAAATGTTTAATGTTGCTGGTTCCATTCAAATCAAAGATTTTTAAACAAGTTTTTTTTTCTCTCCAATTTTTGTTGCATATTGAAGTGCAATAGCGTTTCTTTCTGGAGTGTCAGTGAGAATTCGACATTTACCTGGTTTTCTACCTCCTCTTTTAGATAAACGAGGTTTTGCTTTCGGAAAAGGACAGACCTGTTCTGGCGTTATACATGAAACAGATTTTGATAGAGAAAAGTCTATCTAAGATTATGCCTCCTTTTCTAGTCTTGCTAGAGTCACACCACACATCCATCTGATCATCTTCTCTTTCGACAAATACTACACCATGTAAGTACTAAAGTTTTATAACAATGAAAGGATATTGTATGTCAGCATCTAAATAAATAGCAAACATATATGCTTATATCCATATTATGTATGCATAAAGTGCATCTTGGAAGCTTTTATTCCTTCTGGAATAAAAGTTTGGAAGCTTTTATTACTTCGTTTCAATTTTAAGTCAAGCCTCATACTACTCCGCATTTTTGACCATCTTGAGCAGTTGCTTTATTAAATATTAACCATTTTTTTAATTTTTATTACAAGAACATTTCTCTTAAGAACAAATGTCCTTATATTATTACAAGAAACTAATGTAAAGAAGTCCTGTCTGATGTTAAGCTCTGTTATTCTCATTTTACTAAATCTTGTATCCTATCTCAGATGTTAGGTTCTAGAGACTTTTGGTTAGTCTTCAACAAAGTCATTAACTAAAGAAAGTCTAACATTTAGTCTCTAATTCATGGGTCTGATCTTTTTACTTCTCCCCAGAATAAAGCAGAGTTATTTGCAAAGAAATCTTACTCTAATTTGACTCTTCAATATAATGGCCATACTCTTCCTGACAGTTAAACAGATTAACCCATTGTTAAACATTGAAATCACTCTGGCTTTTAATTCTAAAGTTAATTCTCAATTAAGCACTTCTACAGTTTGTGCTCCAGAATAGATTTTCATCATTTAAAAGTCTTAAAAAAGTGTTCTCCAGAACTCTCTTCAATTTTGCAAAAAGTCTCATTTTTTTAGCCGTGGCCGGGGCCCCGGTCACTTACTACTTTGTTACATAACTATCAAAAAAACCTCATTTATTAATTAGAATTCAATTTAAACACTGTAAACATACATATTCCTCTGGACTCTTATCCTTGTCCTAGAATAGATAACCTATGGAAAGAGGTAACTATAAAAGGATATATTTAGTAAAATATACTTTAAAAAAGCCTCACCAAATTCTATTTAAAGAGAAAGATTATCCACTTACTACTTCTGAGGCAAATGGAAAATTGTATGAATTTTAAGAACTCCCATTTGGATGCACAAATGCTGTAGCCATCTTTAAGTACATCATGAATGACTTCTCATTCATGCATCATGAATGACTATCTCAGAATAAAAACTACAAAAAACCCTTATCTAGATAATGTTATTATATGTCCAATCAAGAAGAACATGGCAGAAACCTCACAGCATTTAAAGTAGCAGCAAATGACTTTAATATGAAAAATGAAAAGTGTGTACCTGCCTGCATCAACTCCGGTTCAGGTACACAGTTTGAAAGAAAAAAACTTAAAAACTTACTTATGGACAATGGTATCAACAAAACTAGAGCAACACCTTATCGACCACAAGAAAATATCAATGTAAAAGACCAAACTCTACCATCATGAAACAACAAACTTAGCCTTACAAAGTTTTGAGCTATAAAAAACTGACTGGGAACTGGTATTTCCTGCATCTCTATTCTACATTATATCATTACTATGCACAGCTACAAATTGATTTACCAGACTTAGTAGTAGACTCTGGTAATACTGTCATGCACAAATATTACTAACAATTAAAAGAACTGGTTATCTTGCTTGAAACTATGTCACCTTACTATGTGTACAAAATATTCAAATGTCAGAATTGATACTGTATTAACACGATACTTAGCACCATGTGCAACTCCCTGCATTTTAGTTCAACCACCTGAAAGCTTTGAAGAATTTTTCCTACCCAAATAGGATAGTACCATAGTTATGAATACTAACAATAACATAGGGGCTAATGAAAATAACCTGAAATCAACGAATGATTGCCATTTTCCATCTGTTACTAATGATTTACTTTCTTCTAATAAAACATCAACAAATCATCTATAAAGTATGTATGCTTTTATTTCCAACCTCCCTCCCCCCCCCCCCATTTTGCTATATGCTATTTTGAGTACCCTTTGCCTTTCTAAAAGCACCTATGCTTTTAACCTACCTACTCAACCTTTTATAATCTTTTTTAATTTAGTGTCTCCTTACTTGAATAATTGACCCCTACCCTCCATCTCATATACACTATTTGCTGACCCCCTCTTCTTTATCTTAGCATATATATTTTATGGACGATCCCATATTGAAATTGCCCCTTCCCCCTCCCCCCATAACTTAAAGCCCTAGTAATACTACTACTTGAAATTACCAGATACTAGAAACCGCTCACAACATATTAAAAGACCTCCATCTAAGCCTTATTTATAATAAAACTGAATTAAAGAAGCCTTACCATAAATAAACAAAATAAAGAAAGTTTTTTTTGAAAGGTGCAAGACTGTGATAATAATAATAATATTAATATAAGTAATTTATAAAAAATTTTTAAGCATTTGCAAGCAGGGCAACTAACAAAGCCCCGCTATGATAAATGTCAAGTCTTTTTTTCTTGTAATAAACATTCAGAAAAATGATGTAATTTGGGAGTAAATTCCAGTCAGGTACGACGTGATTGGTGAAGAAAAATTCTTATTGGGTACAGTTAGCTACTGCTTGGTGTTGAACTTGATGAGACTGCCCTTGGAGGTTTTGGTAGGTCCCTGCACACTTAATGCTGCAGTAGCTAACTGGTTTGGTCTCTTGAGTTCAACATTGTTGTGGTCATGGTACATCTTGAAGTATTGGATGAGATGGCCTCTCGTTGTCTGTCCTCTGGAGATTGAATATTTATAGTGGTTAGTCTTTGACCATACTTAAAGGGACTGAGATGAGGCATGAACTGTGGCTCTTTCTTGCACTGGTTCGAGAGCCTCAATGTCTCAACGATAATAAGGTTTCCATGCAGAAGAACAGAACTCAAGATGTGATTGTACATAAGTTGTGTAAAGTATACAAAACCTATTAATATCCCAATAGTGGAAGGTTCTTTTTAACATACCTAGCCCCATATTAGACTTAGTAACAGCATGCGCCACTTGATCCCACTACTTGAGTTGGTCGTTGACAATGATGACAATGTCGCACTCAAAACTGGTGTTGCTGAGGCTGTGGTTGTTGCCAAGATGGTCAGTCATGGTAAAGATTATTTGCGAACCTGGTAGGTTGTCAATAAAAGTGGTGTTTAAGCGGTTGTTAACTTTTCTGTCAAAGAACATAGCTTGCCCTTGGCAACTAGCATACAAACGTGATGAGTGAGGCCTGGTATGTTGTTGGTAAAGATCACAAAGAGGAGAGGCCCCAGTACAGAACTTTGCAGAACTCCACTGAGGATCTCCAACCAATCAGAGAAGTACTCACCTTGTACAACTCTTTGATTGTAGCCAGTTAAGAAGGCTTCTTTCCACCCACAGGTACTTGTGTCAAAGTCATATACGCATAATTTGACAATTAGAAGCCTGTGACTAACCTTATCGAAAAATTTAGCAAAATCAAGAAGAACCATGGTAATTTTGAGATAAGATTCAAGCACTATGGAGATGATATCAAAGGTTTTGATCGAGTTTGTCATGCATGAATTTCTGGGTACAAATCCATGTTGTTTGATGTCAAGAAGGTTGTGGTCAATCATATATTTGAGCATACAATCACAAATTAAGCGCTCCATAAAGTACCATGGAGCTTGGCTATAGATAAGTCTATGGATTTGATTTTTTCTTAAAAGCACGTATTGGTGTTTGTTTTCAATGAATGTAATGTGACATTTATAATCAGACATTATTTGGGAAAATTATCCATGAAAAACCATTTTTTAATATGTTTACCAATAATGTCACGTTAGATTCAGATAAACTATGGTAGTGTTGATATTTCTACTAAAGTCGTTTGTGCATAAATAATCAAACTTTAAGCTCCATTCAAAAAACTGTTTTCAGTATTTAGTATCATTTTTTGAAATACTTGGGACTTATTCGGCCATCTTGAAAAAATAATTTATTCCATTCAGAATGTGTAAACAATTAAAAAACAGAGGCGGTAAACTTTATAAAAAAATTACTTTCATTTTCAAGCTTGTTTCATTTTATATAATTAGTAGTAAACTTTAATTGACATTTGGTTTCTTTTATTTTTATAACAATAATTTAAAAGTAACATAAGTTACTTTTACTATTTCTAAAGTAACATAAATTACTTTTACTATTTCTAAAGTAACATAAGTTACTTTTGACTTATTGTTATAAAAACAATTATATCTTTGTCTACTAAGTCGATACAAATAGCTATTATGGCTTCAGTAATTTATTAAGATAAATACTTTTTGTTGTTAGCACAGCGCAAAATGAAATATATATTACATAATTCATTCTATCTGCTTTTAAAAGTAGCATATTTTTTTAAAATATACCAACACGAATGTATTAAATTGTAATTAGGTTCATAAATTGTGTCAAACAAACACTTCAAGATATCTTTATAATTATATTGATATATCTCTTGCAAAACTGTTATAACAGATGCTTCGGTTGTTTATAATATTTCGCCATTATTTACAAATTCTTTGTTTACATAAATTAAATACTAATGAATAAAAAGTTGTTTGGTTTGCCACTAACAACTAATTGGATTTGTTTAAAATTATTAGCTTTTTTTTTCTACAAATTTGATTGTTTATGCCTTAGTTGCATTGAGTAATAGAATATGTTCTGAACAAACATTTATTTGATACCTGTTTGCTACCAGTTCTAAAAAGAGTTTTGTCTTTGTTGAATTTAAAGGTGCTGAGAGTTTTTTGTATAGGCAGCATCTCCTCCAGGAGATGCTGTCTATATAAGTGCAGTGAGGCATTCCAGCTAAACAAGAAACTTTCAACAAAGATTGGGGTACCCTTTAATTTGATGTGGTCAGGAAAATTAATTCAAAATTGCGAGCTTTGATAATGTGTTTCAATTAACTAAGTAAAAGCTCAAATAACTTTACTTTTTAAAAAGTCCCTAATATTTTGAAAAAAAAGTTTTTTAAAAGTATGTCATGTGGGGTCTTAAAAGTGGCGAAATTATGAAATTTTCAAAATGAAAATATGAAAATTTAAAAAAAAAAAATAATAATTTTTATTTTAGATTCAACTAGTTTCTCCGCGCAGCAGCCTTGTTTGTCAAGGTTTGTGTTTCAGAGTTATAGAGTTGAGAGAGGATTGTAACCACTATTAAGTAGCCTCCTCATCTGTAGTGGCTTTCTCAGCCTCGAGAAAGGTGAATAACAAAAAAAAAAAAAGATTTAATTTCATAAAAACTATGGTTTTTTAACAAGAAATAAAAAAAGTGCATTTTTACAAGTTTTTGATGAAAATAAAAATTTTTAATATATTTTTTTATAAAACGATTATTATTTTTTAAATTTATATATTATTTTGCTTATTTTGAGTACCAGGTACTTTTAAAGAACTTTTTTTTTAATATCAGGACCCAGTTGAAAAGTAAAGTTAATTGAGCTGTTATTAAATATTGGAATAATGCTCCAACAAAACTCAGTTATCAACTGCAAACAACTATTGGAATACTTTTGACATTCTTATGTTAATAAATGGCAAATCTCTCACTTAGTCTTCTTATTTCTTCTTGGATAACTGTTCACTACTGACCTCTTATGAAAACCCTATCTACAATCAATTGCAAAGTTAGCATCTGCTAAGGTTGCCTTGCTTCATCGTACTGGCACATGTGCTGTGGTTACAAAGTTGTTCAGGCAATTGCTAATGAGATTAATGAGACAAAATAAGCCTCAGTTTTTGTTGAATCAACTCCTGACTTTTTGCAAATTGAACAATCAGTGTTAATTTTTTTGTGAATGAAAATTAATTTAGAACCTACAAAAGTAGCAGACTAGTGCACTAAATATTTTTAGGGGATCACTGACCAAATAACATACTTTTAGGAGGTCACTAACCAAAAAACATATTTTAATGTTCATCAAACGAAAATTATGCAAGTTGACCTTTACAACCATGTAGCCGCTCATAATGTTAAGTCAGAGTGGTCTAAATTTAATTTTGACGCCAAAAACATTTTAAAAGCCGAAAAACCTTTATTTTTATGTAAAACATATTAAGATATTTTCTACTTTTATTAACTTTTGGTGTATTCTGGTTCATTGTGCAGCATATTGTTTTTGTCCTTTTTTTTTGAATTTTAAAATACCCAAAACTATTTAGAAAAATTTATTACAAATAAGCTGTAGCTGCTCAAAATTGTATAAAAAATTACTTTAAGAGATTAAAATTTTTTCATCATTGACCTTACATTATTTCACAACCTGCATCAAAGTTTATGCCTTTGAATACAAGGTTTAATAAACAATTGTATGCCTTTGAATAAACAATCATTTAAATAAACAAACAATAACTTGAGTAAACATTTGCAAAAATATTTTAACAAAATATTGTTGAAACATTTTAATATTGAAATATTGTATAAACAAAAATGAAATGTGAAACAATAAAAATGTGAAATATACCATATAATAGATATTACTTACTTTCACATCTTTCCCCAAAAAATGATGAAGTGCATGTACAAGTAAATCCAACATCTGTTTCAGTACACTTTCCTCCATTTTTGCAAGGATCAGGATGGCAGTTACTAATTTCTAAATTATTATTTTTTGAATTTTAATACCTTATTTACAATTGTTATGCTTTTCAACATATTTGTCTTCAATATATATCACAACACAAAGATCCACAAATCAACAACATACAAGCGTTTGTCAAAAAATTGTACAAAAAATCTAATATCAACTATAGTTCAAGTGCCAAGGTTTGTTTAAAAATTTAAAAAATATAAGCAGAAATTTATTTTTTATGTTATTAACTATTATTGTTATTGCATATTTATTTTACACTATAAAACTTATTTTACATTTTAATAAAGTAGAAAGAAAATAGGCTACAACTTTCTGAAAACAGAAAGAAACCAAGTTACAATATTCTGAAAACAGACTTCATAAGAGCACATAACAAATTTCTTTGAAATAGTCGATTATTTCACTGTATATTTTATGAAAGCATAAAGAAACCTTTATCATAATTTAGTAATTACAGGTTGAAAAATAATTACTTACAAAAACAGTCTATATTAAAAACTTTTATTGACTAGTAAGAGTAAAAAAAAACATGACTTAAAATATGGTAAAGCAAAAACCATATTGGCATTATCTTAAAAGAAAAAATAGTTAGAAATACTAAGACATTGATAAGACTAACTTTTTATGTTAGATATTGTTAAATATTGATGTTTGTCAATAAATATTGAGACAAAGAAAAGTTCATCAAAAAATGATTTGTCAAGCCCAGTAATGCATCCCAACTGCACTTTTATACAAAAATATAAAACTTTTTTGTTTAAATAACAGTAGTAAAGCTATACATCAAAATCAAGATTAGATTAGTAAGTAACATAAAATGAATAACTATAAAATTATTTAGAATAAAGTTTAGTATTTATGTAATAATATTTAAAAAATATATTAAAATTCAGTTTGAACAAATGAGTTTAGAATTGTTTCTAAATTTCCAAATTTTATTTCACTGTGATAACTTTTTGATTTTGTTTTAAAGGCATACATATGCAGCTATGGGAGAGAGATTAGTTATAAAATAAAAGGGAAGGGAGTATTTAAGATAGTATGTTCTTAAGCATTTTTCTGATCAATTTTTTCAAAAACATTTATATTCTTGATTTTTTACAAATAATAATGAAAAAGACATTTAAGATATTTTTTATTTAGTTTTAAACCTTATATTTTGTTAATAACATTTTTTGTTCTTATTAGCCTTTGGTTTTACATCCCTGATTTCAACAGTTTGTTAAAAAAATCAAACCATAATAAAAATATTTATAACATTCTTTTGAAAACTATAAAAAACATGTTTGTTTAATTTGATTAAATACCTTCACAACGATTTCCTTTAAACCCCTTTAAGCAAATACATTTGATTTGATTGTTGACAATGTTACACGAGCCTCCATTTTTACAGTCACTTTCACCACAAATCAACTGCTGTTGTGAAATTTCATCAGACCGATCTAAAAAAAAAGTTCACCTTTTTTTTAAAAACAAATTATTTAATATTATTCTTTAAAAAGAAATTGTTTTGTTGTTTTTAATATTTTAATATTGTTTTTTGAAACCTAATTATTTTAATGATTATGCAATGTACTAGGTATTAAAATAAATTGATGTATATTGTTTTTTGCATTAAAATTAAACAAATCTAAATGTTACAACTGAATCAAAATTCGCTTTTGCAATTACAACTACAGTTTGCAAACTGTAGTTGTAATTGAATGTTTTTCTAGAGAAAATTAGTATCAAGAACTTCTCTAAACAAACTATGAACTTTACATTAGCAACACTCCTTGCGTGTTCCACCTATATGTCAGTCAATGTAGCGGCACTCCTCACATAACCTACCTATTTGTCTGTCAATGTATGTAAACAGTGAAAAAATAAAAATGTTCAGAATTTTTTAACTTTTATTAAAAAAATTAAAATATTCTAAATGTTTTTAAAAACTTTTTAGTCTAATAATTTGGGCTTTTGTGGTTTTTTAAAAAACAATAAATTTAATTAGTTTCCTCAATTAAATTTAATGGTTTTGACACAAAGTGTACTTAAATCAAATAAAAAGTGTCATTAAGAGCCTTTTTTTTTACAACAAACTGTAAATTTAGATGTCAAACTAAATATTTTGTTTCATCTGCTTGTAAAATAAATAATTAGAACAATTACAAATAAAACTAAACAAATAAAAACTACAAATAATTTGATTTTTAATTTATTAATTTATCAAAAAATCCTGTAGCATCTTAACAACTATAGCTTAGCAACAAATGAAACTTCATTGCGTTGTTGCAAGGCGTGATAGTATTTAATAGAGTAATTAAGTTAGTTGAATAAACAAAGTAAATTGCAAAATTTTTTAAAGCTTAAATTAAAAAAACTGATTTGGTTTATGTTAAGTTTGTAAAAGGTATGTGTTAGCTTAATCAATATTTAAATTAAGCCCATTTTCTGTGGTGGTAAAAAAAGTCAAAGGAACTAGACTATCAAAGGATAGCTTATCTTATGTATTTATCAACAGGGACTAAACTGCAAAAAAAAAAAACTGAAACAGCAACTCTGTTATTAAATATAAAAAGACAATTGAATTAGTTTCTATTCTATATTTCAGCTCTTCATTTTCGAAAGATGGTAACAAATAAAAAAGATAACACAAAAGTCTCTGCTATTAAATCAAACACTTTACATGAGATACTTTACAACTTTAACACTTTACATGAGAGATTTTACCAAAAACACTGTAAAAGTAAAAACTTATGTTGAAATCAGGCTTTAAAAAGTTGAAAACAAACTTACTGATAAAAGCAAAAAAAGAAAATTTCCTCCTTCTGTTTATTGCAACAATCCCCTCCCTAATCCATTTGTTGAATCTGAAGGAAAGTTTACCTCCTTCCCTTGTATTAAGCACTTATGAGTAGACAAGCTTCAATTGTAATTCAATTATAAATATCATGCAAGCATTTATAATCCACTTTTAAAATTAGCAAACTTCATTTTCTCTGTCTATTCATCAAATAAATAATAAAGAAATAAATTGCTTTACTGATTGAGATTTCTCCACAGAAAATTTTAATTTGATCCTTAGATGTCTACATTTATAAGCAAAAAACGAAAGATCACATTTAAGACAATTAAACCTTTTTTAAGCCTTTTTTAAATTAAGAATTGATGACTTTTTATAAAGTCTAAAGCTTAAAGTTAGGTCATCAGCAAGTAGAGTCACTTTGGAGGTAAGATTATCAGGAACTATCAATATAAAAGAGAAACAACATAGGTCCATTAACAAAATCTTATGGTATCTTTGTGCAGAAAAAAAAAATTTAGTTAAGCATTTGTTAACTAGTTTAGAAAGTAGAAAAGAATTCTTGAAAACACATTTGCGAGACTGTGATAGGAACTTTTTCAAGATCCTAAGCTTGAAAAAGAAAATAACTTTAACAATTAAAGCTGGAGTCATTTAGATGTCTAGCAATGAAGTAACTGAGGATATCAGAAAGAGTGTGGTCAAGATGAATTAGGGGAAAAATCTTTTGCAATTAGCTCTAATTTGAAAGCCACAAGAGATAGATTTGTTTGACTTTTCTTCCTTAACGGTACTATTAAAGATTTTTAAAAAGTCTCTTAAACCTAACTCCTAAGACGTAATACAAAATTTAATAACCTAAGAATGATGGACATAAACCTTAGATAATCACTTTGATAGAACATCGCTTTGGTTTTATTTCTTGCCATAATAAAAATGTAATAAATAAAAATACAATAAATATTATTGTTATATATTTTAAGCTTTAAAATTTAAACCACTTTTTAAAAATTTATAATCTACATAAAAAAAAAAAACGCTACAGCACTACTGTTAAAAACTAAATATCATTATTGAATCAGTATTTTTGACAAATTTATCAATGGATACTACATCTTTTGCTTGTTCAAGTAAAAACTTAAATTATTTGACTGGTGCAAGTTGTTTTAGCTACTCCTAGTAATTTTTAAAAGCATCTTCAATGTCTTGCAAATTGTCAGCCTACTTTTTTTCAAAAACATCAGCTTTAGAAAAACACTTACATTAAGTAACATCAAAAATTTACATGGCAAAAATAGAAAACTCCAAAAAAGGTTTTTCATTTTTAACTGCACCAGTTTTTAACAGACAAAAGTTCTATGTGAGCTTCAAATGAAATTTTTATTTTACTGAAAATATAAACTTTAAAGTTTTTAAAAAATTTAGTACTCAGTTTATATAGCAGTTAAATGATGTACAGACAAACTTAAAAAATAAGATAAATTAATTGGTGGCAAGATCTCCTATTTAAAAAAAGAAACGTGCAAAATAAAAATTAAATAAATTTTCTTTGTTCTACTTTTAAATATTAAATACTAACAATACACTTTATAAACAGTAGTTTTTCTTTAATATTTGAAACTTTTGCTACTATCTTTTTGAGGTGTGCTTTATAAGTGGTCAGCTCTTTGTGTTTTTAGAAAGAAGTGCTTAAGATATTTAAAATTGACATAAAGATGTGATGAGTCAATGGATTTTGAAGCTAAGACAAGTATTTAAAGTGATCTGTTTAATTCTAATATAAAATGTCTAGTACATAGATCTTTGTTTAATCAAAAAAAAAAATTTTTACAAAGTAGTAATATTTCATTATTTATATTCATATCTTTTGTCTATGGACACATTTTAATCCAAGACAAACCGGAAAATAATCATTTACCCGAGCTATCTACCCAGCAAAATAGTGTTTTGGGCGTCTAAAGAAATACATGTATCATGTTTTAATACGTTATTTAGACGTCTAAAACACGTCTTATGTTTGGATAAAGTCTCGAAGCATTTAGTAAATAAATTATTTATTTGGTAAAATAAAATAAATAAAAAATCTATTTACCTAAACTTACCGTTTGGATGATATCGATGTCTTCGTCTAATCACAATAATTCTAGGCTTGTGAAACACATGTCTATGTTGAAATAATCTATGTGGTTGTCTATGAATAATTCGGATGGGTCTTAAATATAAACTTTTACCCGGTAAAAACTTTTCAATTGGCGCACCATCTTCTTGCTTATGAATAGGGCCCTCTTCTCGATGTTCATTTGGACTATAGATAATATTGGATTGAGGTATCATAACTTCTGTGCTTGGATCAGAGGAATGAAACGCTTGATTGGGCATATCAATTTGATAATTTGCTTGGCGCTGTAAATGCATCATATTTGGATGAAATGCTTCCAAAGGAATACCAACTTCAGTACCATGACTTTGATCCATATGATTTAGTTCTGACATAAAAAAAGGGTTGTTTGCGACTGGAATCGGTTCTCCAACTACTTGCTCGTTTGGAGAAAGTGCTGCTATTGGTTGTATAACTGGAGATTGTTGCTGACTCTGTTCTAGAGCTGCTGACTCCAAATTTGTTATATCGTTTACTGACTTAAACTTATTTGTTAAACCTTTATCAAAATCTCCAACCAAGTTTGACAAACTTGAAAAATCATTTAACGATAAATCGGAGGTCGGTTTGTTTGAATTTTGAGGTAAAAAATCGGACAAATTTGGCTCGGAAGGTGTTTTTTGACGGTTTGCATTAGCTGTGTTGGCATCATCTTCATCAACGTCGACCCAGCGTTTATTTTTTTGTTTATTGCTCTTAGATGTGAGGAGGGGGAAAAAATAGTTTTTTCGAATCAACGGAGTATATTTACTACCGGATTCATATCTATGTGTAATGCGGTGACGGTCATCAGTTTTATGCAAATTGCTAAAAGAGCTTAAAACCTCATGTAGGCAAACTATTTGCACCAAAACAATAACGATATTCATAATCCACCATTATTTCACATTAAAATCACAATTCAACTCCATCTGATTCTAAAAATAAGCAAAAAAAGTATACATTTATAAATCGGCTCTTTTAGCTTTCGAAAGTTCCAAAAAAATATGAAGGTTTCGCAAACGTCACGCTTCGATGATTTTAAACAATTATAAATGCAAATTATCTCATTAATTATTAACAAACTAGTTCCGAACAAAACGTTGTTTGCTTTTTAAAGATTTTCTTTTTAAGTGTAATGCACGTTTTTTATACGTTTCGAATTGGTGAATCAAAATGGCAATATTTTATACCCTTACTTTAAGTTACTATCAAATTTCTAAAATTTGCATTTTAATGTGAAATTTTTAAACTACTTCACTAAAACGCTTCATAGTTGATTCACCTTGCAAATGTTGTTTAACTTATAATTTTTGCATTAAAGTTTTATAAAATATCCAAATTAGAAGTCTGGTAATAACATATGTCTTCTAAACATACATCTTTTAAAAAGGTTTAAATAATTTAAAAAATAATTTAAAAAATAATTTATTCTAAAGTGCAAACATTTATTTAAATTTTATAATAAAACCAAATATTCCATAATTTGAACTTAAAATTATTCTTAAAACAAATATTTCCCCTATTTATGAAAGTTCAGCCCACAGAGAAGGTAAACAAACAAAAATGCAAGCTTATGCTACCATAACATGCTACCATACCACGCACAGAAACTAGTTTTGGTTTGCATTTTTTAAATTCAAAGAGTTAAATTAATGGCTTTAAAAAAGCATTTTTAACAACTCGTGGACTATTTTTAATAATGCATAGGCTAAAAGCTTAATTTATTTTAACTACATTTTAAAAAAGTTTTTTTTGTGTTAATTCTTTATAACTACACAAATTTAAAGGAGCTTATGTTTAGAAAATTTTTAAACTTATTAAATTAATTTTAAGTTTTTAAATATTTTTAAAATAACTTTATATTATTTCACGTTGAAAATAAACTAAAAAGCGCATTTTTTTTTTTTTTTAATTTTTTACCGAAAAGCACAGTTCACTGATATAATTAATATAATATTTAGTGGTTCGGTTATATATTGTAAAGTTTTAAATTAAAATATATTTTTATTATATATTAAAAGTTTTTCTGAGCGTTTACCCATACAGTACTATATTTGCTTAATTTATATAGAAGTGAATAAATAAATAACATAACTTTATTATATTAATTTATGTTTAATTTTATATAAAATTCCAATGCCTTTTGTAATCTCAATGGAAATATTATCAATTTTTTGCCTCTAAGAAAAGTTTTTATGATGACACCATTGAGTTTTGTAACTTTTTTTCTTTTAGTATTGTTTTGATATAATATTATATATTTTAAATTTTCTTTCTTTTTCGGGTTGGATAAATAAGTATTCATTTTGTTTTATCGACATTTAAAGGCAATCTATTTTTTTTATAACTAGTGCAAAAAAATTTTTAGTTCATCAGTCATATTATTAAAAACTATTTTTATATTATTAAAAACTATTTTTATATTATTAAAAACTATTTTTATATTATTAAAAACTATTTTTATATTATTAAAAACTATTTTTATATTATTAAAAACTATTTTTATATTATTAAAAACTATTTTTATATTATTAAAAACTATTTTTATATTATTAAAAACTATTTTTATATTATTAAAAACTATTTTTATATTATTAAAAACTATTTTTATATTATTAAAAACTATTTTTATATTATTAAAAACTATTTTTATATTATTAAAAACTATTTTTATATTATTAAAAACTATTTTTATATTATTAAAAACTATTTTTATATTATTAAAAACTATTTTTATATTATTAAAAACTATTTTTATATTATTAAAAACTATTTTTATATTATTAAAAACTATTTTTATATTATTAAAAACTATTTTTATATTATTAAAAACTATTTTTATATTATTAAAAACTATTTTTATATTATTAAAAACTATTTTTATATTATTAAAAACTATTTTTATATTATTAAAAACTATTTTTATATTATTAAAAACTATTTTTATATTATTAAAAACTATTTTTATATTATTAAAAACTTTTTTTATCATCCGCAAAAATCATGGTCGTTAAATAAAAGCTTTATAAAAATCATTTATGTAAAGATACCATAGATATCTAGCTTTTTCAATAGAATATGCTGATTAACACTATCAAAACCTTTTGAAAAGTTTTTCAGTATGTCTAGTGAAATTGAAAATTCTTAAAGGAATCAACAGTACTGCGCGTTACTTGAAGAATAACGTGTTTAGTAGAACTGTTTCTGTGAAAACCAATTTTTTTTTATAAAGATCTTTATAAAGAAATTTTTTGTCAGTAAGATAAGAGTTATATTTTCCATTATTATTTCTAATATTGTTGAGAAGACCGTTAGAACTGAGTTAAGACAATAGTTTGTTATGTATTAAGGTGGTTCACCACTAAAAAAATCTCTACCTTTATTAAAATTTGGTTTTCGAGATTTCTTTTGATTTATAGTAATTCATCATAGCTCTAAACGTTTCTGGAGTCTGTTTTAACATATCTTGAGTATTTTTTGAGAAAAAAAATTTTAATCGGTCTATAATTTAATTAATTAAATTATAATTTAACCTATATATTAATTAAATTATGATTTAAATTAAAATATAAATTTAAATAGGTTTATAATTATAAATAATAAAAAAAAATAGGTTTATAATCTCTTGGCCTTAGCATTATTTTAGTATTAGTTTAGCATTAGGTTAGTTACGCATTAGTTTAGTAGGCCAGCATGGTTTTTCAAAAATATAGAATAAAAGTGTACAGAAGTTGATATTTTTGTATAACTCATCAGATAAATTATCTTATGATAATTTATTGTTGTGTTTAAAAAGCTTGTGTTAGTTATATTGTTAAGTATAATTTATCAGTTTTATATATTGTAGAATATTAGAATATTATATATAATGGGAAGCAAAAAAAGAATAAGTTTAAAAAGAAAAAGTGCATTTTGTGACAACCAGTGGAACAAAACACCTACCCTAGAAGACGAAAATGTTGAAAAAGACATCAATTGGAAAAGGACATCAAGCCTTAGTGGACTTTGCACTATTTGCAAACACTTCTTGTGTGAATAACAATGCGTTTAACAAAATCAACAACACTATTCAAATTGCTTATAAGTTATCAGCAGAACAATTCACAAAGGCAGCAACAATAAAAATTAAACATAAAGTCAAAGAGGAACACATTGGGTCAGGAAAAAATCTAATCAGAGTTTCTTCAGATGGCTCATGGCAAAACTGCGGTCACTCCCAACTCAAACGAATCTTTATGAATAAAAAAACATTTTTATTCATAAAGATTCGTTTGAGTTGGGAGTGAACTCAGCTGTGTTGTATTTTAATGAGGGAACTGCTGGTGTTCAGAGAGTAATGAGTCACCTCAACCATGAGAATGGTGGAAAGTCTGCATTTTGTAGGGATCAAAAAATTTATTTTGTATCGTTTTGTTTGATTATCTGTTCATATGTCTAAACTCTTTTTCAATGGCTATTTATCCACCCAAGGTTTGGAGAGGTCACCAAACTTTTGTTAAGCCGCTGAACATTTCCACGCTAAATTAAAACAATCCGAACGCCGGAAAAAAAGATTTGCTGCCCGAGTTCACAGGAGACAAATGATCTCAGAATCACAACATCAAGAAAAGTTTGCTTTCCATGTTCACAGGAGAAAAATAAATCTCAGAACCACCAAATCGCATCCAAAGTTGCTAAGCCCCATCCAGACTTTCTACTCAACCACAGCAGACACAATCAGATTAAAGTCTTTTCCGGATAAAGTCATTCAAAAAAAGCTATTGATTTCCAATGAAAAGTAGACCGATGCGTACATTATTGGTTTGCGTCATGACATTGGACAACATATTATTAGAGTTTGTTACACAGATCCAGCGTTACATGACTAGGAACAGGTTTCAAAATGCAATCCTAAGAAACAAATGTTTCACTTAATCTTGCCCATTAGGGCAAGAAACGATATACCGGAAAACCACAGGGACTGAAACTTTAAGGGGTTATCCCCCCTTAAAATTTCAATATTTAAAAAAAAAAAAAAATCGTTTTTAACTACTTTTACCTATGTATGATTATAAAAATTGTTTTAAAAGTAGCAAATTAACCTATAACTATCTTAATTTGTTTATTTAAATAAACTGTCTTAACGTGATATCCCTAGCAACGCCATAGCAACGCACTTGTTTGTGAAGCGATTTTGAAAATAAATAATGCGTGCTGCATGATTTTGTTGTTTGAGGAGACATTTGAGTTTAGATTTGTTTGTACTACCCCAAACAATATTGCCATACGATAAATAACTATGTACGAATGCAAAATATAGCTGAGTTATGGAAGATTTGTCTAAGATTTGACGGGTTTTATATAAAATACCAATATTTCTTGAGATTTTATTGCTAATATATTTAATATGATCTCTCCAGGATAAGTTTTCATCTATTAAGACACCAAGTAATTTATTTGTGAAAGAGCGCTCAATTTCCATGTTATTTGTATATAGCATTGGTAAGGATTTAGGAATATATTGAAACTTTCGTTTAGAATGGAATAAGGAAAACTTAGTTTTAACAGTGTTTAAAGATAGGCTGTTCGCGTTAAGCCAGATTAATATTTGTTCTAGTTCTTTGTTTGCAACTTGAAATAGAGAAATAATGTTGTTGTGAGAATGAAATAAAGTGGTGTCATCTGCAAACATGATGGTAGACATAGTATTTGATGCTTTATATAGATCGTTGACTATAGATATTAGAAATAGTAGAGGACCTAAGATGGAGCCCTGTTTAACTGTACACATCCAGTAACTGTATACATATCAGTTTAATTGTATACATCCTACATTTTACCTTTATTCAACCCTGATGTGTGTTATAACTGTTATGTACAAGCTTGAACAGCTTCTTTATGAATTTTTCTAGAATTTTTGTAAAGGTTGCTACATCAAGTATGACAATTTAAATCAGTTATAGTGTTATTTTATCAGCTTAGTTTTATTAGTGAAAATGGGAAAAGATTGTCGAGTGAAGCAAAGTACACAAACTCACCGTAAAAGGAAAGGATTTATTGGAAATCTTAATAAATCTGTGAACATTGATAGTGTTTCTGATAATGTTAGTATTGAGTTGCCAACTATTAATTTAAATGCTGCTAACAGCACTTGTGTTTTGGAACAAAATAATAAAAACTCACTTAATTTGTCAGCTTCGTCTCGAAAAGTTGAAGACTTAGAAGATACACTTGTTTTGAAACCTTGTATATCTGGTTATCGTATCATTGATGTTGCTGTTTTTGGTTTCTGTTTTTAGTTCTTTTCTGTGTCCAGAATGTGGTAGTCCCACACTCTCATTAGGTGAGAGATATAATAAACGACATGGTTTATCTTCCTTGTTATATCTTAAGTGTCAAAAAAAAGATTGCAACTATCTTCATCAGTTCTACACCTCTATCAATGATAATAATAAAAAAGGATTTGATACTATTAAGGGAATAATTTATTGCATGCGACTATTGGGCCATGGATATGCAGGCATAAAAAAGTTTTGCACTTTTATGAATTTACCTAAGCCTATGGCCAAAAACAACTTTCAAAAACTACTAAAAATAATTGCAACAGCTGTTAAAACTGTAGCAGAAAAAACAATGATAAATGCTGCAAATAAATTGCAAAAAACATCTTTGGCACCAACTGATATTTGTGTATCTTGCGATGGTACATGGCATAAACGAGGATATTCATCGCTGAATGGAGTCTTTTTTGTTATCTCTACTGTTAGTGGCAAAGTGTTGGATGTTGAAGTCATGTCTAGATATTGTAAAAGTTGTAGTATTAATCAAGACCTTCAAATTTCTAATCCAAATGCTTATGCACAATGGAGAAATTCCCATGTTTGTAAGTATAATTACCATCGTTCTGTTGGTGGTATGGAGCCAGAAGGAGCAAAACGTGTTTTTCAGCGTTCTATTGATAATTGCTATTTAAGATATACTCAATATTTAGGTGATGGAGACGGTAAAAGTTACATGAATGTTAAAAATACATACCCTGATATAGAAGTTGAAAAGCTGAAATGCGTTGGACATTATCAAAAGAGAGTTGGAACACGACTGCGTAATTTAAAGAGAAGAGAAAAAGGCCTGGGTGGTAAAGGGCGTCTTACAGATGCGACAATCGATCGCTAACAAAATTTTGTTGGAGTTGCAATCAGACAAAATGTAGGTAACCTAAAGGAAATGAAGGCAAGAGTGTTAGCATCGCTATTTCATGTGGCTTCATCGAAAAATAATAGTTTACATTTTCTACACTGCCCTACTGGTTTAGACAGCTGGTGCAAATACAATGCTGATAAAATAAGTAAAACAACGACATATAAGCCAGGACCGGGTTTACCAATGGGCGTTATTATAAAAGTGAGATATATATTTGAAGAGTTAAGTAAAGACAGTGAGTTACAAAAATGTTTGCACGGCAAAACACAAAATGCTAATGAATCGTTTAACAGAATGATTTGGGATCGTATACCAAAACAAACATTTGTCTCGCTTACCCAATTAGAAATTGGTGTACACAGCAAAAAACATAACGCTAAAATAACGGTTACATAACGGTAAACGAAAATTTTGGCGTTATGTTAACCGTTATGTTAACTTGAAATTATGTTGAAAGTGTTATAACGTCTAAATCATTATGGTATGGTAATATATGGTTAGCAGACGATCCCATGGCTCAAAAGGAGGTGAATAATTTCGTTTGCCGTAGAGTTTTTCCCATTGCTCAAAAGTAGGTAGGCTTTTTCGGAAACCGTTGAGTTTATACATAAAAGTAAACAAAAATTGACACGTTGTTAAAGTAAATATTGGTATGGATCTATATTCAGTTCTTTATGACGACAATTTAAGCCTGAACACTTCTGAAGAAAGCTCTGAGGAAAGTGGAATTCTACGAGGTTATTTATTCCGTATGGATTAATTTGTTAAAAGTTGCGTCAATATTTGTAATTTGTGATTTAAATGCGTCACAATACAATAATTTGTGAGGAATTCAAATACCTCAATTCAACGATTATAATACATCGCAGCAAATTTATTCAATCATAATTAACTAAAATAAAAATATTGAAGTTTGAAAAGAAAAATTTGACAACAACTCTAGATTAAAATTAAATTTTTACTTTAGAAATTGTTGAAGAGGATGGGAGACAATTTGTAGTGAATTATTCTAATAAAAATTTTGGTAACACAGGTTAGCTGATTGCCAAGTATTCTTACTTTTTGAATTTTTGCAGGATTTTCTAATAAATTTTTTGCATTAAGTTGCTAACCCAATATTTCTTAAATCAGGGTGGCCACTGCTCTTCTAAAATCCTCTAAAGTCCTTTTTTTTCAAAATCATCTAAAATCCTTTATTATCTAGGTATGCGCGTATCCTTCGATTTACGGCACCGATCTTGTAATCAAAAACTTCGACCATTTTAGTGAAGCTTGCAGGACGTATGTGTTGTAAGAATGTATTTTCTTGTGTTATTTTGTAGCATTTCATATCAACATATATATTTTTTGAAAAGTAGAATAGTTAAACATTATTTTTGTGTTGTTCTTTTTTGTAGTTACCACCGCTATCGTTGAATTCATGGTTCTTAAAAACTTCGTTTTTGATCAGATGTATAATTCATATTAGAGGAATGTTGATAACTTTTTTAAATCTATTGGGCCCAGTGCAAAAACTTATTTTCTAAGTGCATGCCAAATTTCGTTAAAAAATATTATGTAGCAGACACCTAATTTTTTGTAGCAAAATAGGTACTTATGTGCTATAAGAATGTGTTATTTTGTGGAGTTTTGAACCAAAGTATATACTTTTAGAAAAAGTTAAAAGTTAGGCATTATTTTTATGTTGTTCTTTTTAGTAGTTACCACCGCTATCATTAAATTTACTGTTCTGAAAAAATTCGTTGTTGATCAGATGTAAAATTTATATTTAAGGAATGTTGATAACTTTTTTAAATCTGTTTTTCACTGTGCAGAAACTTATTTTCTAAGTGCATGCCAAATTTTATTAAAAAATATTATGTAGCAGACACCTTATTACTTGTTGCAGTATAGGTACTTTAATTTAACTTTTTCCGGAGAATTAAGGTAGGCAGAGGGTGGCTAACAACGAACTTTTCATAAAGATCGTTGTTAGCCCCCCTCCTCCTATATGTATATTTATATAATAATATGTAATAACAATAATAATAATAATAATAATAATATATATATATATATATATATATATATATATATATATATATATATATATATATATATATATATATATATATATATATATATGTGTGTGTGTCTATAATAGATTTGAAAATGATATATAATGATAATAATAATTATAATTATAATTATTATATAGTAATATTTTATTGTTACTTTTATTACTTATTAAGAATTAAATTTAAAAATAAATTTATCATAATAAAAAGGATATGCAAGTTGGTTATGATAAGTGAGTGAGATATCACTCATAGACTATCATAATACAATGTCATCAGTATCATAACATAATTGATAGATTATAGGTGATATATCACGAGATGATAACCATATGGTTATAAAGCTTATAATTATTATCATGATAAATTATTTTAAACCATTGGTAAAGTTAACTCATGATTGATTAAATTCAATATTTATTGTATACAAATGATATCAATTAAATGTTTTTGCTTAAAACAGAAGCAAGTAACCAATTTTCCAAAATTCTTTTTTCATTTTAGAAATAACTCTATGTGACATTGTATGGTATTATGGGTCCCAAAAAGAATATGTGTGTGTTTCGTGGTGCAGCAAAAAACCATTTAGAATCAAACTTTGCATTGCCTTTGCAGGTAGATAACAATTGTAAAAATGGGCATATTCTGTTTGTATTCATCAACAATAATGAATCACATCAATTAACTATTGAGCAAGTCAATAAACTTTATGGCTTCAATATTTGCTATAGTCAAACCAAATTTCTTATTAATGTATCAAAAAAATGGGCTTGCAATTTTTTAAGAGATTCGAAACGTTTTGTTGACTTCTGCAACGAGCCTTTCATTTGTCAAGCAACAACATTGCCAGCAACACAATCATTTCAGTCAACCCCAAATTCAAGTAAAATTGTTTCATCTTTGTCAGTTGCCTCATCTCCTAAGCATAATAATATTTTGTCTTTGCCAAATACAAGAAGTCCGTTGTTATCCAGGTTAAGAGCTGACCAGTTGACACCAAGAAAAAAACTTTTTAAACGGAGATTAAGTGTTTTTGCGACTGAAATTGCTACCGAAAAACAAAAGCATAGAGAGGATGTAAAGGTGTTAAAAGAAAAAATTAAAACAAGGCCAAGATTAAAACATCTCAAAGAGGCTATTGCTCGCAAAGAAAAGACGATTCGAAGTTTGCGGAATAAATTAAAAGTCCAGCGTCTAAACTTACAGCTGAATAAGCTTCAAATTTCAAATTTTCGTTTAAAAAAATCCACCTAAACAAAGCTGTCTACTGAAGAAGTTATCTTACGTCAACAACTTGCTGACAAGAATGTAGAGATTAGTGTCCTGCAAAATGATATGCTTATTTTACAGGAAAAGATAGAGCAAATGCAGCAGAAAATACAAAGCACCAGATGTAAAAAAGTTTACTCATTTGATCTTAGGGCACTTATCTATGACATGCTGGAATGTCAAGTTCCTACACACAGTGTGCCCCAACTTCTTCATAAAGTTGGAGAATATTTTGGGTATAGATTTAGTGACATTCCGCATCGCAAAACTGTGGAGCAGATGATGCGCGAGCTGGGTATTATTTCAGAACTCCAGGCTGCTGAGATAGCATTCTCAACAAAAAATTTGACTCTTGGTTTTGATGCCACAACCCAGGAGGGTGTTCATGTTAATGTTGTGCACTTAACAACTGAATCTTCATGCTTGGTTGTAGCCATTGATCAGCTTGCTGGTGGTACAGCTTATGACTATATGAGTCATATTACAAAGTCTGTGGATAATCTTGCTAAGTTGTATAGTGACTTTTACTAGGAACAATATACTGATGTACGAAGCACCATTATCAGCAACATAACTAACACAATGAGTGACAGAGTGACAGTGAACCATGCAACTGTAACAAAGTTAAACACTTTTTGGCAGAAATCTCTTAATGAACTGAATTGTCACCTTCACCCATTGGATACAATCACTTCTGCTTGCAAGTCGTCACTACAAGCTTTGGAAACTTCAAAAGGGAAGCTTTTTGGTAAAGATTGTTTTGCAGCAAACATTGTTGTTCAGTTAAATAAACTCCGTTACAAAGATGGTAAAGGTAAATAAATATGCTAAACTCTTATCATATTTTTACTATAATGATGTTTTCTTGATATTTTGAATTATTTTATTTCAAGTTTTTATTTTGAATTTAAATCTGAACATAATAAATGTGTTAACATACTTGTTTCAAATTTGCAAATAATTTCTTTGCATTGCACTTTTGGTTTTAATTTTATTTTTATAGGTGATCCAAAAGGCTTTGTCACCTTTTTGGACGAGCATGGTCTTCCTAGAGGACTTATACCACGCTATAGGGGAAATCGGTTGCACATACTTTTTCATACGTGTGGAATTTTAATACATCACTACCATAAACTTCAGAGTTTTCTTTTTTCTGGAGTAGTGTTATGTGGAGGACTGAGAAATAGTCTTTTCCAAGACTTCACATCTGAAACAGGTTAGATGTTATGATGGATTAATAATTAAAATATTTGGTTCTAATTTTTTTTTATGGCATATTTTATTTAATTTTAGGTATACGCGAGATGTGTGCCCTAGGTTTAATTGGAAAGTTAGTGACTGGTCCCTGGATGAAAAAATTCTATGTTGTACCAGGACTTGACTACTTGTCTGGCATCCAAGTGATCAAAAATGTTTGCAATGCACTTGTTGAAAGCAGCACAAAGGCTCTTTCCCTTATTCACAGAAAAACAGACTTTTTTGGAGGTGATCTCAATGATCCAGTTTTTCAATCACTTATAGAATTTTGCCCAAGGACTGACGAAATGAGGGACGCATCAGCCAGCTGTCTAAATGCTATCATTAGTGTTATTAAGCGTCAGTATGAGCGACAGTTTACTATGACCTTAACTGACCAACTCAAGTCCCAGACGTTATCAGCACGTCCACATAATATTGACTGTGAAGAACTTGTGGGTATGTTTAGTGCTGCAAAGCAAAAATCTCCTAATGCCACAATTTGTTATTTGTCATCAAAAATTTGCGCATGCAAGAATAAGACAACTGATTTTCTTTCTAAAAAACCAACTGATATACAAAATAAATTGATAGCCTGGTCTATCTCCTCAGCAGGTAAAAAGCGCTTAGCAAACATACAATGCCATGAAGAAATGAAGGCAGAATTGATTAAACGCATGGGTAAAAAGATTCAAAATAAGGAAGAGAAAGAAAGAAGAAAAGTGGAAAAAATATTAAAAAAATGCATGCCTCTACAGGTAAAACAACTCTTCCCAGATCTGGAAAATAATGAAACTGCAGATATTGAAGACATTCTCAATGGAGATGCTGTTGGAAGAGGTATATGCCACATGTGGTATGATGCTGACACAAAAAGCCAAAATATGTACTATGGCAGGCTTCTTAGCATTAAAAAAAAAAATAATGCTTTCTATATAGTTTCCTATTGGAAACCAAATGAAAACGAGGACGATGATGCTGTTGAATACGATATGAGCAAATATCAATTATCTGCAGACATCATAAGCGGTGATTTGATGTTATCATAAGCAAATTGTGTGCAAATAGGTAGTAAAAAGGTATATGTTACTGTAAATAATAACATAATTTATATACTTGCATTAATAGATTTCATTTACAGATGTGGATCTTTTTATTAGATCTATTTTACTCTTTCACCCCCCCCCCCCATCCTCTCCTTTTTTTGTATGCTTATAAAAAGATATTTTTTTAAATTCATTAATTGTATATATCAGTTTTTATTTCAGGTAGTTGGGTAGTTACCAATATCTAATAATGTTGATTTGGTTGCAAAGTGAGCACCATTTACATGAACACCCTCCTGGGAAACAGGAAAGCTCACTTAAAGTTAAACTTAACTATTTACTTGACTTGTCACAAATATGTTGATGATGATGTTGGTGATACACAGATGCTAATGCATTAACAAGACAAAATGTTAGTGTTAAGTCATTTTATTTAACCAATATCAACCTTAGACATATTTTATATTTTAAACTATTTTAATGTATTTTATTTCAAGTATTATGGTGAGTAGTTGCTCAAGAAAACATTAAAAGGTTGGCTTTTTTTATTCATCAATGATTTTTCTATTTAAATAGTAAAATGTGTTATACATCAGGAGTTCTTATTATATTGATTTAATAGTTTTAATTGATTCCTTTATGGTTTGGTTATAATAAGATCATTATTTTTTTAACTTTTATTTTTATGTCAGCAAACATTGAGGGATCAACTTGCTTCTACAGATGTTTCTATTTAATGGTAAATTATGTTATGCATCAGAAGTTAAGTTATTTTGATTTATTTTTACTCTAGAGCTTACTTAGATATATTTTTATTTATCATTGCAAGGTTTCAACTAAGAGCTTGTAGAGTTTTGTTTCTATGAATGTTGATGTCTTAATAAGACAAGAAAATAGTTAGATTATATTTATATATATATTATTTAGATTATATTTATTAGTGCAGTAGTAACAGTTAGGTATTTATTAATCAGGATATTTGACTTCTTTTGCCTTGATGATTGTGTATTATATTTTTTCAGAGATCTATTTTATTTTAGATACCGTTTAATAGTGTTTAATCTATGGACTAAAGAATCGACTTTTTATCTCTTAGGATGTCAATGATCAATGGCAAAAGGAAAATTTGCGCCTTGTTCGCATTATGAAGTATAAATATTTACACACAAAAAAGGCTATTTTCATAGCCACAATTCTGTTAAAAACATTATTAAGCAAATGGGAAAATAATTGTTTAAGTGTAATTTTTTTTTATTTACTAATTATATTTACAAGCAAATAACTATTTACATTTGAATGGCGTATTTATGTTATTGGAGTAGAATAGTAATCTATTTTAGAAGAGGGGTATATATCGAAAGAGATATTGAAACTACTTATCTTAATATTTGACATAATATATTTCCGCTTATTGTATGATAAGGTCAGTGTCGTAGTGCCGCAAGTGCAATTGCGTAAGTCCCACTATTTTTTAAGGCCCCACCAATAATAAATACACGTCTGTTTTTTTTATAACAAGTTTTTTTATAAGAAGGTAATTCAAAAATTTTTGTGGAACGGGGTAACATTTTTAAACTATAACTGCAGTGAAAAGGGGGCAGAAATAAAAATATCAGATAGTCCAGTGACACGTTTTTCCTATATTTTATATATTTTATACTATAAAATATATAGAATAGATAGGATAAAGCGTTTTACTGGTAAATATTTTTGTTTTCAAAATGTACGCAATATTATTATAATCGTTTTTATATGATGTTCGCAATATTTGCTATATACCTATGTAAATTGATTTTTAAATTTTTTTATATAAGAAATATTATTTTAGTTAAAAAAATTATTGTTATCGCTACTTCAGTAGAATTTCAATAAATATTCAAACCCGAAGAAAATACTGCGCGAGTTTGCAACAAAGTTTTATTACAAAACTACCGTTAACCGAACGTGAAATTATGAAGTTGGTCGCAGTTTTCTTAAGTAATCCTTGTAGTTAAATTTTGATACTAAAAGTAGCATAACTTTTTATACAATCGTTCTTTTTTTATGAAATTTTCGCCATTTTAATACTAATTTAAAGCTCTTTCCAATGATATATAATAGTCTTATATATAAATAGTTTAAAATTTTTATGTGCGTACCTATATTATCCTCTAAAAAGTTAAAAACGTGATAAAATCTCCTCTTTAACCCCTTTTTTTTGTTTTTTCATTTCTTGATGGTTGCATAATATTCAAAATTCATGGTCTGCAAAACTGGTTAATGTCTGAAATGAGGATTGGGCTGTAAAAAATCTTAAAAAACTTTTAGCAAATCAATGTCATCTAACATAAAAAATGACGTTGTCGACCCCTGTCAGGGTTTGGACATTTTGTGAGGATTTTTTTTATAGGTTTAACGTCCAGTTATGTGGAAACATGGACGTTAAACCTATAAATAAAATCCTCTAAAATTCTCTATTTCTATTCAAAATTTTGTAGTTTTGCAAAAACAATTCTCTAAATTAAATGCAAAATCTCCCACTAAAATCCTCTAATATCTTCTTTTTCTTATAAAATTTTTATGTGGCCACCCTTGTAGATACAATTACAGCGAATAATAGTGTACTTTGGGAAAATTCCTTATTCAGGAATGCCTTATATTGTTGTTTCTAATGAAGTTTTAGATTGTCACCATGGGTTTGACAGAAATGTTTCAAAAAAGTATGATTAGAAAAAAATAAAAAAAGATATGATGTGACTAAAAATTTGCTTATAATGGTGCTGTTTATGATGACACTCTATTGAATGACATTATTGATTAATCTTAGTGGTGGTCCTATTTCCATGTCTATCACTCTTTCATCTTTGTCCATTATTTAAAAGTCTAGTTTGTTTGTTTTCTATCCTTAGTTTGAAACTTTGGTTCGGACATGCACTGGTGGAGAAAATATTAAAAATAAATTTTGTTTAATTTTATTTAGTAAATCACTAGACTTGGGTCTGAATTATCACCTCCCCCCTAGTAAATCATTAAAGTTGCTTATGAATTATACTCTGCCCCTTGTAAATCATTCAATATGAGATGTATGTTAATGGTGTTGAATGACAATGATAGAATTGATATAACTGTTATTATTATGTAGCTATATATCTTTTGTACTGCAATTGAAATTTCTAGAGCTTTTGATATATAAGTTGTAGGATTATTTCTTTAATTTAGGAACATTGGAAAAAGGTTACTGTCAATCTTACTTTAATTAGTATATTTATTGTCCAAAATATAGTAATTTTAATTTAAGGATATAGTAATGTTAATTTATATATTTTGTCAAGTTTAAACTTCAACTTTTTTATTTTTGCTATTTCTTTATTTGTTTTATTTTATAAACTGGTATTATATATTATATATTTTTATTAAAAGGATTATATTTTATTTGAATTTAAAAATGTCTTCGTATTATATTCTTTTTTCCCTTTTTTTTTTAGTTCGTACTTGAGGTTCTGCCCTTCTTCATTATTTTAAATTAATTGCTCTACTGTTGAAATATGGTTTAAATTTAGTAAATTTTCATGATTTAAAATTTACTTTATTGATCATTTGCCAACAGTTTAGGTTGTAAAATTCTATTTAATATAAGGTAAGAATAACTTTGTTCTCTGGTAATACCACTAAACGTTTTGTGATTATCAATATGTTAGTTTTTGTTTAACTTTATTTTTGTGTAACTGTATTTGTCATGGCTTTTCATGGCTTGTAATGATATTGTTCATAAATGTGTTTGTCATGGCAACAATATTTTTTTTTTTTTTTTGGTGGTATAAAATTAAAAAAATATATGATTTTAAAATTGTTTTTTGTTTAATAATAATAATAATAATAATAATTCATTTATTTCATACAACAAGTACAATACAAGGTCACTAGTAAAACAAAACAAAAAAAAGTCAATTAACAATTCATACGCAGTTCATATTCATACATAATTCATACGCAGTTAACTTATTACTGCGCAGGTGACAAGCTGATTTTTAAAACTATGTCTGCAGTTAAGCAGTAAAGTATCGAGAGTAGGCAGGCCTAGCTCCATAAACATATTTTTAGCACTTGAGTACTTGTCATAGCCAAAAAATATTTTAGCACATTTCTTGTAACAAGATTATAGATTTACACTATAGTTAAGCCAAAGAGCAGCATCGTAAACGAAAATGATTTGAATGTAATATACATCCTAAACCTACAGGTACATTTTGTAATTTATTGTGCCAACTTAATATAACTACTTTAGATTACTTGCAAAGTTGCTAAGCATTTCTTAATAGCACAATCACTAAAGACCAGTTTTGTAAATTGGATACTACTATAGCTTATTTAAAAATTTAGGTAAGCTATTAGCTAAATAAATTTAAAAATATCTTTGTAGAAGTTAAAGTTTTTCCGGTTACGGAAATTTAAAAAAATATATATTCTTTTTGTACTTATAGAGAATTTTTATGTTCACCCTTTTTGAATGGTTCTGTCAGTGAATGAAGTATACAAAATTTTGTTTACAGACTTGCTTTTCCTTGCAGGGGCTATGTTCATCAAGGTTTGTAATGTTTCGTATTCTTATTTAAAGGAAAGAAAATTGCTTTAATATTTGTTTTTGATGAATGAATTTCTTAAAAAAAATTATATCTACTCTTCCGATGTATCAAATTTATTACAGGTCTTAAGCGTTCATATTATACAAACTAATTTTAGACTAAAAGAATCGGACAGTACTGTATAAATAAATTAAAACCAAAAAAAAAAAAATTAAACATAAAAAACAAATAATTTCATGAAACCATTTAAAGTAAATTAAATGTAAAATGACTAATATTTCCATTAAAGCATGTTAGTTAAATTTAATTAAATATAAGCTAAATATAAAACGAACAGCTGCACCACACTATATAAACATAATTTAAGTATAAACAAAAGCTAAAAGGAATAATTTCAATAAATTGTTTAAAATAAAAATAAATATAAACTAAAAAACAAAACAAGTACCATCACTAGAATAAAATAAACTTAATATAAAATGGATATTTATAGTATACCATTTTTATTTTAAATAGTAAAAGAATAAGTACAATAAAATATATTAATTTGCATATAAACTGAATATAAAATTAGTATCTTAAATAGCCCATGTAAACATAAATATAAAACGAAGAACCGCATTAAAACATATTGACTAAACGAAAATTAAACATAACACAAACAACTTTCTCTAACCATGTCAATAATACAATATTTAACCAGATCATGAACCACATCAGATCACAGTATCCATACCATCTGTGAGCCATCCATGATACGCATGTTTAATATGGCTATGATTCAAAAATCAAAGTCTTTACGAACATGCAGATTAATACAAACTAAGATATTAAATGACATATAAGACTTTTAGAACACTACAAACACAAAACACAATAGTTTACACAAACTTACAGAACACTCAAACAAAACTTACTTAATTCTAACTTAAACGATACTTGCTTAACTCTTACTTAATCACTGAATAATACTCTCCTCTTAAACACCACCTCTCAATACTGGACACCTGTCCAAATATTATAGTTTATCTAGCACTCCCTTGCCCTTACACAACACATTTCTTCCTGCTCTTAAGACTATTACAGTCTGATGATTCCATATAAGTGGTGGAGCTTTAATAGCTTCCACTGCGAAACAATAGCAGAATGAACTTGCTTTCTTGATGTTAGCACTAGCCCCATTCAATACCTAAAAATCTCTTCTGCTTGATCAAAAAGTTCTTAGAGATCCACACTTTGCAAGATATTTTGATGAAATGTCACGCTAAGAGCATGGGTGTACACTAATGTACTTGTAGACCACAAATGATATTTGATGGCTTCATATCACAGGAAAAAGCAAAGAGAAGTTCTTCAAGGTTTAGCAGATCAAAAACTTGCTTGATATTGCTATAGTTTTCCTGGAGATCTGCAGAAATGGCAATCAGTAACTGATGCTTAACACCAGAATCTATGGCCAGAGATTGGGTGAGAAGTCGTTTTGATAGCAAAGATTGTGAAGATGAATCTTTTTCCATGATTACAAAGTTTACTTTTAGAAAACCACCACCACCATCCACTCCCAGTTTCATAATGTAGTTATTGCAGAGGGTTCTAGTTTCAAGAACTTGCTGACAAGTGAACTTTCAAGTCTTTTCAGTGACAAATGAACTTTCAAGTCTTTTCAGTGAATGACAAGTTTATCCACCTGATTTGTGTCCTTGTTATTGCAACTTTTATCCAAGTTTTGGTAAAATGACTTTCAAGTTTTTTGCTCAACTGATTAAACATAGAGAGCAAGTTCATCCGACTCAATCCATCCAAGTCAATCCGACTTGGAACAACTTGATTTAGTAATAAAACCAGCTTTTTCGCGCCAGAGTTGGACAGCTCTGTGTTGTGTTACAAATAAACCTGACCTTTTGCTCTCAGTTCTGGTTCTTCTTTAAAAAGCCTTCTTGCTCTTGTCGGTGAATGTTGGAAATAGTTCAGAGATTTTACATTATTATAGACTTAAAATGTGAAGCTAAAACTTTAAATATCTAATACAATGCTAAGTGGTAGAACTGGAATAGGGTGGCCACCTATTCCCTTAGGTCTACAAAGACAAACTGTTCCATAGGTGAAGTTTCTTTTATGGCAATGACTGGTGCTGCAGCTCTTTTATCTACCACCTGTCCTTTAACACAACTTACTAAATTCTTCACTTTATTCATTGCTTCGGAAGAAAGAATTTATGAAAGAAAATGTTAACACTTTTTTACAACTTTGTTGGTTCTTATTTTCGATAATCAATGTCATTAATTATGATTTAATCTACAAGGTTAATTGACTTCTCACCCTCAATTAATTATTTTCAGAAGATCCTTTCTTTTTTTGATTAAACATTGCAAACTGTAAATATCATTTTGGTTTACATATAAAAATGTTTGTACATTTATGCATTGCGAATTTTGATATATATACCAGCTCAATTATTTTAATTCTACTTTATTTACAAAAAATGGTTTATCTAGTGGTAATTTCATCAGTTGACCGCCAATTAGGTAAAGTAGATAAAAAAATAAATAATAAAAAAATAAGCAGTAAAAAAAATAATTTAAAAAAATATTATTATATATATATATATATATATATATATATATATATATATATATATATATATTACATAAATACATACTACAAAGTTAAAAAATTTATTCAAATTTAATATTTAATAAGCATATCATAACATAAGAGAATATTAAAATTTACTTGTTTATAGATTAGGATTCATTTTGTTCTACAGCTAGAGCAAGACCACATGTTATTACTGCTCAAAATGGAGTCTGGAACACTTTCGCGCTTTCTGTTATGTAACATTAGGCAAGTTTTGCATTATATCATGTGTCTAATATAATGATATTCAATTTATTTATTATATATATATATATATATATATATATATATATATATATATATATATATATATATATATATATATATATATATGTCATATTACATAATAGGTCTACATAAAGTTACTGATGATATCACACTGCATAAGCTAAAGCAAAAGGTTTAGGCAGGTATTATCATATAAATGATATTTATGTAGGAAAATATGTATAACAACTTATTAACTTGATAACTAAATAACTAAATAACTTGATAACTAAATAACTTGATACGGTGGTGTCAAAACCATCCTGGAAGAACAGAAGATTTTCAATATAAACTCCTTTGAATGGCATCCACGACTTGCAAAATTTGAAAGTGGAAAAGATCTCATTACATTTTCCTTCAAGCACAAGAGAACATGACTTCTAAATTGCTTTTGGTCAAACCAAATATTTTCAACAGGGTGTTTGTTGTTTGATAAAATAAATTTAACAAAAGCCAGCGAAAACAAACCACAATCTACCATATCCTTCTTGCTGCTGCACTAGTAAAATATTTACTTTGATCATAGATTCATCATAATTTTAAAGAGAACATATTCGGCTCTGTTTATCTATTAATAAATTTCCTTGAAAGTTACTGTCAAGTACATATATTTCTCCATATTTAGAACCATATGTGCTGAGAGCATGCCAATGGTAATGCCCATTATAAATGATTTGAACAAATGATTGTGAACATAGTGCCTTGAAAAAAAAATTTTGTTTCAAAATTTGATCTTCAAGCCCATTTTATGATAAATGATTATGAAATTGGATTTACAAGCCCATTTTATGATAAACATTTTTTTATTAAGTTTTGGAAATAATGTATAACACTATCTGATAACATTTGATTAAGATATCTTCGACATCCTCAGTTGAAAGTAGTGGAAAGATTGGTAGTGCACATTTAGTGTTGTTTAAAGAGGATTTATTTCAAATGTTGTAGAACATGTTGTTAGTAGAAATGTAGAAATGCTATTAGTATAAATCTTGCATCCCCTGTAATTGGATCATCTGTAATAATACATTCTTGTATTGGTGCTTCAGAAGCAATGCAATCAATTTTGATGTTAGATACTGAGCTTAATAAATCATTATTCTTACCTACTCGAGGTGAAGGCTTTTTTTAACAATAAGCATATCAACTGTTATATAATAATTTTTGGTTAACGGGTGATGCGAAAGTTATCGGACAAATCCTAATTTCATTATTTGAGCATAATAATTAGTTTTTGTGGTTTTATGCGTAGGCATAAATGTTCTATAAAATATAAACTTGATTATTTGAAACACAATTATTTAAAATGAGGTTAAATGCAGCTGAACAAGAATCTTTTCAAAAGCGACTAAAAATGTTTTTTTTTTAACGAATTAACAAGACTTGTCAACATTCATAAAGGGGTCAGCCAGAGAAAAATAGGTATTAAATTTAGTGTAAATCAATTGACAATTAGTCGTCATTTAAAAAAAATGAATATTAAATATAGAAAACGTGAAAATACTCCAAAATACACTATAGAACAACAAATAAAGGCAAAGAAAAGAAGCAGGAAACTAGTTAACCAACTCTATAACACAAAATCGCTTCTAGTCATCGATGACGAAAAATACTTTTGTTTTGCAGGGGACATCATGCCTGCAAATTCTGGATACTACACAAACAACAAAAAGACATGCCCAGAAAGTGTTCGTTTTATAGGAAAAGAGAAATTTCCAAAAAAATTATTAATGTGGATAGCCATATCTGACCGTGGTATGTCCGAGCCATTGTTTCGCACTTCCAAGGCTGTAGCGATCAATTCATCAATCTATATTAATGAATGTTTAGAAAAATGACTTCTTCCATTTATTCACAAGTATCATGGAGACTTTAACTATTTATTTTGGCCAGATTTAGCAAGTTCTCATTATTCTAAAGATTCGCTAAATTGGATGGACCAATATGCCTATTACGTTGATAAAGAATCCAATCCCCCAAATGTGCCTCAAGCACGACCAATTAAAATTTTTTAGGGACATTTGGCACAGAAGGTTTACGAGGGAGATAGGCAAGCTTCAACAGAGCAAGTTTTGATTGATCGCATTAAACTAAAACTACAAGAAATTGATTTAAACTTTTTACAGTCGCATATGAAAGGCGTCAGAGCAAAATTGAGATCAAATGCAGATGGTGGTGTTTTTTCATATAAAAAATCATATATTTTTATTAAAAGATAAATGCTTTATTTAAAAAAAAAAAAATTGTAGTTTGTTTTTTTATTTATAAATAAGTTATTGACGTTTTTATTTTGTCCGATAACTTCCGCATCACCCGTTACATAAACATGAGCACTTTCTGTTCTAACTAGTAAGCCTTTATCTTTTTTTCTTGCATGATTTAAATTTTCTAAAACATTTGACAGCGTTTCACAAGTAAAAAAAAAAAATATTGTTGCCATGACAAACACATTTATGAACAATATCATTACAAGCCATGAAAAGCCATGACAAATACAGTTACACAAAAATAAAGTTAAACAAAAACTAACATATTGATAATCACAAAACGTTTAGTGGTATTACCAGAGAACAAAGTTATTCTTACCTTATATTAAATAGAATTTTACAACCTAAACTGTTGGCAAATGATCAATAAAGTAAATTTTAAATCATGAAAATTTACTAAATTTAAACCATATTTCAACAGTAGAGCAATTAATTTAAAATAATGAAGAAGGGCAGAACCTCAAGTACGAACTAAAAAAAAAAGGGAAAAAAGAATATAATACGAAGACATTTTTAAATTCAAATAAAATATAATCCTTTTAATAAAAATATATAATATATAATACCAGTTTATAAAATAAAACAAATAAAGAAATAGCAAAAATAAAAAAGTTGAAGTTTAAACTTGACAAAATATATAAATTAACATTACTATATCCTTAAATTAAAATTACTATATTTTGGACAATAAATATACTAATTAAAGTAAGATTGACAGTAACCTTTTTCCAATGTTCCTAAATTAAAGAAATAATCCTACAACTTATATATCAAAAGCTCTAGAAATTTCAATTGCAGTACAAAAGATATATAGCTACATAATAATAACAGTTATATCAATTCTATCATTGTCATTCAACACCATTAACATACATCTCATATTGAATGATTTACAAGGGGCAGAGTATAATTCATAAGCAACTTTAATGATTTACTAGGGGGGAGGTGTCTTCCTTGGTCCCTTGGAGGCTCAAGATATTGGGAGTTCACTGTATTTGTATGTTGCTTAACAATGTTCTTTACTACTATTTATTTAATACTTACTATTTTTTACATATTACTGTTCTTAAAATTTATTTTATTTTATATTGCAAGTGTTAATTAATATTAAATATACCATTTGTATAATTTAAGTTTTCTAAGTAATAATAACTGCATTACTGATTTCTACAATAATTAATAGTTCAAAATGATAAAGGCTATTGTTGTCAGGTATCTTGGTGAAAGAAAAACTGTTCTTGCTAGTAATAGCAATATTGCAGACTTTTTAAATAATGGTAAGCTTATTTTTTAATGCACATTCTTGTTTATTCAACCTTCATTTTTTTTAAATCAATCTTCAAGTTCTTCACAGTTCATTTTTGTCTTCATAATATTCAAAATATTACATATGCTAAAAACAATGATTGAGCTATTTAATTTAAAATTATACTTATTTAGCTTCTAAGAAGTTTGGTGACAGTGATATAAGTGGCATCATGTGGAATGGATGTGAAGTTGATTCTGAAACATTTGTTGCCATTTTAAATGAACAAAATCTGGAAGTGGAAGTTTTATCCTTAGCAAAAAATAATGAGCTCAGCATTTTTGTTCAAAGTTGAAAGAGATTTTCTTCTGGTAAAGCTGTTTTTTCTGATGTAGATAGTCACTCTGATTCTGTTTTTTATCTTGTTCTAATTGTAGTTTTCAAACAAGTAAACAATATGTAATGATATCACATCTTAAATTACATGGTCATGAAGGTTTAGTTGTATGTGAAAACTGTTTTTCAAAATTTAAAAGTGTTTAAGGTATATAGATATTACATTTCAATTATTAAATATATATAATAATGCTGCTAATTCAACTATTTTCTTGGTCCCTTGGAGGCTCAAGATATTGGGAGTTCGCTGTATTTGTATGTTGCTTAACAATGTTCTTTACTACTATAATATTTTATAAACTTGTTGCTCCCATATTAAGGGCTGGGTGGACCCAAAAATTAAAGTTTTTTTGTTCCCAAGCTTCAATCACCCCAATTCTTTGCAAAACATTCTTTTTTGATATAAGAATAAACATACAAAAGTTTGGAGTTCACACAATGCCTGTTAGTGTCAAGACTCAAACATCTAAAAATCCAGTGTACACCACTGACTTTAGTGGTTGTAAATGTTTTATTTTGTCAATTTTCACAAGATGAAACTAAATGTTTTTTATTATTCCTTTTATGTTTTTAATATTGACATTGATAATAAATTTTTAGATTAAAAGAATCCCTTTTGATGGTGAAATTAAACAAACTCTTATTGATTTTTTTCCACCTCACATAAAACTTTTTCTGAGCAGCAAATTTTCTATCGAAGATAAGGTGATATCTAGAGAGCTAATGTCTTGTTTATTAGCTTTTTGTTGTTCGCATGTACCTAATCATAGTAATATCAAAAATAGAATATTGTTATGAAAAATATTTTTTAAATAAGTTAAAGTCTACTTGCATTTCTTTATATCCTTCTTAAAGCCATAAATGGGTAAGAATCACGTCTTTGATACTATAATTATTTTTTTTATTAAAATTTGTAATATTTATTATTTTAATATACTTTTTTGATCTCCTTCCTTTTCCATTGTTTTTATATTTTACAGATTTTCAAATTTGTTGCTGCATACATAAATTGTTTGATTCAATTTATTTAATTTTCTAATTTTCTGTTAGGATTTCTTGTTCAAAAAGTTGCCTAATAATTATCGACCAAAGACAATTTAGTAAATGTCAAAGTTTAAAGGAAAAGTGATTTCCTCATTTTTCTGTTGTAAATAGTTCCATCAATAATAGCAGCCGAGCAGTAAATCTAATTTTGTCCGAATAATTGTAGATAAAGAACAGCTATTACAAGATGTTGTAGTAAGATTTTTTCTGTGTTTATAAATTTTTGTATAAAAATGATTTCTAATTCTAATATCAGAAATTATAGTCTAATTAAGTAAACTTAGATGCAAAAAATTTAAAAATATTATAATTAATATTAAGTGTCAACTCGTTACTTTATTTTATTAAATAGCTATAAAATAAAGAATCTAAATAACTTTTTCTTTCACCTAGAATGAATTTAATAAGAAAAAGCCATCACTTTCAACACTGTCTATTCTAAACAGACATCTTTTTAATAACGAGACGTATAGTGTATTTCCAATAAGAGTTACATATGCTCCTGAACTGATGCTGGAAGAAGCGATTCGTTTGTACCCTATTTTTAAAGACTCGTCTCTTAAGATTCAAAAGATGTTGGTTTGGATTTCTCCTGATTCGCAAACCCATACTGAAAGTTTAATGCTGCTCCAGAAATCACTTATTTCTAAGAAGACAACTGATAAGTTGTTTATGAAAGTTGATGTAAGTTTTATTAATTTTTTTTATTTGGTATTAAGCCAATTCTATAAAATATAAACTTAACATTGATTCAAATCCATTTAATGTAATAATAATAGTTTTTTTTTAATGGTTGCAATACTTATTTTGTATTTATAATATTTTAGTGTGATTCAATACATGAATACTTAAGAGTGCCAAGCTTGTATGGTCCACAAGTTATCTATAATAAAACGGAATATGGAGTAAGGAGTCGTAGAGGTGTCGAGATGGATGTTTAGCCCTTAATCAGTACATGTGAAATGGTGGTTGTTTTGATGTCCGTTTATTATTTGCTAGATTTGACATATCCATCTTGTTTTAGGCAGCTTCTAGGTTTTTTTCAAGATACATCTAAAAAATGCATTTTTCTTTTGCAATCTTTTCACAGCAATGTGAAGTATTTTTGAATTAATAAATGTTAATAAGTTAATTTCTTTAATTATTTTGTAAATAATTTTCACGATAATGAAACATAATTTAAAATGAATATATAAGGAAATTAAACTGCATAAATTTGTTTTATTTTTTAATTTAACTTTTATAAACATAAAAAATGTTCAAGGTTAGTTTGTTTGTTTATTTAGCAGTTTCTGCTATTAATCATGCGTTTCAAAAAACCTACTTTAAAATAAATAATTATAATTTGACATAACGGGTAACATAACGGATAAATACCCGTTATATCAGGTTTTAAACATAACGGTACAATACGCGTTATATAACGGGAGTTTTCCTCTCACATAACGGCTAATTAGCGTTATGTAACCGTTATGTTCAAGGTAATTTTGCTATGAAAAAACATAACGCTAAAACCGTTATGTTATTTTCATACATATTAAGTATTAAACATAACGGCAATTAACCGTTATGTGCGAGGAAAACTCCCGTTATGTTTTTTAAAAATATAACGGGTTTTTTATTTACTGTGTATATGATGCTGTTGCTTACTTTAATATTGGAGCAAAAGCATCATTTGATATTTTTAAAGAACTGAACATGGAACCAGGCTTTCATATGATTGCAGGATGCAAAGTATTAAATAATGAATGAAAAAGAAATGCTGAATATCGAAAAAAACCCTGATAATAAGTCAAGACGGCAATTTTTACGTGCCAAAAAGTTGAAAAAAAAAAGACAAAATAATTGAAAAAGATGGTGACTTGTATGTGCCTGGTGGATTTTGATAATTTTGATTATTATTTTTTACCTATTTTATGAATAAAATATTACTGTATTTAATGTTTTTACTTTAATTCTCAGAATCGCAATTTGTGGACGCCGGCCAATATATTTGGAGAACGATATGATATTTTTTAATTAAATTTTCATGAAGTGTTGTCATATTATACTCTATGATATGAATGGAATGGATTTTATTTGAATTTAAAAAAAAAAGTTTTGGGTCAATAAAATGATAAAAAATTTGACCTTAAACTTTGATCGTCCTGTTGTGGTGATGAAAAAAATTATGAAAAATCTGTTCCACTCATATCATAGACCTGCCTTATAAAAACACTATGGTTCAGTATGGAAAGGTGGAAATGACTCATTTTCTTTGTATTTTGGCCGGCGTAAAGTCATTTTTTGGTCATTTTGTTGTTACCATGGCAACAATATGGATTTTCAAAAAAAAAGTTGGTCCATTATTCTTAATTTAATATAAGCATGTTACCAATAATCATTTTTTTGTAAAAATGCTTAGATTTAAAATCAGAGGGGGGTACCCCCTTAATAGAAGCCACAAGGAAGACTAAAAGAGTTTTAATTCTAAAAGATTTGTAATTCTAGAAGAATTATCTTTAATGGATATATATATATATATATATATATATATATATATATATGTAAAACACACAAGCGCTCACATGTTAGGTGTTACAAAATAAACAAAATGCAATACAAGACTGTGAAACGTTTTCAGCACATATCGATCTGTAATACGTACTCCAAATTAAAGTTTTTCACATACTATAAATAGGTATTCCAAATTAATGTTCTATAAACGTACTATAAATAAGTACTCAAAATAAAAAATTTTAAAAGATATACCATATCGAGAGTATACTGCCAGAATGCACTAAGTCATTTTTTGTTGGTTTTGAGTTAAGTCAGCATAAACACTCATTATTATATGCTTTATCACTTCCAAAACGCACCAGACCTTATATTCTATATAATACCAAGTTATTGATCATTCTCAAATATGCAATGGGAATATACACCATTGCATGAAAAATTTTTTTCTCATTAAACTGCCATTATCTCAAAACAATGAAAAATGACTTATTGCGTTCTGGCAGTATACCCTCGATATAGTAATTTAACAGAAATTCTAGTAAAAAATACTATAAAAGTTGCGCGATACGATTTACGTCTTTTTGAACAACTTCTTCAAAATTTCTTTAAATATATTAGATTTTAAAGTCAATCCCATATTAAATTTTTCTAATAAGAAATTTTTGCTTGTCAGTAATCAAAGCTATCGTTTTTTATAGGCATTAGACTATGGTTCACTGGATGCATATTTCCACTTTAATGGGGTTTATAACGAGTTGGTTTTACGTCATGAATTTTGTGCCACCAAACAATTACTAACATAAATAAAAACAAAATCAATCTCCTTAACATCACCATGACGTCCTTTATTATTAATGCGTCAGCTAAAATTTTGCGAATTTCTTTAACTTCGTGAGCAACACATATGAAGGTAAATGATGTCACCAGCGCGTTAACAGTTACATAATCAGGAATGAGAACATGAACTCCGAAGCTATCATTTGCCAACCAGATATGGTGGTGTACTACAAAAAGCTAAAATGCATTCAAATGTTAATAACTTTATAATTTCTTAATATATATTCGTTCTAATTTATAACAATCTATAATATTCATAAATACATTTTCAAATTGTAGCTTAATGCAATAATTGTTAATAATACCTCTAACGCCATATCGCCAATCCAGGCAAATAATAAACTGTACTGGGATCTAAATCTTGCTGAAATATTGCGCATCACCACAAACGATACTATCTAAAAAACAAATAACATTAACTTTATTCGCATTTAAGTACGTTTTAAATTAGTAAAGCATATTTTTCAGTCTAAAAACTAAATGAGCCTATTCTCTCGTTGTTCTTTTATTTTATGCGTAAATTTTTATGCTATGTAACAAATATTTTGCAGCAAATCTTCATGACGAATAATTTTGAATAATATCAGCTAAGTCAGCAAAAAATATTTTATTACTTCAATATTCAAACGATGCTTTTTAGATTACTTCTATGTAAAAAAAAAAAAAAAAAAAAAATATGGCAGAATCAAGAACCAAGTAGCTTGATGTTGCCAATCTGGAGAGGGCCTATATTTTTTGCTTGCATACATGATCAATGTCTAATGCAATAAGCGACAAAGTTAGGAGATATTTGTATATTATATTCAATGCGATAAACATCATCCTAAAAATGCTAATATTTTATAACACCCACTTCAATATGAGAATTTTTCAAAAATTGACCAATGATACCCTTACTGCAATTACGATATTCAATAATACTCTTAGGGGGGAATCCATAAAGCTCATACACAGTAAAATCACACTAAAAACAAAAAACTTTTAGTTTATTATGCATAACTACATTATATAACATAACATTAATTTTTTAAACTCGTGAAATTCGATGCTTTTGTTAAAAAAAAAGAAATCAAGTTTTAGGAGAGATGAACTGTCTTCAACACCCCTTTACGCATTTGTACGTTTTTGGGTAACCAGCCTCTCCCTCTAAACCTAGATGTATACTTTATGGAAGATCCCTTACTACAATTATATGATGTTCAAAATTTATTATTGTTTATCATGTTTGATCAATAATGTCCCACTACACAGTAACATCGCTTTTAAGAGTTAAAAAGTATATTTCTCAATCAAACGGAAATTTTCCAAAAGATTTAAAGCCAAATTTCAAACTACCCTCTTTCAATTGATATTGCAGAGGACTGAGAAGGACAAAAAACTGATTTTCGATCAATTATTAGATTCATGACTCACCAATCTATTCTCGGATAAAAATTAATTCCAGCAATTAAAGTAAATGGATAATTTGCAGCTCAACCAAGAGACCTAAAGCAGGAAGTTTTTTAAGTTAAAAGTAATTTCTACTAGCCTTTGTCTAAAAAAACAGTCTTACAAAACAGCAGGACATGTGGCAGGTTGCACTGAACCACATGTTTCTAGTAGCAGGAATGGTGATCCTGATCTAAAGCTCAATTTACTGTAATATATTACTGGATCAAATTTCTGAAACAAATTACTGCAAAATATTACGAGAAAAAAATATTACTGGAAACGTTAACAATAAATTAAACACCTTTCATTAAAAACATTTAATTATTTTTCATTTTATATATTTGAATATTGTCAAACTAATTCTTAATTTTTTTTTTAAATTTGAATTTACAACTATTACTTTATATTTATGAAATTGTTTTTTATTCTTATCAACTCAACATATTTTATGTACTACGAATATTTTTCAGACAACTATCATAATATTCTGTTATATTCTCTTAAATCTTTCAATAAAGATAACTCTAAACTACTACTGAGTAAAGAATACAATGTGGTTTTTAACAAACGCAATATAACTGAGTGAAAGCAAAATTGTTTTTATAAAATTTTTACTTTAATTTAAACAATATACTTTTGCTATTAATTTTTTTTATTTTTTCTAGAGACACTTTACATATTGGTAATATAAGATATTTCAAAACATCTCAAATACATACTAAGGAAATAAATGTACCAAATTTAAACTTACAGGAATAAAAGATGCTAAAGAATGAGTGTGATCACAAAACTCTTTTGTGTGACAATTAAATGCTTGTATTTGATAACCCTAAAGTTAAAATATATTAAAACATTAAATGGTTCACGAATATATTATAATTGTTTCGAATAAATATCTTAAACAATAGAACAAAAAATAAAAACGAAAATACTCTTTGGGCAGAAAAAACAACTATTTAAACTTAGTCTTGCAAAGAAAAAGCAACTAAGGTTTTGAACACATAACTTAGTAAATGCTTACCAAAAAAGCACAAATTGATCCAATGAGAAATCCAATTGATAATTTATAGTTAGAAAAGAGCCATTTCTCTTCTTCATCAAGCAAATGGTAGCGCTTCAAGGTCACATAGATATATGCAGTCAACATGCCAAATAATACAGACTACAAAAATAAATAATACAGACTACAAAAATAAATAATACCGACTACAAAAAAAAAATTATTATTTTTATATTTTAATAAGAACCTGGGATTTGGCCTTTTGACCTAATAGTTGTCAAATAAAACTGCATAGTTATTATTAATAAAATCATAGGTCTCACATATCTGTGAAGACTAGAACTGTACTTCCATTGTTCAATTGTGCCATCACTACCAACAAAAAGCTCTCGAAAAGGAAAAAGATTAAACAACCAATCACACACTGTCTAAAATTTAATAAAACACTATTAGTACAATTTTAACTAAAAAACCAGATTACTGCTACAAAAATTTCTAATATAGTTAGATTTTAATGAAACATTAATTCCAGAAGAAAACTTATTACAACTTATAAAAAACATATTTTCACACAAATATTTTTATCATGTATAATAAAACTTCATTTTACTTAATTTTTTCTCTCTTAAATTTTTACATTTTCTGATGCGTTTTAGATTTAATATTTTTTTAAATTATCTCAACTAATAGCAAGAAAAATTATATTTTATGAAATGTTTGAATAATATTTGTCAAAATGTGTGTTGCCAGACTTGATTTATTGAAAGAGAATATCATTTCATAACATAAAAACAATTTTTATGAATTGGAAACAATAATTAAATATTTAATATTGATCCTGATAATATTAATGTTGATCTTGACTTTGAAAGTAGGAATTTAATAACTTATTTTATCAAAAAAGTCAAGACAAAATGGAATAAAAATAACCAAACGCTACAAAGGATGATCAATAAATGGAATAAAAATAACTAAACAATACAAAGTATGATCAATAAATGGAATAAAAATAATCAAACACTACAAAGGATAATCAATAAAAATGTAAAAATTGTAGGATGATCAAAATATAGAATTTTTTTCAGAGAAATGTGTTTTTCAAATACTTTAATACAAATCAATATTTTGCCTATGAACCATTATCATACGCTAAAAACTAGGCATTGCCAAAAAGAACTTCTATTTGATAAATTTTTTGGATCTTTTCAGATGTCAGCAGCTGTGACAGATTATCTTCTAAACCTATTGTAACCCTTTAAGCTACTGAGCAAGTTACTCAAAGCGCAGTTGATTTGAGTCGAGATTTTGTCATTAAAATAATTAATAAAGATCGAATCGAAACTGTAAGGATCTGCTTTTTCTATGCAACAATTTGATTAAAGTTTTTTAAAAAAAAAGTATTATTTCTAACTTCTACTATGTCTCACTAAAAACACAAAAAAATTGAACAACTCTCACCAAACGAAGGTCTTAGTTTTATTATAAACAGTAATTTGACACGTTGCACCTATAACAAAATACATTCAATATGTATTTCTAAAGAAGCTGATTCATAAATCAGCTAGGACTTAAAGTCCTGATTAACTTTCTGCAAAGAAAAAAAATTTAATTTGTACTTTATGATTAGAGGTAAACTGGGGCATATAAATTCAACTGTTTTGAATTTGCCATATAAAACTTGATTTCTTTGTTTACATTTCTGATGGATGAGAAAAAAAAGTATCGCTTAAAATGAAAATAGCTCTATCTACAATAATGTACAGTGTGCAATATTTTAAAATATATGAAAAAATGGCTGTGGTTCCAACCCAAAACCTTAATTGATGTAGCAGCACTCCTTGCATGCTCTCCATACTTAGTCACCATTTCATTATAATTTGTTTAGCACACTGTTGTTAAAAAAATATCTTATTGGCCAGCTAGTAACAATAGTCTGAAAGATGTTTACTAGTAACTTTGGTAACACAATTTTACTGATTTCATGTTTAGACAGGTCCAGACATGTTTGTTTTGTTTATTAGATACAACAACTTCAAAGTGCCAAAATCTTTAAACATAAATAAAAGTAGTTATATAGTACAGATTAGACTGATAACATATAAAAGTATATTGACTTTTTGAATGAAGAAATTATATCATAAAAATGGATTTTTTTAATATATATATCGACATTATTTTGAATTTTTCGAAAATTACCTACTTCCAAACATATGGGTGATAGTGTGTGCATAAATATAGGCCTCAGCAGGAATGGTGGATAATCACCCATGCTTGTCTCCACACCCATGAAAGTCAGTTTACACTGGTGAAATAAAGCTGGTGCAAAATACAATTATACCTTTTTTAAACAGCAAAATATAATGATTTTTGGTTGACTAGTATTTTACTTACATAAACAAAAATAGTGAAAAGCATCGAGCACATTTAAAATAGTGAAAAGCATCGAGCATATTTAAAATAAAATATCTATTTGATAAGTATTACATAATTATGCAATATAAAAAAAAAAAGAAGCAAAAAATGTTTATTTATTATTGCAATTTTGTGAGCATTGTTAAGGTAAAAAAGTTCAATATTGAAGATTTTTTAAAAATATTTTGACCTTATTTTTAAATAAATTCGAAGTTAAACAACCAGTATAAGAATTTCATTAAAAACTATACTAAAAAAAATGCAAAGTTATTTAAATTTTTTTGTTTTATATTTTAAAATAAAATTAAAAAAAAAATAAAATATATAATTGAGCCTGTGCAAAATTGTGTTACCAAAGTTACTAGCAAGCATCTTTCAGTCCGTTATTACTAGCTGACCAATAAGATATTTTTTCTAACAACAGTGTGCTAAAAAAAATTATTTTTACATTTTCACTTTGAAGTTGTTGCATCAAATAAACAAAACAAACATGTCTGGACCTGTCTAAACATGAAATCAGTAAAAGTGTGTTACCAAAGTTACTAGTAAACATCTTTCAGTCAGTTACTACTAATAAAAACTAGCTGACCAATAAGATATTTTTTCTAACGACAGTGTGCTAAACAATTTAGTTTTATATTTTCAATTGAAAACTTTTTAAAAGTAAAATATTTACTTTTTAATATGCAATACTTTTATAGTTAGCCTGACTCGCAACGGAGTGCTGCTACATTGACTTACAAATAGCCTGACTTGAAAAAATTTTCTAAGTGCATCATTAATGCTTTTTTTTATGTTAACTTTGTTTGAAAAAGTTTGTATAAAAGTTTGTTTTACTTATAAAATACAAAATGTTCAACATTATTAATGATTCATGTGCTCATTCATATGATTTAAAATTAGAGGTGCGCTGGAACCAGTAAATGCTGGGTCCCCAATTCTGGGTACCCGGTGGTAAAAACCGGGTATCAAGCACTGAGTTCATTAAAATAAGTAAGAATAAAAAAAAATTTAATCAAGTAAAAAATAATTTAGACAACACTTTTTTGCTGTATTTCATTTCAATTTCTTTTATGATTTTTTGATTGTGACAAATGAAAAACAAAATCAGCGTTTGAAATAATTAAAAAGTAGACAATCAAATAAATTTACAGACAATAATTGATTGAAAACTTCATTTGAACAGAATTTAGATTTTTAAAAACGGCTAAAAAATAATTAAAACCCCCTAAAACTATGCAATACTTCTTTGTTTTTAGCTGCCGTGGTGCAGGGTAGATTGCACACCTCAGAAACAAGAAGGAGCGCGTCCTCTCTTGTTTCTGAGGGGGCACGCCCCTCCCCCTACTTTTGTATGGATCTTCTTTTTTTAAAGAAATTGACGATTTTTATAAGAAATCGAGGAATTTTTTTTTGATATAAGGTAGTGTACCCTTAACTTTGAAAATAGTGTCGTCGGCCCTGCGAAAACCATTGCTTTCTTGTCTGACTTCCCAAACATCGTGGGAAAAAAATTCAGTTGAAAATCTTCTATGTTGATTAAAATGTCATTGGTTTAAATGTTTATTTATTGTAAACAATCATTTAACAAAAACCTTTTAAAAAAACGACCTACGCAAAGTATTAAACTTTCATCCATTTTTTTTTCTCTCTCGTTTTAAACAATAAAAAGAAGAAATTGTTTTTTTTTACTAACTATTTTCTTTTAATTTCTTTTGTATTCTCATATTATTTTGTTTTAGTTAACGGTTTTTATATATGTATAAATCATTTTCCTTTTTGCAATATTATCTGCTATCAACATTTTGCAATATAATATAGCAAAAATATATTCGAAAACGTAATTTAAGTGAGACACACCTAGATTTAGTACATAAGAATTATCAACTTCTATAACTATCAAGAAGTTTATTGGTTGAAGCACTATTTTTTATCTGGTTAATAATACTTCTACACAATTTAAAGTAACACTAAAACAAAATTTGTTTTATTATTTTGATTATTTATTAGTTACAGCATTTAAAGGTTATGTCTGTAAAAATATTTTCAAAGATACCCGGTGCCGGGTACATCAACAAAATTTTGCGTACCCAAAATTTTTTTGTTCTACCCGGCACCGGGGATCTTTGAAAATATTTTGTTAAAACTGCCGGGTCCCCTGGTTCAACCCGGGTACCTGGCACATCTCTTTTTAAAATGCACTAATATGTTTAAAATAATACATTAACATGAATTGGAAGAAACTGTAACTTTGAAATTTATATTGAATTGAGAAAAACTGTGACTCACAATGCAACTGTGACGTTTTTTTTTTGTGATACATCTGCATTTTTAATTGAAAGGAAAAGGTGCTTCAAAATGCAACAACATTTTAAAAATCATCTTTAAAACATTTTGAATTGCGTCCATCTCTAATTTAATTCAAGTCGACTTCTTTATATTACGTTTAGTAAAAGTATATAGTGCACCGTAGTGTATTCATTTTAAACGTATTGTATAATTTACATACATTTTTAAATGTAGTGTACTCTAAATGCTTTTTTGAAGGTTTCTTTTAAATAGTCACAAAGAATAAATTCTTCATAGTTCAAAATATGGTTTTAGTAACAAACACTCTTTTGTAAGTAACAAACTGTCTGTTATAAAATCAGTCATCCTATTTCATCAGACAACCATGATGTTTCACATTTAATAGTTAAGGTAAAACAATAAACAGTATAACCATTACATTAGAAAAAAGAAGTTGATGGAAGAACTGGTTGATAAAGATATGTATGCTGAAAAGATATCACAGCAAATCATGTGGTATTATCAGCATGTATTATTATGTGTTGCTGAGCAATTGAGATTACTGATAGACTACCTCTAAATAAGTGCTAAAATTATTGAAATAACAATTGAAATTAATTAATAGTAAACTGAATTAATAGAATTATTTAATGAAAACCTTTTCGTTCTATTTATTTCAAAATACTAATGATCGTTGTCATGATATTCACCCCTAGATCCAGTTGTGATACCTATCCCTAAATGGGTTGATTATTCGATTCATCATTTGTTATTAGGATTTATTTTTTATTAGGATTTTTTTATTTCAATTATGCAAACTTGACTTGTTTACTTTGACTGTAATTAACACTTATGTATTTTTTTATGCTTAACTGGTTACTATTTTATGCTCAAAACTTGATCAATCATTTTTACAACTTGTTGATATTGAAAACTAACAAGTGTATAAAATTCTGTATCTTAATACAACAATAGGTAAATTCATAAAATATTTTCAAAAAATTTGTAAATTTCCTACTCCATACATTTCTTTATGTAAATATAACTAAAAATATGTTACCTCATTTCCCCAAACAACAAAAACTAAAGCAAACATTAGTGAAAACTTGGCAATCATCCAATTGTTTGATATGGGTTGATCTAAAAATATTTCAAACTTTTAAACACTGCAGCTATTAAAAAAAATAATAAGTATCTGTGATGAAATAGGATAGTGATAAAGGAAAAATGAACTTAGAATTAAACCTTTTGCCTTAACAAATATTATAAGAAATGTATAATGTTATTTGTCAATGAAAACTTTAATAAGAAATAATTCAATAATTTTTAAAAACTTTTGATGACATTTAATGACAACAACTATGTTTGGTAAAAACCTACATTACAAACTGTTAGAAAATTTCTTGGAAATAAGGTTCATCAAATAAATAAATTTTAATAATGTTTATCAACATAGGCAGATAGCAATTTAACACAAGCTAAACAACCACACATCTAACCCAACCTGATAAACTGTGACTTATATTATTTCATTATACAACAACATTATTTTAAAATGAAATATTATTTTTTTAATATTCATAAAAGAAATTATAATTTTTAATTTTCTCTTGAATTTTTGAATAGAAATAAAAAATAATTTTTGACTTACTAACAACAATATTGTGTGTTGTACGAGGAAATGAAACCATGAAAAAATATATAACAATGAACCATAAAGATAACATTGGAAGCAACAAATAATATTGGTATGTGTGACCCATAATTAAGCATACAACAACACAAAAAATGTTCATGTGTGCCAATATCTACAAAAAAAAAAATTCACTAAGGCAAAAATGTTTGACTACTACAATCATTTTCTGAAATAAAACTATTTTAACAATTGTATATTTTAAGCTAACCTTAATGTACCAGGGAAACCTGTATGAATTTGTTTTTATAGGCAAAGTTCAAAGTCGAGAAAAAATTCACATTATAATTGTCAATTAAACATTAAAATATTATTAGGTTTTACCTGAAAATGAAAACTTACCTTGCAAACTTTATATAAATGAAAACTATTTGAATACCAAAAATACTTGTAATGGGAGAAACCAAATAAAAACAAGAGAAAGGAAAAAGCCAAACGAACATTAACAAAAACAGGCAGAATCTATGCAAAAAGAATGGCTATTAATTAAAATCTATAATTTTTAATACAAAATATATTTTAAAAAACTTAAATATAAACCTAAGTAAATGAAACTCAGTCTTTAAAATCTGTTGCACCTTTTGAACATCAGTGTAATTGTATAATATGATAACAAGAATAAGCCATCCTTTAAACTCACCAATTTGATCATCATTTAAAACTAAAGACTGTAAAAACAAATAGATAGTTTTTTTAAAAAAAAAAATTTTTTTCACTAATTAAATTAATCAAGTTTATTGTTATATTTCTGAAAACTTTTGTACAAAAAAAATTTGAAAATTTTTCAGCAATACTAAATTTTAATTTTAATTTATCTATATTTACTATTCTTTTTTTTTATATGTATCATACTTATTATATATTCTAAAGATTTAAATTATACTTAAATCATTGTTCCATTTTTATTTAAATATTCCATTTTATAATTTAGGATTGACAAATATTGTAATAAACAACTTGAAAGCAGACAACATTACAAGTCTAAAGGACACTCAACTTTTTCATCTTAAACAATTTAATTTGCACTTTTACTGCAATTTATGGACTTACACTACTTCCCAAGCATAAAAAATACCAAAACAAGCAGTAAAAGTTCATTTTAATCAATTTTATTTTCAAGAAAGCTTTAAAAATAGAAGACCTTTTAATTTAAATACCTATTTGAATTGTTCAATCCATAAAAATATTTATTTTATAGGACAATTTTAAAAGTCATAATACTTTAATTGATAAAATGAAATTATCAACTCAAACTTATTATACTGGAAGATATTTGGACAAATCACAAAAAGATGTTGTAAATAAGAATAGTAATATTCTACATTTGTGGTTAAAAAAAAATCAGATTCTTTTGCTGTTTTGCTTTTAATTTTTACAACTAATTAAGAGATAACTATAAATGTACATTAGTTATAATAAATTTTACAAACTATTGCATCGCTCATTAAACCCAGTTTTTATACTTGAACAATTGCTATGGATAAATCATGTGTCAATGCTAATGCATTAAAGTTTCTTCAAAAAAATGCGATAGTAATTAAGATTCACTTTGTATACAGACTCAAACTTTATTTATTTTTCAACACAGAACATTAAATAAAAATGCAGAAATAATCTTTTAAATAATAGAAAACTTGTAATATTTGTAGAAACTTTTATTATTTATATTATGTGTTTGCAGTTATAAATAAAATATTAATCATGCTACCTGTGCAGGAATGAAAGTAGACAAAAGTTTAACAAGTTTTAAAAATTTAACTTTTTGCCTTTCAAAAAGACAAAAAGGATACCTCCATTTAGCCTACATTTACATGAAGCTTTAGGTTTTAAAAGAAGTTTAACTTGTTAATTGCTTTTAAAAGAAGATTTTTGAAATTATTTTAAAGATTTAAAATCTGAAAACAAAAACAAAACTGATTTAGTTTTTTACTATCTTGAAGAGTAAAAGTAACATTTGAAGTTATATAACAATATCTTTTATTATTATAGTGCAACAATTATATAATAGCTGTATAACAGTTACATTTCTGTCACTATTTCTGGTTAAACTATCAAAAAACTTAAGAAATTATGATTAGATTTATAGTTGATTTTCATTAAAATAATTTTCTTCAAGATATTTCGATGTTGCATTAAAAAAATATTTTCTTGTTAAAACATTAAAAATCCTTTTATATACTTTTAAAATCAATTTATGCATAATGGAGATTTTGGCATAGAAAAGCTTCTCTCTTATTCCTTAAAGTTTAATTTTTTATATGATATTTAAGTTAAAAAGTATTCTCTGTGAAAATTCAACTTCAATCACATATATATTATTTAAATATTAAAAAAAAGTTTTTGTGTTATTTTTTAAGTATAAAAGTATAAGTCACAAAATCTTTGCATTTAAAGTATTCACCAGTTAGAAAATGTGACATATAAAGCTGCACATATAGGAGTGCACGGATGCATTGGCCTGCCGATGCATCGACCATTTAGCCAATGCATCAGCATCAGCATCGGTCATGGTAACCATTGGCCGATGCTGATTGTTTTGAAAAATCAGTTTTTTTTATCATGGATGTCTAGACATCTGTAAGACGTGGGACAAACGTCCCCAGGACGACGCATGCCCACTCGGATAATATATACATTCAAAGTATATTAAATCAAACTGTTTTAGACTGCAGTCTGTTGGAACAAAAGTAAGTGGTGTATACACTGGTATTATTGCTTATGCAGACAATATAATCCTACAAAGTCCTACTCTTTCTGGTTTACAAGAATTGGTTAATAAAGTTCAGTCACAATGCCAAAACCTATATATCAAACTAAACTCTGAAAAAACCGAGTTTATTATATCTGGTAAAAGTTCAATTACAAAAAACGCAATTCAAATAAACAGCTTTTTCCTATACCTCAATAATAAACTGAAACACCTTGAATTCCTATGGGATAATCAAAATCATACACAAAATATAGGTGCACTTCAAACGGCAAATATAAACAAACGTATTATTCAGTTTCAATCTCCAGAGCTCCAATAGTTGTAATAATTCACTTCCTAATAAATTGGACGCTATTGGAAGGTCAACATTAAAACTCCTCTTTAATAAATCAAAGTACAGCAAAAACTACCTGCGTCCCTTCTTTAAAGTTGATGACATATCTACCATCCTCATTCAAAACAAATTAAATCTGTTAATCAGACTACTGAACAACCCGACTTGTTTTTTCCTGATTTTGACTTAGATATCTAATGTTACTAAAGATAACTTATTTATCAATGAAGTTATAAAAATTTGCAACCAATGAGTTAAACTTCATTCAGCGTTTGATAAAGGGGAAAATAATAAGGATTAGGCATCGCTATGATGACATAGGAGACAATATAGCGGCAATTTTGAACCATTCCTTTGAACTCTGAAATATGAGAGAACATAGACTAGTATTTACAAATTTGATGGAGGAAAATATTCCAAGAAGAATTTAAATTAGACTTAAGACTGAAAGTATAAACTATTAGTTTTATACACTTTGTTTTTTTTTTTTTGTTATTCACCTCCTCAAGGCCGAGAAGGCCACTACAGATGAGGAGGCTACTTATTAGTGGTTATAACCCTCTCTCAACTCCGAAACACGAACCTTGATGAACAAGGCCGCTGCACGGAGAAACAAGTTGACAAGTTTTACCTGTAATTTGGGTGATAAAATGAATAAATATTCTTGACTTTAAAAATAATAAAAATAACGATTACAATGACTTTTTATTTTTTACATAATATATATGTAAATATATTATGTAATGTAAATATTGATTAAAAATTGTTTAAAGTATTTAAACATTTAATTACTAACTATTTAAAAAATTTATTATTCCCAAAATTAAATTAACTAAAATGTAGTCAATAAATGTTTAAACTACTTTAAACAATTTTCAATAATTATTTACTAAAGGCTGTTTTCCAGTTTTAAAGGCTGATTCAAGCGAAGCGAATCTTTTCGTCAATGAGCATGCGCAGATAAAACATTTCTGTTAATTTTGACATATAGCTTGGTATTTGCAACAAAAGCGTTAAGTAGAATAGTTTTCTTATTGTAACTATAGTAACATTGTCCACTGGTACACCGGGGAAGTGGGGGTGTGGGGTGTGTGGTAAACTCAAAAACATCCCTCCTTCCCTCCCCCCTTCCAAACGTTGTTGGAAAAAAAGCGGTATCTCCAAATAAACTCTGGGTTTTTCACTGTACATATATATATATAAATATATAATATATATATAAATATATAATATATATATAAATATATAATATATATATATATATATATATATATATATATATATATATATATATATATATATATATATATATATAACTTTTGTTTGCATTAATCATATTGTTGAGAGGTACTGTATTTTTGAAATGTGTTTACATTAGTCATTTAAAATGTGCATATAAAATTAAAAATTTCGTTCATTATTTATCTTAGAAATGAACAATTTTACAAACATAAAGAAAAAATATTGGTCACATTTTAAGCACACTTACATTCATACATAATTTTGACAGTGTGTATGGATTAAATGCATTGACGCATTGTTGTGTATGATATTTTATTTTATCTACTAGCGTCATAGTTAATTATTTAAAATAGCAAACTATAATTTTTCAAAGTTTTTTCAGTAATTTTAAAATTAAAACAAAATTTATGCAATGGGTTGCAAAGCAGTGAGCTTTGAGCAGAGACAACTTGCTTATATTGCTAAACGTGCTAAAACTTCCAGAAAATTTGACTATAATATTTCTAATAAAATTAAATTTACCAATGAAAAATTGACCAGGACGTCGTAGATACACTAATTCTACTGAAGACCGCTATATAGTGACACTTGCTAAAAAAAAATAGTACTGATTCAAGTAGAAAAATTGCTATGGAGTTGAATACTGCAAAAGTAAAAACCATTTGTGCAAAAACAGTTTGTCGTTGTTTGTTAGAGAAAGGGTTGAAAAGATACACACAGAAAAGATATTATTATCGAAATAAGGCTAGAAAAAGACTCACTTGGTGTAAAAGCTATGTTGATTGGACTCGAAATCAATGGCACCATGTGGCATTTAGTGACAAATCACATTTCTATCATAAATAGAAAGAATTGTAAGTTTGTACGTTGTCTTCCTAATGAAAAAAATTTACCATTAAATTTTACAACAAAAACACAAGATGGAAGTTAAACCATTTCTGTATGGGGATATTTTTCTGCAAATGGAACAGGTTTATTGAAGTTTTACGAAAGTCGTTTGAATGCTTCTTGTTATAAAGAAGTTATTGCTGAATTACCTGACTAAATGGAGACTCTTTTTGATTCCGAAGCTGAAGATTGTTATTTTATGCAAGACAACACAAGACTTCAAATGATCTTTGCATTAGATTGGTAAATTCTGGTACAGATCATATATCTCAAACTTTTAGAACTAAAGGATTCAACATTTCTTCATATTCAATTAAATTCTAATATTTTTTTAACTAAAATTAGTACTATGTGCTTAATTATGACCAGCTTATTTCTCTGTATTATTCTAAAGTGAACATTAAAACATGGTAACTTAAAATGTATTTTCTCCATTAAATTCTTATCATCCAATTTTTATTTTACATTTGTACTATAATTTTGACCAATACTTGATATTCATTTTAAAACTACAAATATTAACTTTTTAAATTCAAAAACTTTAATAAATACATGATAAATCTGTTTCATAGTCTCAATAAAATTGTTACAGCAATAAATGTATTTACCTGAAACCTAAAGCAAGAGTAAACATCTTACAGCATTTTAAGAAGTGGCTGTCATTAGAAACCAATGGCAATTGATTTACAAACTGTAATAATTGTAAATTAACAATACAACTAAAACTTATTGTGTTTTAACAATATAAATTGAGTATATAAATGAGTGTTTTAACAATATAAATAAATTGTAACATTTTTGCTTAAATACAACTTAATTAAATGTATTTTGTTAACATTGGAATCCATAACACGAGCCTCTACAAAGAAAGACATGCATAAAAATACTACTAGGAACATAGTTATTATTTTAAAGGTTTATAAATTGGATTTGTAATAGACATGAATGCCTGTCAACCTGTCATACAAATATATTATGTATGTGGTATACTTTCTTATTTTAAATCATAAATTATTGTTTCTTTATTTAGGTAATTGTCTAGTTTGTTTTATAACTACTCAAGGATGATGCATTTACAATGTGGGAGGGAGTTCCATTTACAACGTGGGAGGGAGTTCCATTTACAACGTGGGAGGGAGTTCCATTTGCTGACTACTTGTAAAGTGAAAAAGTCAAAAGTGTACTTCTTTTGTTTCTGTGCAATTTTTTAAGTATCTAGGTTTGTTAAATCACCACTCAAAAAACTAAAACTAAAAGAGATTTATGTTGATTGGTTGAAATAAAAATACTCAATTTTGAATTATTAATTTCAAGAAAAAATGTTTGTTAAAATTATTATTCTTTTCTTATTTATTTGTTTTTTTATCATTTCTTATTATTAAAATATTTAAAACTGGTAAATTAGCATTCAATATTTTAACAATACAAGTTTTCAAAAATATGAAGGTTGACCAAGCCATTTTGATAAAAATGCACATAAAACTAACAAAAAATATACAACAGATAACAGTATATTTTATTTACTTAAACGTACTCACAGTATTTGCTTTTCTTCTAAAAGCAACCCCTGCAACAAATAAAACAGCTAAAACCACAAAGAAAGCAGTTGGTGAATACTGTTTGTGAGATTTATCATATAAGAATGAACTAAAAATAAGGAAAAAAACAAATAAACTAATATATCAATTTAGCTATGACAAAAGATCAAAACCCACAAATATTATTGACTTAAAATTTATTTTTCGTTTATCAAAGTTGATTTTTAAATGACAAGATTAACTTTTTTTCTTGAAAAAAAACTTTTCTATAGCAATTAGAGTCAAGCATTCTAAATAAATAACTTACAATTGAGAAATCTAATTATAAATAAAAAACATAAAAAAGAATAATTGTGAGAGAAGAATAAAGAATAAGATAATAATAACAATGACAACAACAACAACAATATTAAAAATATGTAGTAGTCAATAATAATTGAAAGCTGTTAAAATGCACTATATATTTGACACATTGTTTGATATTATATATTTGATCTAAATATGACAACACAGGTTTTTGATGAGCATTTTAAATTTTGAAGTTTTTATAATATATGAACCTTATGCAGGTGATTCCTATTAGAAATAAAATATTGACATTATTATATTGACAGCACTAAGCAAAAGTGGCTTAAGTCATATTTAAACGATTGAGATAATCACTAAAAACCCCTTTAAAAGTGAACTTGTTAAAATCCAACCAGGGCTCAATTTAGATTTTTATAAAGTCCTGGAAAAAATGCCTGATCAAAACTTGTTTGGGTTGGACATTGTTTGATCAAATTTTTAAAATTTAATTTTTACCATTTTACAGGATCGAGTTATGCAAGCGAAATCTTCATTGTGTTATTCAGTTTATTTAACATTAGTCTAGTAAAGTCGTAAATTCTTTTCTTTATTATTTAGAATATTTCATTGCAGATTTTTGTTTTTTTAATAAAATAGTTTCAATTTAATATTGTATGTTTATTTAGATAGACTTAAATTTTCACGCTGTAACAAACAATGCTTTCTTTTTTTTTTCTTTTACAATTTGACAACAGCTGTTTTGATGTTTTGACAATTAAATGCAATAAAAAAAATCATTAAGTTATGAATAACTTTTAATTATTGATCTTTTTTAAAATTTTAATTTTACGCAAAGGCTTTAAATAAAATTTATTATAATGATCATTTAAAATAAACATATTATGTGTAAAATAAATGTTATATTTAAAATTTTTTAGTGGGTATGTATTTTTTATGATAAATTTAAACGTTTGAAATTATTTTTCCATGTGGTTCTAAAAATCTTTTAAAAGATTATTTTTTTAAGTTACTTTAAATTATGAATAAGTTAAAATAAATCTTCCTATGATTTAAATGCTTTATTTTTTTTGTTTTGTTTTGATTTTTACAAAGAGTTGTTTAAAAGTTTTTTTTTTTTAAACTTGACTTACTAATTAAACCATGAAATGATTAAAAATTACGATTTTAAAAAGACAACGTTATTTTTTTAAACAATTTTTTTTGTGCAACTTTTTGAAAAAAATGTTTATACAACTTAAAAATATTATACTTTTTTCTTTTCAATAATTTAATTTCACTTTTCAATAATTTAAATAAAATTTGTTCATTTATTAAACAACCAATAGAAGTAATTTGTAAAAGCTTTTTGTGTAACTTTAATTAAACGTTTTAAAAGATCAGTTCAACTAAAAACATAAGAAAAAGTAATTTTAACTTCAAGTTTTTTTAGTTTTATTTTAAAGCTAATTTATTTTCTTTTTTGTAAGGAATTGTTTTGCTTATTCTTTAGTTTAGTTCGACGTTTCTTTTTTCAGCGCATTTCTGAAACATTTAAATTATCATAACATTTAAACAGTCATGGTCAAGCTATAAACAAAAAAAATCATTTGCGTGGTCAGCAATAGCATTTGATGGCACACCATTGCTGTCCAAGTTTTATTTTGTAGAATTTAATTCCGTTCGGCCAAAATGCCTGATTACTTTGTAAATTGATCGAACAATCTGAGGTTTTAGCCCGGACAATGTCTGACCATTAAATTGAGCCCTGATCCAACATAAAGCAGATTACATTATCACATAGCTCACCTGGAAGACTCAACAGGTCATCGTTAACTCTTGGAATACTTAGTAAAAAGACTTCAGAAACTTTTTTATACAAAAAATATGAATAAAACACTGATGTATTTTTTAGTATCTGTAAAACTAAATTTAAACCTCAAATCTAAAATATTTTAATAAATGGAAATGAATTGATTTTTTAGACTGATTTTGTAAGATAAGTAGTAATAATAAATCTAAGTAATTTTTTTAAGCAATTTTTAATCAAAGCTAAAAATGTTAGAGTGTGAACAAGAACGGTTAAAAATGTCATTTTTAAAAATTACCACCTTAAAATCAAAATCTAGATAACGTCATTTATCTATGATTTTTCTCTAATTGGTAGGTTGTAGCTGTGTTATGTACTCTGTTGAAAACTGAAATAGAATTTAGTTTTCAACATGTATCAATTATGTAGAGTTCATTAACAATAATAACCTTTAACAATAAAAATGTTGTACATTAAAAAACTTAATAACAGCAAACACACAACAGCTAACACACAACAACACCAAAATATATATATACATATGAGATGAAATAAAAACAATAATTTTTTTTTATTTAGAAATTATTCCATAATTTTATTGTTTGACTTCAAAATTTTGAAATAAAAAAATAATTGTTTATAATTTCAAATCTTAAAACAATATAATAACTTAAAATAAATACCTATCAGCCAGAAATATGTATAACATAATACCAGAAAGTTTAGCCATGTTTTTTATGACAATATACATCTTTTCAGAGTATAACCAAGGAGCAGTTGAAAAAGAATCATATCCTTTAACTTCTTCAGCTGTCAAACCTTAATAACAGATTGTAATTAGAACTGCTACCAATAAAATTTGTTTGACATAATAAAATAAAAGAACAAACTACAAAATAAACACCAAAAATAATTCTACAATAGAATAATAAACAAATAATTAAATTAAATCTAAAAAGTAAAAACCTATCCTTGTCTAAATAATAATCATTACAACAAAAGAATAAAAAAATCATATTTATTATCTGAATTCACAAAAAAATATCTTTTGGATTGTATATTTTTTAAGTTATTAAATAAGTTTACAGACTAAAAAAAGATTAACATGATGGTCTCTCCCCAATACCAAGTTAAAAAATATATGATTTTAGGCAAAGATTTTTTGCAAACACACACACAAAAAAAAAAAAAAACTTGAGGATTTTTTCTAAGTATTTTACAAACGATTAACTCACAGAAAAGTACTAAAAAAAAAAAATTAGTAAAAATTAAAATGAATATTTTGTCACATATTTATATTAAAATATTTATATTTTAAAGTAACATAAAACAATATTATTCTAAGGAGTTCAAAGAAAGGTGGAGCAGGAATGGAAAGACGAAGGGGTGTAATAAAGGTGGAGGAGGAATGAAAAAGAGCAAATTATCAAATTATTAATTACACTTTTTTATTGTCTAGAAAAAGAAAAAAGTTAAAGAATAAAAATTACCTTTGATATTAATTTGTCTTATTTTTCTTGTAAAAACCATTAGAATCCATAAGAGAACACTAAAATTTAAAATAATTAAAACTTATAACAAAAGTTATTTAAAAAAAAGTTATATTAAAATGTTTTTTTTTCTCTGAATAATTTGCGATACTAATAAAACATTTTGAATTAAATCCCTTTAGGATTCACCAAGCTATTTACCATGTCCTAAAGACTGCTTTTCCAGCATTCTTAAGTAAGCTTCCAATAAATTTAATAGTTTTTCTGAAATTTTAGTTAAATAGTTTGTACATAAATCATGAAGGACAGAACGAATTCCAAAAGTTCTTAAAAGCTTTTTGGAATATTTATGCAAATTAAAAAAACATAACAGATATGTCATGAGACTTCATGCAAAAAAAACTTTCCGGTTTTATTACCATTTTCATCATTTATCATTTTCATTATTTATTTTTAAAACGCCTATTTTTATAACTTAATACTTTTTAAAATTTACTTTGAAATTCAAAAAAGAAAAAACTTTTATAAAAAACAACTTTATCATTAAAAATATGTTAATCTTACAGACTCAAAATTTAATTAAAGATTTTTACCAAGTTCCCAAAACTGAAAAGGCATTAAATTGTAATTTAGTGATCCGCTCAAGATCTTTACAGCACGATGCATCATCTGGGTAAATATAATTATTGCAAAAGCTATTTAGAATAGCATCCACTTTCTAAAACAATAGAAATAAAAAAAGTATAAAAATTATAAAAAGTATAAAAATTGATTTGTTTTAGACCTTTAACCACCTTTAATTTGAAAAACAAATTAAAGGTGGCTGTGATTTAAAAATTAAATTAAAAAAAAAAAAATCCAGCATACATATTTAAGAATAAACTTTGAATAATGAAGACCATCTGTTGTCTCCTCTGGCATTCCAGAAGCCATCAAAGCAGTTGACTTTAAAATGCGTACATAACCAGTTTTCTGACTAAAGCATATAAAAGGAAATATAAACTGTTACCAAAATAATTAGCATTTTCTTAATTACTGACTTTTAAAATTAGAAAGACTGTTATTTTGAATTTTAATGCCACAAAAAATATATTTTAATATATAATATATATTTATAGTTTCAAAACATTAATTACATTACTTAATAATGCATGCTGTATTGCTCTTTTATAAACTCTTAATTTTTTTTTGGTTAAAAAAATTAAATAAAAAAGAAATTATATTTCTTTACTGCATTCACCTCCACAAGGCTGCAGGGACCACTACAGTCAAGTAGGATACTCATTTTTGTTGTTGTTGTTACAGATTGTCATTATTTATCTTTTAATACTTCAGAAATATGCTAACATACATAAAAACACTATCTTTTATTTATTATACACATTCTTTACATTTTACCACTATGCTTAGTTTTATGCTAAATTTAATTATTAAAAAAAAAAAGGATTTTTTTTAATACTAATTAAATTTAGCCAACAAAATTGTTTAAAAACATATTTTCTGATTGTTTTACTTTGTCTAACCAGTGCAGAGGAAACACAAGAATGCTAAATGATGATGATGATGATGATGATGATGATGATGATGATGATGAAAATGATGATTCAAACTTACTAATTGGAAAATAATATACTTAATTTTTAGAATTTAGGCTTTTTTCTAAAGGTTCATTCTCCTCAATTTTTTAGCACAAAACAATAGTGGATTTCACTTGAAATCTATAGTTTGATGCCGAAAAATGTGTTTAAATTTTATTAGTTTTAAAAAACCATTTTTTCTATTTTTCCAAAAACTTAGCGATTATCATTAAGTGCTTCTGTAGTTTAAACTAACTACAAAGTTAGTTTAAACTACAGAAGAAAATTAAAACTGTTATTCAACTCGGCAGAAAAATGATTTTGAATGAAACACAAGCATTTCATTTTGATCAAAATAAAATTTAAAATTCCAACAGTTTCCAATCCAACAGTTTCTGATTTAAAATTCCAACCCAACAGTTTCTGATTTAAAATTCCAATCCAACAGTTTCTGATTTAAAATTCCAACCCAACAGTTTCTGATTTAAAATTCCAATCCAACAGTTTCTGATTTAAAATTCCAATCCAACAGTTTCTGATTTAAAATTCCAACCCAACAGTTTCTGATTTAAAATTCCAATCCAACAGTTTCTGATTTAAAATTCCAATCCAACAGTTTCTGATTTAAAATTCCAATCCAACAGTTTCTGATTTAAAATTCCAACCCAACAGTTTCTGATTTAAAATTCCAATCCAACAGTTTCTGATTTAAAATTCCAATCCAACAGTTTCTGATTTAAAATTCCAATCCAACAGTTTCTGATTTAAAATTCCAATCCAACAGTTTCTGATTTAAAATTCCAATCCAACAGTTTCTGATTTAAAATTCTAATCCAACAGTTTCTGATTTAAAATTCCAATCCAACAGTTTCTGATTTAAAAATTTATACAAAATTACCTGTTGTTGCAAACACAAATAAAAAAATTAGGCTTCTATCAGACAGTTACAGAAGTTTGTGTTTTTAGTGACAATTTAGCCTCGAAACTTATGTATATTATGCAAAGTATGTTATAACATCAATGAAAATAATTGTTATAGCACCAATGAGCATAATTTTGCTGTATGACATGAATAAGGAGATAGGAATGAAATTTAATGCATGATAGTTACTAGTAAATGCAATTAAGCATATCATTTCCCTGGTAAATTAAAAAAACAAAATCGAAATCATTAAAGCATGTTGTTGCTACGCATGCAACATGTTTTAAAGACTTAACTGATTAAATAAAACATTTCTTTTTTTATTTTATTTTGCACAAAAATGAACAATGCAAAGATTCTTACCAAGACAATGATGTAAATATACTTACAGAATTTTTTGAGCAGCATAATTATAAATATCAATTTCTTTATTTGTAATTGTTTTTCTTGAATCACTTAATTTCTTTTCAACAACGGGATCTAAAAAAAAAAGGGTTCAACTACAACAGAAATTTTTCTACCACTCATTTTTACTTGGTCAATCATCAGGTATTTTTCTATTTGATTATTAACAATTTTAGTTTAACTAGTTAATCTAAACAATGGCTTTGCTAGCTTCAAAAACAAATATCCCTTTTTTAATAATCTTTAACCCAATTTCCCCTCAGTCTATTATCACTACTATGTTGTTCAATAAATAATTTATGTTGTTTAACTTATTTATAAAAAATTATGTTGTTTAACAGTTATCTGTGCTGACTTGTTTATCGCCATCAGAACTATCATTAAATTTTGAAATAATTGCTGAGTGAAAAAATACTGAAAACTACTAATTGAGAATATCATTTATTTGTGTTATTAATCTTTCTTTTTTTTTCATGTATATTTACATGTATTTCTTATATTTTTACTTTTTTAATTTACTTTTTTAAATAAAATGTCAAAATGATCATCTTAACATTAATTTTTATTTCAAGAAATAATTTTAATAATAAATTTCAATAAATGAATATCAACCAATATTATTTGGTTGAATTAATCTTAAGTTGCTTTTTTTTTATAATTTTCTTATTTTAACAACAGATTCTTGATACTTATGTTTCATTAATGAAACAACATCTTTGACAAGTGCAATAGTTGTTAGAACACCATCACTAACTCTGATCTTACTCTAACACTCTGTTCTGATACCACTATCACTGTTAACATGATATGTCTATACAGCTTTCATATCACCATCATTTTGATTTTGAATTGTTATCATAATTATGTGCATCAAAATTTTTTGTTTAAAAAAATACATTAAACTTAAAGCAATGTAAAAAGTGTTAACTTGAAGCAAAGTAAATTTTTTACTAAAGTTAAATAAAATTTATTTATTCCCCTTTATTTAAAATTAAAAAAATTGAGTCAAGCCATTTTTTGTGTAAAACAACCTGCCAACTGAGCCCAAAATTGATTATTAACAACAGTATATTAACAACAGTATGTACTCTTTTAAATGCAGGTTGTAGTAAAATAAATTTAAAAAAAAATAAACGCAATGTAATATCATACTATAATAATATAAATAATTATATAATGTATAATACATAATTATAAATTATATAATTATAACATAGTTATTTATTACATTACATAGTAATATATTACATAATTGGTTATATATTACTATGGTAGTTATATAATGTTAAACATTTTATTGGGAAAATTGTTCTTTTATAATAATTGAGATAATTTTAAAATAGCATAAAGAAGTCCTCCAAAAATTACGCCATGCAATTTTTGACTGCTTTTGACCCCCCCCCCCTCCTTCCTTTGTCACAAGATTGTATTTTTTTAGTATTAAGTTTCCTATAAGTCGTCACAAACTACTAACCCCTTTCCCCATCTCTAAAGCATGACATAATTTATGGACAACCATAAGAGCCTGCATAGAATAATTAATAGAATAATGCATAGAATATCCTCGAGTATTAGCTTATACATTAACTGACAAAGCAAAAGATTATCTGAACGTTTGTTTACTATTACTTCATCATGAATTCTGATCTCAATCGATGTTTACCTTGTTGAATCCAAATCACTTGGCGTTCATGATGAAACCGACTTGAAAGATGATCATATTTTTCTGCTTTGCTTTGACTTAAATTCTGGCCAACTAGCTTAATGATACCAGACAATGAGTTTAGTTTTTCTGTAACAAAACAAAAAAAAGTAATTTATGTTAACTACGTTAATATTAGTTTAAATATGGAGCTGTTATTTAAATATGCAGCCTTGGAATTAGGGTCGACCTAAATGTTTATGAGGTCTGCCAAAAATTGCCAACATAGTTTTATGGTAAAACCTTAGTGTTGAAATATTTTTACTGACCTGATACAAACCTCTATCATTTTTCCTTATTTTGAGTGCTGAATATGGAACTGTTATTTATTTTAATAAATGTTACACAAGACAAAAAAAAATTAAACTTTAAAAATTAATTATACCTTGATAATCAACACTAAGAAAAGGTAAATTTTTTTTAATCGTCCACTAAAATCAAATACAAAAAATCTACTTAAAGTTGGAAAATTAAAAAAAATTTAAATTTTAGAATATAAATAATAAAAATCAAAAGTAAAAGCACTTCAAACAATATTCTTATGATAAATAACTTACATTTAGAAAATAGGTATAATTGTATTAAAAACTTAAGACTAAGAACAAAACAAAAAACAAAAAAAAACAACAACTAAAATTTAAAGAAAATATTCAACTTAAAAAATACAAATAAGCTTACAGTTGCTACCCCCATGATGATAACATCTGGTTTTTTACCTCTGCTCTATATAAAATAAAAGAATAAACAATTCTATCTTCTATCAATTCATACATACATATATACCAAGCTTCCTCAGGAAAGGCGTGCGATCGCACGCCTTATATGAGCACACATACATTTTTTTTTGTGACTACTTAGCCACAGTTTCTTGCATATATTGGTAATTATATGAAAAATAATAAAACCAGAGAAAATAAAACCAAATAACCCGTTTTTTTAAATTGAAAAGCCCCTCAATTGGTAAATCAAATTTAATTATTTTAAAAGCATTCCAATCAATAGTTTAAAGCTAATAATTTTTCCTTTATAGCCACGTTGATGTAGCACATAAGTTGATTAATTGTATCATTTATGAGGTGCAACTGTCATATCGGCATAGGTCAAGGGTTCTAATCCTACTAACAGAATTTTTTTTTAATGTTTTATTTGCTTTGTAGACATTAGAAAAAATCAAAGTTTAAAATTTTTAAATAATTAAGATTTGAAGTAATTAAGCTTGAATTTTTTTCTAAATTCTTCATAGTGAAACACTTTTAAATTAAAATAAAAACATTAATTTTATGCTTTTATTTTTTTCTGGTTTATTTTTTTTTCATTTTATCATTCATTAAGATTTTTATTTTTATAGTTTAGTTTTACATTTTTTTTTTAGTTTTTATTTCTCTTTACAATTCATAGTTTATTTATTTTTAATTTTAGTTTATGTTTACATTTGTTTATTCAGCGCATTTTTTAAACTCTCTAACTTAAAACATGCAAAATACCATAGCCGAGTTGTTAAAACAAAATACTGTGTGCGTGGTCATATAAGGCATGCAACTGCACGCCTTTCCTGAGAAGGCTTGATACATACAATCATTTTATAATTAAAATTATAACATAATTAGGTGCATAGAACTATCTAAAAACTCAAAACAAATTCTTACTGCAAAATAGAATAAATGTGGTTTTCTCAACACTTTACACTTTAATTTTTTAAGTTAGACTATAGATACTTTATGAAAATCTTTGTGATGTTAAATATTGTCTAAATATGTTGTCTTCTTAATTTTAAAAATAAAAGCCTGATTAACCTAATTAAAAAAAGCCTAATTAACCATGTTAAAACAAACTGCCTGCTTTAATCTCAGAGATTTTCACACACTTTTCAGCAAGGACTATAAAAAAAAAACATTGTAAAAAGAACCCCAGCCAGCCTTAATGTAGCTGTAAGAACTATACTGGTATTATACTGAAATTTGATGTAGAAAAAAAAATATATATATAAAATTTTTAGAGATTATAGCATGGTATAAACCACTTAAAAGAGAATAGAAAGAATTTATATATACACACATAAAATTTACTACCTTAATCCACTCTAGTAACAGTTGCTCCATTGTGTCTGTAAGTTCAGGGTACCAATAAAATTCCTACAAATATTTTAGAGATTTTTAAGGACCATAACAAAATATCCAAAAAAAATTAAACAAAAATCTTTCTTTATAACAGTATTGCTAAAATATATTTTGCACATATTACAGGCAGATAAACCTCAAAAACCCAAGGATCCCAAAAGCCCTACACTCACATTTGTACCTGTAACTAATAGATAAAGATTTTTTCTTTTTCAAAAAAAAACTGTTAAAAATAACCAAGTATTTTTATGAAAATTAAAAAGAAAACACTAAAAAAATTTAATAAAGAAAAATCATTTCATTGATCTGTGAATTTGTTTAACTCTTGTAGTAACAGTTGAATTTTTTATTAGGAGATTCAACAGCATATCTTTCAAAAGTTGATGTGCTGAGTTGAACACTTTTTAAAAGTATTAATACAGAAACTCTTAATAAATTGATCTGTACTATTTCATTAGCATTTAATTATGAAGAAGTTCCTCCTACACATCTTTCAGTTTTGACTATAAATTGTTTTGGATCCCAGTTATTCCAAATATGCTCTAATATTATCAAAAAGCTTCTTTATTTATTGAGTTAAAATCAGTAAACATGTTATCTTTCAAACAAACAAACCTCATGATGGAGCTTAGCGTGTTAACTTTTAATACCTTTTATGAAATTTTTATAACACTATAGGATTAGTGGATGAGTATTTATGTATATTAGTTGAATATATCTGTTCTTTGATTTAATTTTAAAGAAAAGTCACCCACCACAGCAAACATTTTCTTAATTAATTTTACATTAAAGTTTAACTATTTGAAAAGATAATATGTTATATTGGGTATATATATGAAATAAACAAATCAAAAAAAAGAATAAATACACACTAAAAATCATCTCCAAAAACTTTACCATATAATAAAAAATAATAATAAATAATAATTAGTAATATTACCTTTCATGCAAATCAAAGATAATTAAATTTTATCTTGAAATTGTATATTTTTCAAATATTTTTTTTTAATATAGTGGAATAATTTCATTAGCACTTTATTTTTTAGAATGTCAGATGAGTAATCAAAGAATTTAATTAACAAAAACAAGAAAAATTTAGAAAAAAATAGATTTCACAATGTACAAGAAAACATGTAGTCAGTATTGAAAATCTAAACAGTTTAAAAAGAATTCCATCTAAAGCTACAGTGACTAAAAGATACAAATCAGTTGTTTGTTTAGAAAAGTCAAAGTTATATCGAATCAAAATAATTTGCTTAGAACTCACAGTGGGCCAGTGGCTGGACAAAAGTATAAAAACTTAAGTCAGCACTTTGATGTCATAATGATTTTAAACCATTATGTAGATATTATAAAACATTTTAAAACCATTTATATACACTTAAAATTTTAATGAATATACTAATGATGTGGTTGGAGTAGACACGATTGCAAATTAGAAAGAAAAAAATTATAAATAAAAAAATGTTTACAAAATCGATGGAAATAAATAACATTTACATAAAATATTGCGCTTTTTAAAATCTCTTTATAATAATGCTGAACTTAATAAAAGTAGTGCCCTTTCGAATGTGTTTGACACAAAACACTAAGCAGCCATTGCAACTGCGGTAATTGGCGAGTAAGAGTCGCAGCACTTTGTTTTATAAGAATACATGAACAAAAGTCTATGCAAATATCTTTGAACGAAAGTGTATGCAAATGTAATTTTTATTACGTAATATATATCTTATTATGTAACTTTAAATATTTTATTATGTAGTATCAAGTTTTACAGTTTTACTTGCATTGTGACAACATATCCTAAATTTTGATCTCAAGTCACTGTGGACCAGAGATGAGTTTAGGTTTGATGGAGTGTCACCTGGGATTTTTTCACTGATAAGTTATTGTTATCATTATAGTAAAAAGATTTAATCATAGTTAAAATTAGTTTCACTTGCTAAGACAATAAAATTGTCAAATCAATTTTCAAATAAAATGTGCAAATGAGCAAGTAAAGTTAAACTGAGTACCGAGTTTTACGTAGAAGACCTCTTTAATTCGCCGTATAATCATTTAAACTAAAATTTAAACTTGCTTTAAAATGTTACTGTTGGGTATTTAGTAGACTACAAATTTGACTTTTTCAATAAGATAAAAAATCAAAGAGCGCTTCTCCGTTAATGAAAATTGTCTGGATGTTACTCTTAGCAATAAGTAATAATACTTATTAAATAAAAGTACCAAATATATTATGTCTGGAAACAGTTTCTTACGTGATTCGGTTTGTGCAGTGTGTTGGGTTGAAAAAAGTGCAAGATGTAAGTCGCTATCTGAAGTCACCAACCGAATACAAGATATTATCAAACTCTACATATATGATGGTTATGATAAAAATATTATGAGTTTTCCTAATGTCATATGTGGCAGTTGTAAACAAAATTTATACCTTCTTAAGAGCGGCCATACTTCTTGGGGATCATGGGAACTTCAATTTGCTAAGGTATTTTTTTATACATATAATTTATATGTATACTTTTTCAATTTTATGTAAAAAAGTTATATTTGTGTGTGTAGATGTACTATATTGGTGGTCATTTATTCCTGTTTATGCAATTGTTAGCAATAAATTTCAACAATCCATTATTTATAATATATATTTAGACATATATTTTAATATATAAGATAACTAAAGCAAATTATTACATACAAATCTCTTTGTATAATTTATTGTTAAGTTGTAGTAGAATTTTGTTAATTTATAGTCTGAAATGCTTTAGATTGATTGGGCCAACAAAAGGCGATCTTCTGATCCATGTTTGGGTGTCACAATTCCAACATTTAGTGAACCGAAAGTAGCTGAAAATGTATGCATTATTTGTTTTCTTGTTACTGGACGAGGCATTTCTCATCAGTGTACCCAAACTGCTGCTGTAGACAACTTAATTGGTCACTGTTTACAATTAGGAGAATATGCAGAACAAATAGCCAGTGCTTTAATTAAAAAAAAGATGGAGAGCGAAGGTATAGAAAAAGGGACATTTTTTAAACTAAAAACACGAGGAACAGCTATCTCTATTAGAGTTGGAGCTCCCAATTTAAAGAGTAACAGAAGCAGTAAACAACTTTCTCTTCAAACAGTCATGGAACTGCAAGTCTCTCTTGAACTTTCTGATAATGCAACTAAAAAACTTTGTTCTACAATTAGAACTGGATTAAATACAAGAGACTCTGTGGAAGGAAATATAGTTCAAAAACTAGATAATCTTAAAGAACAACTAGATGAATTTTATAGCATAGAACAAATTGAATTTGTTTCTAACCAGAATGAAGCTATCATAAGAGATTTAGTATATATTGAAAATCCCTCTGATTTAATCCTGCATATTATCAAAGAAAGAGGTTTAAATCCATGTGTAGGTTTTGTACGAGTTTCTTTAGATGGTGGAGGAGGCTTCCTTAAAGTTTTTGAATGTTTTTGAAGAACAAGAATCTGAAAATAAATTTATGAATAGTGGCGTTCAATAAGTTCTTATTATAGCGATTGTTGAAGATATTCCTGAAAAATATGAAAACCTTAGATTAGTGCTTGAGAAACTTAATCTTGATGATGCAAACTATTATATTGCTTTTGATCTTAAATGTGCCAATGTATTATTTGCTCTTTCATCGCACGCAGGTAAAAAAGCTTGTTTGTGGTGTAGTGGCAAATGTACGCTTGATATAGGAACTCTTAGAACTATTGACAATCTTGATTCCTGTTATGAAGCATATATTAAAAATGGATCTATCAGATCGTCCATGAAGGAATTTGATAACATTGTGAACAAACGCCTAATATATCTTAACACTGATAAAAATACTTTTCTAGAAAATTTAGTTGCTTCACCTGAGCTGCATCTTCTCATTGGAGCAGTAGATAAAATAGCAAGGTTTCTTTTTACTGAGTGGGATGGTTTTGAGTTGTGGTTGAAAAAACACTATATAATTAAAAGAGGATATCATGGAGTTGGTTGGGATGGTAATAATGCAAATAAAATTTTAAAATTGATTGATGAACTTCAACATGAAGTGCAACTTAAAGTACCTTATCTACTTCCTGTAATCCAAAGCTTAAGAGCTTTTAAATCTGTAAAAGAAGCTTGTTTTGGAATATATCTCGATCCTGACTCAGAACACAAAATAGCGTTGTTTAAAGATGCTTTTTTATGCCTACAAGAGACAGCTTCTTCACTCGGAAAGACACTAACAGTGTCATGGAAAATCCATATTATATGCTGCCATGTTTTTCCTTTTGTAAAGCATGCAGGATGCGGCTTGACAAAGTATGCAGAACAGTGTGGTGATGCGACTCATGCAAAGTTTAAGCCTACGTTGCAAAAATATAAACGTAATATAGATCATAAAGATTGTGGAGATAGATTAAAAACTGCTGTTGTTGATTTTGGAATTAAAAGATAATATTGTATAGTTATAGAAATTATGCTTTGTAAAATTTTTCAATTTTATTATATTGTAAAATAAAGCTGCCTTAGAAAATGTTGTGGGATTGGAGCAAAGGGACAAATATAACCCACAATTTTAGACATCCCATGCCCACCTGTGTTAAATAGGTTTTCAATAAAAACCTTTTTACTGACATAAACTAAATCAAAACTAATCAATAGATTTCAAATTTCATCAACAAATACTTTGGCATTCAAGAGTTGTGGCCATGTAAAATTAACAACCCCCTAATTTTTGTTGTTGGGGGAGGGGGTTCATAGTTTTGTGATTCTTTCACTCTTAGCAAGTGAAACTAATTTTAAATATGATTAAATCATGTTAGTATAATGAAAACAATACTTAATCAGTAAAAAAAATCCCAGGTGACACTCCATCAAACCTAATATGCCTTTTGGTCAACAGTGAAGTGGTCGATTCTGTTTTACTATGCTTTTTGTTTGTTAAATAATTTTAAAATGTCCTATAATTTAAGACTGTATTACCAAGCGGTTAGCATGCCAACATTCTGAAGTAGAGCGCCGAGGTTCAAATCCTATTGTTGGAACTTTTTTTTTTTTAATTATTTTTTGAATTTTTTTAAATTCAAGCTAAAAAACCTTTTAAAAAAGATAGCTATAAATTTGTTTTATTTTGCATTTTAAATAAAAAAATTTTAAAAAAAGGGCAAGCTGATAATTTCAACTTGCCACACAGCGACCAAAACCTTTTTAATCACAGTAAGGAGATTTAAATAATATGTTTTTATTATGAACATAATTAAAAATTTTAATTTGATATTTAAAATGAATTATTTTATTAAATTTATTATTTTTCGTAATAATAAAAAGTTAAAATTACATAATATTAGGATAATAAAGAAATTTAAAGTGCTATAGCTTTTTTATCACCCCCCCCCCCCTAAACATTCTAAACCAAGTGCGCAACAATGAAAGAATTTCGATAACCATCAAAATAGTATTATACTTCTTATAATATTGGAAGAGTCAACTTGAACGCTATAAACTGTTAATGCATGAGGCATTGTAGATTTTTTTGTATTTCTTGAATTATCTTTAAATCTTCTATTACCATCATCATAAATGATATAATATAATATATTGAATATACTTTTATTTATAAATAGTATGTAATTTTTGATTTGTTTTTAATGTTTTACTTAGTGAAACAGATTCTGTTTTGTAATTGATGCATTGATTTTTAACAGGCTGTTAATTTTATAGAAGTTAAAGACGAACTCTTTTTAAATATAAGTAAGTTGTTTTTTAATTGTTATTGGTTTTAAATAAATTTATATTAGATATTCACAGGGACGGGTTTTGTCACTTGCCAAGGAGGCGGCAAAAAGGTCATTATAAAAAAAAAAAAAAGGATCGCATATTTTCATTTATAAGTAACTTTCTTTTTTAATTTTTTGTACTTTAGTCTAGTAATCAAGTTTATATACGAATAATTATGTATGATAGTCAATTTCATTTGTCAGTATAATAACCCAATTCTGTATAATAGTCAATTTGCAAAATAATATTTTTTAAAAAATATTCCAAAAGAAGGAGGGAGGGAGGGGGCTACAACCCTCATGTCCCCCCCCCCCCCCCTTTAAACCTGCCACTAGATAATTGTGTTTTAAATGAATCTAATTATTTAGTACAGTGTTATTTTCTGGTGGCAATATTGAGGTTTCATTTTATCAAGTTAAATTTACTTCTAAAGAATCTTTTAAAATTACTTATAAAATTTACAGTTGCTTTTTTTTTTAGTTTTTTAATTCAACAAATTTTTTCAAACAAGTCTTTATTATATAATAACAATATTTTGTTTGTAAACAAATACCAATTTATTTTTTTTTATTTTTTTTTATATTAAGTTATGTTTATAAAAATTTTTTGTTGAAAAGGTGTAAAATATTAAAATAATTTACTGCTGTGACGGTGTTTATGATTCTCCATGTCAGAATAATATTTTATTGTCAGTTAAGAATAAGGGGGTAACTAATAAGAACTTCACGAAAAAACTTAAAAATCACTTTTTCACTGTGCATGTTCTTTATTGATGTGTTCTTATCTGTTTATAAAAACATTAATTTTTTTGATTAGAAGGATCTTTAAAAAAAAATAAACATTTTACTATATTCTTTTCATTTATTTATTTTATTGTTTGTTTTTATAATTTTACCTTTATTATCTCATGATGGTCGAGTTATTTGACATGTTTAACTGGAAATATTTCAAATTTAGTTGTTATTTTATTTCTTTAGTTCAACTTTGGTGCTCTACCAACTATCATTAGTTTACTTTGTCTGCTGTTAAAATATGGTTTTAATATAGTAAACTTTAATTATTTAAAATTTACTATGTTGATCAGTAGCTTGATAGCAACAAACTAAGAAATCAGTTTGTTGCTATCAGGGTAAGAATAATTTTATTCTCTGGTCGAATTTCAAAATTTGTTTGCACCAATAATTTTTATGTTTTCATTATTTTGTGTAATAGCTAATTGTCTTTGCAATAAATGTCTTTTCTTACAGATTTTAACTATTTTTAACAATGCTCTAGAAAAAACATCAGCAACAGGTAAAGTGGTTTGTAGTGTTAATATGATTTTACTTCTTTTATCATATCATAATTTCTTTAAATTTAATTTAGATATATTTTACGATGCTTTTTCAGCATATTGCAGAGGAAAAAGAGGGCTCACATCTCGTAAGGCACATAAGATGTGGGCTTAAATTTAGGGCAAAAGCTCCCCCCCACCTTTTTTTTTTATAGAGTTATAGAGTATTAAATAGTGTTAAAAGATGATACTATAACATGCCAAAATGGTAGAAGTGCTTCGCGTGGGTTCAAATCCTTTCATTTACACACTTAATTTTTTTTTTTAGTCTTTTCCAATTTTCTAGAATAGAAAGTAAAACATTTTTAAAGGCCTATAGATATTATACGCATAACATATATAAAGATATTATATACTATAAGGAAAAGGGAGAGATTTTTAAAAAGTGTTTTAAAATCTCTATAAACATTAAAAAGGTTTTAAAAATTTCTAAAAACATAAAAACACCGTTAGAAATTTGTGTGCATAAGTCATGCAGAGATACTCAAGTTATTAATGTGCTTAGTAATTAGTTAAGACTGTGCATTAAAGAGACAACTTTCTTTCTTATAGAAAAAATTTTTTACATGCAAACTTTAATTTTCTTTAAAATTAACAGGGCAAGTGTTTGCCTAGCCATGAGTCTTGGACAGTACTTACTACTTACTCTGCAGGCATCAATTTCCAAGCATTGGTAGATGCTTGGAAATAGCAACTTTTGAAAGTACAACATGTTACCAAATCGTTTTGTTGGGTCAATTGGCAAAACATATATACACAAATTACTGATGAGCTGAAAAACAGAAGCTTCATCCAAGAAGCAAGTTTGATTACCACTATGCAAGTTTGATATACCACTTTAATTAACAAGATTCTCTGGTCGAGTGGAGATGATTGTTTGGAGAAATCCACATCCCTTATCTACGATGAACTGCCGAATTACAATACAGCTACTAATTCTAGTCAGAGCTGCTCAGTTTGTGGTTGAACACCAAGTTTAACAAGTTTATCTAGCTACGTGTAATAGCATGTGTAATAACCCTATTTAATCGTATTAAACTTAAATAAGTTTTGCTTTCCGCGAGCTAGGATCAAAGCGAGGATCTTTTAATAAAACATGTGCTAAATTGTGTACATAGCACAAATAAAACATATGCAACTAATAAAAGTTAGTTGTTGCTAAGCGTAATTAGGTATCTATAGCAACTAAATAAAAAATATATTCACTTTTTTAAAAAGGCAACCTCATATTGGTAGCTATGTAAAATTTGGTGAACATAGCACTTGTAAAAATATCTGCAAATACCTAAACAAGGTTTTTGCTTTTGAAAATTAGGTATCCATAGCAACGCAGACATTATACTATTACTCGTCCTAATTTTAGTCAAAATAACCCTAATATTAAATTAGTTATGAATTTTGTCCAGTAAAAGTGAATTCAGGCCCACTGCGGAACTGAGAGAATTGTGAGAAAAATTTTCATTTCCTAACTTTATCAAAGCAATCTGTTCATCGTAAAGTAGAAAATCTAATAACAGATTATAATAAATATTTAAGAAAACCAAAAAAATCAGGCAACAATTTTTTTCTCAATTCTATGATACAACTGATTTGAAGGGTGTGTGGCTAACAAGTGAAGATAAATTTTATAAACTGCAGATAAAAACACAAGGAAGAGCAGGTTAATGTTATAATAAAGTAGATGACTCAACAAAAATTCATCCATCAAAGAGAATCAGAAAAATATAAAATAAAAACTTCACTGACTCATCTATAGAAGTTACAGATAATACTGATTTTGATACTATGGTAATTGAGACTAGTGGGGGAGAATGTTTTGACACACTAATACCTGACTCTAGAAAAAAGAGGTAATGCACAACTTTGCCAGTTTTGAAATTGCCAATAGTTATCATTAAGAAAAGTTGAAGTTATACTCTATAGAAGATACAGATAATAATACTGATTTTGATACTATGGTAATTGAGACTAGTGAAGATAGATGTTTTGACACATAAATACCATAAATACAAACTCCAGAAAGAAGAGGTATGCACAACTTTATTAGTTTTTTAATTATCAACATCATCAAAGTTATCATCAAGAAAAGTTGTTAGGGTGTGCAACTTTTTTATTAAAGATATTGGATTAGATATAGACATCAATATATAAAGCAATTATGAGAGAAGCAAAAAACTTAAAAATGTCATATCAAAAAAATTTTAAAAATTAAAATTGGTCTCCATTTTGATGGAAAATATTTTAACTATAACAAATACCAAGTAGTGGTTCTGAAAAATGTTACAAAGGAACTAAAAAATTACAAAAGAAGTAAAATTAGCTGTTCCTGTCTTAAAAGATGATAAAGCAGTAAAGATTTAAATTTAATTCTTGACTCTTTATTTACAGAATTGTATAAAATGATTATAGCAGATACAACTGCTGAAACAACTGGTAAAAAAAAAATGGTATAGTAACTAGACTACAAAAAAAATAAACTGCAAAAATTGTTATAGAATTTAATTATAAGCAACTCAATAAATAAAAACTACATAAATCTTGTTATAGCATTTGACAACAATGGTCCTTCATTAAACTGCAAAATTTTAGGATGGAGAGATATTATAAAATTGCTTTACAACCTATGCAAAGCCTATTTTTTTATAAAGAAAATAAATACTTTCCTAAAATTACTTTTCTAATACATTACCATCTCCTCAATGTGCAAGATAGAATTCAAGAGCAATTTATGTATTTATAAGTTATTTTCTTGTTAACTCATCCATAGAACAACTAGAAGTAGTTTGTAAATTTGTTAGTGGTAACTGGCACAAAATATGGTTGGTACCTGGTACAAAATATGATGTTGGAAACATATTTTTAATAAAAATACTTTAAGTGATCTTGAAAAAGATATCAAAAAAGTTGGGAATTGCCAGAAAGCTCTTACTTGTCTAAAAGCACATTGTACTAAAAAACCATCAATTATTGTAAAGATCCAGCACTTGCCTCAATATATAAACTCTAAGAAACTTAATTTAAAATTTATTTTATCTAATATTAAGATGTTAAAAAAGAAAATTAATTACAAACTGCAAATACAAACACAACATTGTTTTGATGATTAGTAATATTTATGTTTTTTAGTGGGTGATATTTTTGAAAAATTAAAGTAAATGAATATGATTTTATGTTATTATAGATAATTTTTCATTAGAAAATAATATAGGACATATGTGTTGTAAAAAAGTCAACACCCTAATGGAGGTTTTTGCTGAGGTTACTTGAAAACTTTGTCACACCAGTGGTTTTAGGTGGAATTACAAACAAACATACTTTTCATAATTATTAGAACTTTAATACATTGAAATTAAAGCATTCACCCTTCTCATCAGAAACCAGGAGTACTTGGCCATGCCAATTTTTTTCAATAAGATATTTATCAAACTCTTTATAGATCATCTAGTAACGACTTCTGATCAGATACACCATGATTGCATTTATGTTTTTTTACATTGTTGAACAATGTAGCCTTTTTCTTTATAAGTACTTCAGTATCAAAACTTGAATTGACTTGATCAGTAAACACATTTTGAACTCTTTTTGTTGATATCAATGTATATTAGTTTGTCTAAACAAGTTTTGGAATCAAAAATACTTCAAAAAAGGTTAATACAAGTTAAACCATATGTTTTTTGAGGACCAAAAAAACAAAACAAAGAAAGAAAAAATATAAAGAAAGAGTTAAATATGAATATAAAAACATCTCTGAAAAAAACATTTAGCTAAAAAAAAAAAGAACAGAAAAAAGCTAAAAATGAAATTCTTTTTTTTTTAAACAAAAGATCACGCAGCTTTTAAGGCTTGTCTACCTGTAATATGTACCAGTAGTGGTTCAGGCTATTTGCCAAAATTGATGCATCAGCAACTGCTGATTAGTAAACTAATGTAATTTGCTGAGTCACCATTGATGTATAGATATATCTTATATATGCATTTTACATCCCTAATATTATTATATTATTCTTATATATATACAATAAATCCTATTATTAGCTACAATCAGCCTTTGCCATGGTTACATCACTAATAAACTACCAATTGCATATCCAAACACAAACTACAAATTACATAATATCCAAAATAACAAAAAATAATATTTAAAATAATGAACATAAAATACAATATATGCTTACAATTGATGTATTCGTTGCTTTATCTTCATACCTAAGATTTTCGTGCTAAAAAATAAAATCTCCTTTTAACATCCGATTGTATACACATATCTAATATAGAAATTTAAAAGAATATATAAATAAAATAATTTAAAAGAATATATAAATATAAAATATAAAAGAATATATAATATATAAAATATATAAAAGAATATATAAAATAATTTAAAAGAATATATAAATAAACAATCAAATAATGAATAGTGCTGGAAACTATGTGTTCAATGTTTTAACTTAAAACTAAAATTTTATTTGACCAGTGCTGTAGTTCAGTTGCGTTGTGTGTGGCACAGTAGAGTTGCCACACACTACGCAACTGTTGCATAGTTGAGTAGTGTTGTAGCCTAATTGAGCAATCATTGCAGTTGAAATTTTTTTTTAATATTGCATCATTGGGTGCAGCTAAACTGAGAGAAAATTAAAAAGATATTTAAAAAAAAAAAATATTTTCAAAATGTTTTTTTGTTATGTGTATTTTAAAAATTCTCTTTAAAAAAAAAAGTATTTTTTTTTACAGGAGAGTATAAACATAACATCAGTTATTAAAAAGAGAGTTTTAATAAGATTAAAGTTACAAAGTAATACTACACTTTTTAATAAACTAACACAAATTTATAAAACTTTATATCTGATTCTAAAATAAAGAATAAAACTTAAACTTTTCTGTAAATTAGGCAAAGAAAAGCATCAGGAAAAAAAATTGTTCACAGCCTAAGTGTTTAATAGATGATATACCCAAAAATGAACTTATAGACATAATTCTAAGCGAAGATTCTTTAATTGATTCTTATTTTGATCCAAGTGATTGGTATCATATAAAATTCTCTAAAATACCAGGTACAGTAATTACAAAAATCCCGAAAGATATTTATGCTGGTAATATTTTGCTTATTGCCACAGTCTGTGATATATTGCCAAATGTTTTACAGAAGGTAACAATTAAAATTCTATCCCAATTAGGTGCTGATTTTAAAGAGGTTAAAAGCAGCCAGTGTATCGCACATAGAAAAATGAAAAAATAAAAATATATCAATTATTATAAAAGAAGATGTTAAGGCAGCCATTGATGCATCTCCATATTCATGTATAATTCATTTTAACGGCAAGAACTTTTTAAGCTAAACAAAGAAACAAAAATTAATGAAGGGTTAAAATACTTGTTTTAGTTAACGTTAATGGAGAGACTTACCCACTTGGATTACCTCTGTTAGCGTCATCCACTGGTGAAAATCATTTTTTAGGTGCAATGAATTTAAATAAGAAGTATCAAATTATATCAAAAACTAGAGGAATATGTCACTAAGTTCTAAAAAGTCTCTCTAATAATGTTAACAGCCATTTTATCCCTCTCTAACTTTTTGTTTCTTTGTTTATCTCCTCCAAATAGCGTGTAGGCATCATGTGACTGAATTATGAATGCTTAACTTTTGGACCTGATAATTCTCTTTTCAAAAATCTAAAATTATTTTTGAAGAACTTTGTTTTAATTGTAATCCAATTCAACTTTTATGATTTGATTGAAACAAGGTTAAAAGCAGGCTTTTATAAAAGGCAGCTAAAGAGTAATTGTTAGTTTGCAGAGCCTATGTTGGTAAACCAGGTATTATAAGAGATGATAAAAGCGAGCTTGCAGTTTTCACTTATTTATCCCTGGTGATTAATCTAACTGGTGCTATTCATCATTCAAGATTTTTAGGAAAAGCAATTTATTATCTAAAGCTTCAACTTCAAATTAAATTACATTTGTTCAGGAAAAATATAAACTGAAAACTAAAATTTAGCTCACAAAAGAATTTATTTTTTGCTATTAAGCAAAATGGTATCAACAGTCTGAGGATGTCATCAAAGCTTCTTTTCTTGAAATAACACCCATACATCAAATGCATCTGTACAAGAATGTATGTACAAAACCCATAGCTGTTAATGTTGTAGAGTCTCAGTATAAACATTGTTGGTATTTGGATTCAACAATGAAACCTCTTGCTTTACTAGAAGATGAATTAACATTAGAGAAGAAGGCAAAAACTGCATTAGCAATTCTGTCATTTGATATGTCTAGCTCTGACTTTTATAAACCTGAGAACAAAGTAAAACTTAATATCAAGGGAAATTATAAAATGGATAAAAAATGTTGGTATTAATGTCTAATATATTTAGTTGCCTTTTTTTATACCTGATTTTGACATGATTGGACTAGATAAGCAATGAGTTAAAGACTGGCTCTCACTTCCACCAAACTATTGTCATACTTAGTCATGCTTCAAAAGTTTGCAAAAATATGCTGAAACTCTTTTTTGGTAGGTAAGCGAGTGCAATTGCACTTTATATCTGACTAGGCATATAATATTTAGTTGCCACAACTTGGCCACAGCTTTTTAGATTTTTTGAGAACATTTTCAAAAATGTGAAAAAAAAAGCATAATTTAACTGACGGGAGACAATTACAAAAATTATTCTTAACAACAAATTCTTAACAACAAAAAATATATAAATTACATTAGAATTAAGAACTCTAAACTTATCACTTTTATAACTTGTTTATAAAATTAAACGACACTCTTTTATATAAAGTAACAACTTACTATTAATGATTGTTTGATAAGGAAACAAACATTCTTTAATTGATAAAAGAGTATAATATAATTCTTTACTTGTGTATGTTTTATTTCAACAAGATTCTAATAAAACTAACGGTAGTTGGATTATACAATAAAATAAAAAAAGTTAATATTTTTTTATTATCATTTTATGCTTTGTGTAGTTTGCAAATTTTAAAATATTTGAAACAATTCTTCTTAAGTAAAACGAACAAAAGAAATAATTAAATCCTTGAGTTACAATAGAAATAATATAATGATCTTTTCTTTTAGTTTTCTCCAAGGGTGACTAAAATTTTTAAAAAATGCCTGTCAGGATGACCACACAGTTTGTTTCTTATAAAAGTGTGTTTATTAATAAAACTATACTTTGATCAATTTTATTCCTTACAATTATTTAAAAGAAAACTTTAAAAAGCATTTAAAGTAGTTCAAGGGTTAATTAAGCAATTGTGAAATGCAAAATTCGGAAAAATGTCTGGTCTTCAAAATTTTAGTTTAGGCAAAACTGTGTAATTAGTTTTTTAAGGGGCGAATCAACTTAAATTTGTTGGCGAAAAAAGTTATAAAAAATAAAACAAATTTACAGCTAAAAAAGTAATAACACTCTAGTAACTAACTGCATTATAAAAGTAATAACACTATAATAGTGTTATTATTTTTATAATGCATTTATAACTTTTATAATTCATTCTTTGTTCAAATAACATAAGTAATCCCAAATTCTTTGTTCAAATAACATAAGTAATCCCAAATTTTGTTCAAATAACATAAGTAATCCCAAATTCTTTGTTCAAATAACATAAGTAATCCCAAATTTTGATTGAAGTAGAAAAGCATCTAGAAAAATAGAGTAAATATTCAAATAATATTTAAAACTTATTAAGGAACTTAAACAACCTTATAAAAATGTACTGTATAAAAAGTTTAGCATCATGAAAAACGTTACAAATGGTCCTTAAAAACATTCATTAATTTTAAAATCAACTAATAAAAGCTTTTTATTGGTTGATTTCAAAATTTACACACATTTTTACGGACTATTAGTAACGTTTTTCATTATGCTAAACTTTTTATAAAGTACGTTTTTATAAAGTTGTTTAAGTGTATCCGTAAAAGTTCCTGAAGTTTTTAATAATATTTGAATATCCATTTTACTTTTTCTAGATGCTTATCTACTTTGATTAAAGTTTGGAATTACTAATATTGTTTGATTAAAGTTTGGAATTACTAATATTGTTTGAACAAAAAATGAACTTTAAAAGTTATAAGTGCTTTATAAAAGTAATAACACTATTATAGTTTTATTACTTTTATAATGCAGTTAGTGACTAGAGTATTGTTACTTTTGAAGTCATAAGTTTTTTGTTTTGTTTTTAATAGCTTTTTTGCTAACAAACTTATAATAATTTGCTCCTTGAAAACAAAGCACATGGCTTTGCATAAACTAAAATTTTTAAAAAATTATTAATTTTACCTGAAAAAAATTACAAAAAAAAACTTTTACACCCGACTACTGATTATCATAGCGGACAACTCAAATGAGAAATTAAAACTGTTTAAGCCACCAGCAGGGTGACTGGGAAAAAACCGGAGGGTACACCGCTGAGTTTGCATTTCTACATTTAGCAACATTTTTGCTGCTAAAGGTAAATTTGTTCTTTTGTTTTCGAAAGACTATTACTTTTTATCAACGAAATAGCTTTTGATAACTACTTTTTAATCTAACATAACAATTAAGCAACATTTTTGTTGTATGATTGTTGAAGTTTACAAAAAACAAATCTGATTGTTGAAGTTTATTTTCCTTCTTTTCTATTAACTTATGCCCAGGGTTGTTATCTGTCAAATATGTCTGAGACATATTTTCTGCTGACATAAAATATGTCCCACATATTTTTTATCGACATATTTTGACATAATTTTATGTCTGAATTATTTTCTGTTGACATAAAATATGTCAGACATATTTTCTGTCGACATATTTTGACATAATTTTATGTCTGAATTATTTTCTGCTGACATAAAATATGTCAGACATTTTCTATCAACATATTTTGACATATTTTTATGTCTGAATTATTTTCTGCTGACATAAAATATGTCAGACATATTTTCTATGGACATATTTTGACATAATTTTATGTTTGAATTATTTTCTGCTGCCATAAAATATGTCAGACATATTTTCTACGGACATATTTTGACATAAATTTATGTCTGACATATTTGCTGTTTGATATTCTTGAAGAAAAAATCTAACAAATTTATTGCGCATTTCAGCTTAATTTAAAGAGTAAAGTGAAAATAGTCTAACAAATTTGTTGCTTTTTTGCTTCATTATTACTTTACAAAGTAAAATAAAACTACAATTAGCAAAAACAGCGTACACAAAAGTAATTTGAAAAAAATTATTTACTTTTACAAATAAAAGTAATTTTTTTCTTTGAAATTTTATACTTTACTTGGTAAGTAAGTAAAAAGTAAGTTATATTTACTTTCTCAAAGAACAGTCATTTCATGTTGATTTAACATAAATTTTGAGATAGGTAGCGTATTCAAATCTATTGCCTGTTTTTTTTCACGTATATCGTAAAGGGTAGTTCTATTATAATTAGGGGCAAATATAGCCTATACTAGTAGTATAAAGACGGGCTCCCTGTCGCATGAGTACTAATAGGGGCTGCTAAATAATCATTGATTTTTTATTTCTTTTTGTTTGTTTAGCAGATTAGGTTAATGGCCATAATGAAAGTTTGTCAGGGGAAGATGGGGAAAGGGGGCATAACTTCTAAGCTATGGGTAATTCATGCATGCGTAAACCTTCCAGCATTTGTGTAAACTTAATAAAAGTACAAGTTAAAATTGTTTTCAGAGCACGGGAGAGAACTCCACTTTTTTGAATCTTTTTTTTTTTTAGTTTTACTTTATCATTCCGGCTTTACTTTGATTTTACTTTATCTTGAAAGCATTTATGTAGTCCCGATGAACGTGCATGTTAAATTTGTTTCCTGGGCAAGGAGGTCGTACCCTTACTTTTTTTCTCTAATATTTTATTTTTCTTTAAAGTTGGGGTTTATAACTTTTTAGAAAGAAAGATTTTTTGCATAAAAGCTTTGAAAACATTTTTTTGATTTATTTGTTTCAGTATTAATTTTTTTTCGGGAGGAAATAAGTTAGTGGCCCTGATAAAAATTTACCGTAAATGAGCCGGGAATATTTGTAGTTATGCTGCTGCTTTTCGCTTCTCTTATTCAGCGTGGTTGTTGTCAGAGCCGTCCCGAAGAGGTCTCTGATTGAGGAGGGGTACCTATGTGTTTTTCGCCAACTAGAGACACACACGCAGACAAAAAAAAGGGTCCTCGATATTTGATATTTGCCAACAATACTTCAAAACTTGCCAACTAAATGTGCTAACTCAAATGCATATATAATAGATTTGGGGTGGGGATACCCCCTCACTCCCATGCGGGACGGCAATGGTCAGCTCTGGTCGAAACAGCCACTCAGAAAATGAAATTAATTTTTTTTGTTTATTTATTAATAGCTATTCATAAAACTGTTGTCTGGAATGAACTAAATTCAATTAGTCCATTCCAGAAAACAAGTATTCCTTTATTATTCTATTATCTAACAATTATTCAAGTTGGTCATTTCCAGAAATAACTTTTTTTGGTTATATTGGTTTTTAACAACCACGTTGAATAAAGGAAGCCAAAATACAAAACTTAGAATAAAATTGCAAAATGTACAGCCATTTCCAAAGCAAGAACATTAAACCAGACAGTCTTTCAAAAAAAAACTTTCAAATAACTGATGTAAATAAAAAAAAAATTAAAGTTAAAAAAGTATAAATGTAAAAGTATTTAACTTGAAAAAAAATTTATAACTTTTTATAACCGCAAAAACCGCTTATTTTAATTTATTTAATATAGCGTATTTAGTAGGATGGTTCAAAAAAGCACATTTTCAAGTTTAAAATTATATGGTCGATTGTGAAGAAAATTGTCTTGATGTTGTTTTATCATACAGATGAAATAACATCGAATTCTTTTTTTTTCAGTAAATTTTTGTTACTTTTTTTATTTTAAATTTTCAAAAAATTTAAAGTAAAAAAAATAACAAAAGTGCAAATCACAATATTTAAACAACCAGATTCCAATCACAAATTTAAAATCAGGCCCGTAGCAAGCTTTTTGTTTTTGTTTGAGAACTTAACTTTATGTAACGACATGAAGCAAACTCCAAACATTTATATATTCATGTTTATGTAAAGCTTTTCAAAAGTATTGCGATAATCGGAGTCTGCTAAAAATAAACCCTTAAAAATGTTGACTTCCCATTTATACCACTGGTGTGAGAATGATAAGTTTATAACATTTATAAATATATTTTTTTAACATTTTAAACTAAATTTAAGTTCATTAACAAGTCTCTAATACCATGCAATAATCTCTTAATGTTCAAAAACTATAAACATATAAATTTTGAGCAACCTCCCCAATTATTTAGGGGATTTAAATGGGATTCGATAATTATCAAATTAATTTTTTTTAAAAATATAATTTCGTCATTGGTTTTTTTTTTTATTATTATATAAAGACATTCTTTAATACAGTGATGAATTTTTAATTTTTATAACTTTTTATTTTTCTTAATTTGCCGTTACAAATTATTAATTTTCTTTTGTAAAATATACGAAAGGCGGGGAAAAGAAGTAGACAAAAATAATCCTATTGCCAAACCTCTAAATATCCGTACATAATAAAGACATTAAAAACTTGTCATTAAAAATTGATGATCATTTGTTTTTCTGAAGTTTGAGTTTAACAACCTTATTTAACTTGACAATTATAGTTTTGTATTTTTTGAAAATATATCTAAAAATTAAAATATATGTATCTGAAGTACCAAATTCTCCTGTTTTAGTATGTTATTTTAGAAAAAGGTGAACCTTTTTCTAAAATAACATACTAAAACAGAAGAAATATTGCATAAATAACAGAAATTTTTAATTTTTAATTTTTTTTAACATAAAAATAAAATGGTTTAAAAAAATTTTATCCAAGAAAATATAAATTAAACAAAATACATGATTTAACTTTAAATGGATTTAAATACAAGTATTGCGTGGTATTATACCACATTAAAAGCGATGTAAAAAAGTTTCATAATTTGAAAATGCGGCATATTCTTTATTACCAAACCTATTAAAGTTACTTAATCAACAGCATCTTTAACTAATAATATTATTAAAAGCTACATACAAATGAAGTCTTTAAATGTGTTGTTAAAAACCATATTAAACTCATTTAAAGACTTTATGGTAACCAATAATATAATGATGTCTACTTGCGTAAACTCTGAGATGTAATATTATGATTCTGAAAAACCAATGATTTTGGTTAATAAATACACTTTTGGTAAATAAAACATACTTAAGTGCCAAACTCAAGTATGTTCTTGTTTATATCACATTAGAATGTTTAGGAAAATGTAAAAAAGTTTTACAGTTTTTACATGCAACGGTTCCTTTTATCAACAAACCAATTACAATTAATTAATCAATAGCCTCTTCTTTAACTAATAATATTATTACATAGTTACGTACAAATGAGGTTTTCTAAAAATCTTTTAACGTGTTGTTAAAAACCACATTAACCTCATTTAAAGACTTTATGGATAACCAAACAACCAATAACACAATGATGTCTTTAATAATTACATCAATATTACATCTCAAAATTTACGCTCGTAAATTATGAGATGTATTATTAATATAATTATGTAAACGCAATAACTTTGGTCAAAATGGTTTTTATACGATATCATATTAAATTTTCTTTAAAATTGTGCAATGTTGTGGTATAAACAAAAACATACTAAAGTACCAAACTTAAGTGTGTTCTTCCTTATCACATAAGAATGTTTAGAAAAAGATTGAAACAACCACTTCATTTGGCGAGGATGTAAACTTAGTGTAAGAAAACAAAAACAATAATAATTACTAATTTGGTGCCCTCACATTTGTAGTAGGGATGGTAAATGTTTAAGGGCATTTTTGCCAAGGTGCCCAATTACTGTTTCTCTGGAGCGATAACTTTTCTTAAAAAAACAAACAAAAAAACTCTTTAAATATATCTTAGTGCTTCTGAACCTTGCGGTTCTTGGTTTAGTTGCTTGCGGGACTCGCCTTGCAGTAGCTAGGCCACTGATACTACACTTAGATAAAGATATAAGACTTTTAGAGCCAAAAGATATTCTTGAGCAGGTGGACTTTTTTTGTATCAAAGTGGCGAAAAATCTTTACAAAAATAATGAGTCTTCTTAATAAAGTTCGGGGCTCTTTAATCTTCAGGCCATGGTGTTATAGCTCCCATAATTCAGGACAAGTTTAAACTTTCCTTAGTTTTTAAATAATAAATGCATTTACGCAAAAAAATTGTAAAAAAAGACTAACAACTACGCCAATTATTTTCTTTTCTAATAAACTACCCTTTCTGAGTCACCCATGGGTATATGCGCCTTCTGCTAAATGCCTTATTTTAGCTTTGTCTAAATTCCAGACCTTTCGAATGGTTGGCCAGATAGTGAACATTTTTGAGACAGTTTGATTCAGAGAAGGATTATAATAGTTAAAACTATCATGGACCGGAACTAGAGAGGGTTTTAAATTACAAAACTTTAAATCATGGGTGGAAACCTATTATTGATATTTTCAAACTTTACAGGGAAGAAATACCTAAAACCGCGCAAATCGAATGTTGCGGCAAACTAAATGTTAGTGCCTTAAAGTTTTTCTTTTTTTTAATTTATTTATACAAGATCATGTCAAAGTTATCTTAAAATATAAGTAAATTTATTTGCTTACTTTATATAAGTTACTTTTAATTTACTTTACAATTTATATAAAATGTAAGCTTATCTAATTTAAATTTGTTTTTATGTGCAGAGCCAGAACCAGCTTTTTTCCGTTTTTTGAGACAGTTAACTTCCAGACATGGAGCAAACGCCTTTATTTTTAATAAAGATTTGTTATTACTTTTAAAATAAAAAATTCCTACTTAAAAAATATAATTTTATTTGTAAATTTAATTTACATTTGGTAGCATATAACTTTTATGTAATTTACTTTCATACGCAAGTTATTTTATAATATAATTTTTTTTTAATTAGTTACTTTTATAGGTAAATGTAAATTACAGTTTAAGGAACTTTTATATTATGTAATGTAATTTTCAAAAGTAATTAACTTTTAAATGTAAAAGTAAAATAGCTTTTTCACGTGACTTCCTTTTACATGTAAAAGTAAATTACTTTTTGATGTTATCTTCTTTTACATAACTTTTTTTTGAAAGTAAAAAGTCTTACTTTAAAAAGTAAAAGTCGTTTCAAAAAAATAAGTTACTTATAGGGAAATGTAAATTTACATAAAACGTTTCAAATTACTTATGTAATTTACTTTTTAATAGAAATTAACTAACTCGAGTAAGCAAAAAAAAAGTAAGTAAAAGTGCCATTCCTATTGATTAGTATTGATTAATATTGGCAATTTCCATTATAAGAATGTAAAAACCATCTCAAGATGAGTTTTTATTACTGAAAGTGGTTTTTATTAGTATGAATAAACTTAAAATTATTTTTTTGATTAAAATAATAATAAAAAAACACTGTTTCAGATATTTTTAATTAATAGTTGATCCTGAAAAATATTTTATTTTGAAAAATTGAATTCAAAAGATTCTATGAAAAAATCACATAATTTCAAAAATTTTGTGCCAAATTAAATTCCTTTAAGCTGAAGAATTTGAAATATTTTGCAAAAATTATATTCAGCTCATTAAATTCATATTAAGAAGACTAACTGGTAGTAACTTATAACTAATTTCAAATAATATTCTTATAGTTATAATAGTTATGATTTATTTAACAATATAATAATTGAACCTGTCATTTTGAAAAGGGCACAAGTCCATTTATTTAGACTATTAAAAATTAACAAAACATGGTTTTTAATAAAATAATTTCTACACTACGAAAGAAATTTAACATAAAAGTAAATAAATCAAGAACATATATAATTTATGTAACTTTTATTTTTTATAAAAAAATTTAAATCATACAGAAATTTTTAATTTAAATTTATTAACTAATAGTTAAAAGTTTTGGACTTGTGTCCTTTTCAAAATGACAGGTTCAATTGACAATTCCTCAAAAGTTTTCATAATGAAAAATGAAATCTCAAAAGATTCTATTGCAAATTAAGAGACCTTGTAGAAAATTGTTTTTTAAATAAGTAAACAAGTTTTTTAAACGAATTTTATTTTATCAATTAAATCCAGATTGTTTCTGGATTTAATTGATATAATTGACTCGCATTTCAAATGATTTCTTAAACTCCACCATGATGGAGTTTAAGAAATCATTTGAAATGCGAGTACATAGATGGCTATAAACCAAAGCAAATCCAGAGAAATCACGTTCAACTTTTACGCTGGAGAACGCTGCACCGTAAACTACTTGCAAAATTTCATAGAGCCGATCCCATTTTGTTTTTTGATTTTTCTTCCAGTAAGCAAGAATGTTGAATTCAACGTCTAATGTCACTCGCGCTTCATTAAGAGCCCATTTTAAAACTAGTTGACGAATATCTTCATCTGATTCTGAAGATGCATTAACAATACCTTGCCTTGTTCCTCCTCCAGTATATTCATTGAAACGGCGTAATTTTTCAGCTTCAACATCTTCTGAGTTCATCGGAAGTATCTTTTCAGAAGTATTTGATAAATATGACGCATTTAATTGTAAGGATTCTTCTGTTGATGAAGAATTTGACTGTTCTTGTCGAGTGCAAAGTTTTTGATGGATTTTGATCAACTGTGTGATTCCTCTATTCAACAGTTCTGTATTAAACAGTTGATGACCCGATGTAAAGCAAAATCTAGGATCCAGAACTAAAGCAGCAATAAATGCTTCACATTTAAAAAAAACTTGTTCTCGTGTATTAATTGCGTTGGTCAGTAACAATTTTAATCCCAAATCACCTGATGAAACGTCCTCGATTTCTATTTTCATTTGAATCCATCGAACGTAAAATTCACTCATTGATAATTTTGGTGATTGAAAATCCATCATGGCCGAATGTATTGGTAAAAATGTGTTGAAATATTCATCTATTAAGCTCCATGATGCATCATTTAACTTTAACTTGTCGTGTCTTATCCTTTGATATGATTCTGCGTTGGTATGAAAATCTTTTATCATCAAAAAAGTAGAATCCCAACGAGGTGCAATGTCTATACGAGGCTTTTTTAGATTTTTATATGTTTGAATATATGCTACTTTTTTGGATTCAATAGCAACCTTTCTTATATTATTCAATGCATCTTCAAACATTGGCGTTATGTCCTTGGCAGCTAGCTGACACACATGTGCGCCACAAAACATGGCTGAACAGAACAATCCTACCGATTTTTCAACGCAAACAGTGTGGGCTTCACTATAATTCCCTTCTTCATTCTCTAAAGCGCCAATATCAATTTCTTCGTCTTCGAAATCTATAAATTCGTCACCATAAATTTTAAGGATTATTTTCATTTGATCTTGTGCATTTTGGAGAATATTTTAAGGATTATTTTCATTTGATCTTGTGCATTTTTGGAGAGATATTCTTTCCCTGATCTGTGCAAGTTGTGTAGATATCATTAGCACATTTTCCAATTTTTCCAATCACATTTTCCAATTGAGCAGCCAAAATTTCGCCAAACTGTCGACCTTCTTGAGTAATTATGCCTAAGGTTCTGTCGACTATTTCCCCGTCCTTGATATATCTGCAACTAACTCCAAACACGTTTCTTCCATATCACGACGCACTATCAAACATCAACAACATAAGAACATTTTCAGTTTCTTGTCTTATTAGCGAAAAAATATTTTCACATGCATGTTGAATGTAGCGTTTCATGCTGTGACGATTTATAAAAATATTGAACTTTTTAAGTGCATTTTTTACTAAAGACATTTGTCCGATTTCATCAGCTGATGCTAAAGACAAGTTAAGGCGCATCATTAATCGAATCATTTCTTCAATTAATTGATTTACATCAACTTCTAGCTTGATTCGTTTAATTAATTGAATTTCATCGTCATTTCGATGCCTTGTAGCTGGGGTAGCTTCAACTAATTCAATTTTGTCGGCTTTTTCTTTGTGTTTTCGAAGAAGGTGATCTTTGAGGTTACTTAATTTGCCTTTGTAAAATTTTTTGCACATTTTACATTTTCCTCCTTCTTTATTAATTTCAAATTGAGTGTTCACTTGTTCATTTAATAAATTATTCTCCATTTTTGACTTTAAATCGCAAGGAAAACAAAATAAATAATTATTAAAATATATATTTCACTCAAAACATTTTATGCAAGTTTATGGCAGTTAACTATGCAATTATAATGCAATTGTCAGTTTTTTTAATGATAAATGTATCATAACTATTATAATTATAAGTATATTATTCGTAATTAGTTATAAATTATTAGAATCTTTTGAATTCAATTTTTCATAATGAAACCTTTTTCAAGATCAACTATTAATTAAAAATAACTGATAATGTTTTTTTCTATTATTATTTTAATTAAAAAAATAATTTTAAATTTAGTCATACTAATAAAAGCCACTTTCAGTAATAGAAACTCAGCTTGAGATGGTTTTTAGATTCTTATAACGGGAAATCGCCAATACTAATCGATACTAATCAATACTATCAAATGATGCATCAATACTAGTCAATATTAGTCACTACTATCAAATGATGCATCGCTAAAAAGGGCAGAAAAAGACCTTTATAAAACAACTGATTTTTGCTTATAGGGATTAAAATAAAAGTTTTATAAAGCATAACTGATTGCAAAAAAGCAACAAATCTGTTAGACTATTTTCACTTTACTCTTTAAATTAAGCTGAAATGCACTATAAATTTGTTATATTGAAATAAAATAATATGTTAGACATAAAATTATGTCAAAATATGTCAATAGAAAATATGTCTGACATATTTTATGTCAGCAGAAATTAATTCCGACATAAAATTATGTCAAAATATGTCCATAGAAAATATGTCTGACATATTTTATGTCAGCAGAAAATAATTCCGACATAAAATTATGTCAAAATATGTCCATAGAAAATATGTCTGACATATTTTATGTCAGCAGAAAATAATTCCGACATAAAATTATGTCAAAATATGTCCATAGAAAATATGTCTGACATATTTTATGTCCGCAGAAAATAATTCAGACATAAAATTATGTCAAAATATGTCGATAGAAAATATGTCTAACATATTTTATGTCAGCAGAAAATAATTCAGACATAAAATTATGTCAAAATATGTCCATAGAAAATATGTGGGACATATTTTATGTCGGCAGAAAATATGTCTAAAAATATGTCGACAGATCTGCCAGACATATTATGTCGTAACAACCCTGCTTACGCCATTTTGTTTAAATTAGAACACTGTTATCACCCCATTCGAAATGGTAGAAGCCGTGAAATGTTCTGAAAACATAAACATTAAAAAAACCTTTCACAAAATTGTTTAAATTAATTTTTTTTAATTTGAGTTTAAATAACTTTTATAAAATTTCTATCTCTCCTACAGCTAACCTTACCACTTTCTTGCATAACCTAACTGAGCAACAGCCTATTGCAAATCAATTTTTAATATTATAAATATTAAAAATTGATTTGCATTAATATTTAAATATTAGTACATATTTCTTCACTGGTATAAAAAAATCAGTTTTTTTGGCACGCCTTCATAATGATTTTCTTATAACATTCTTAATTATCAAAAATACTTTAAGGATTTTCTCTTATTCTTTGCAATGTTATCACCTTATTCAACATGACTGTTGATGCAATTATTTTCGTTTGACGTCAGAGCGACTTAATCAATAAAGAACAAATAAAAGTTTTCAAGTCATAACTGCTAATAATTAGCAAACGCTTTTACAAAATTAAATTATTTAATTTATAAAATAAATAAATAAATTAAATTTCTTATGTTAAAACGTTTATTTATCAAACACTTTTTTAAATTTGTTAAAACATTTGTTGAAAACGTTTTGTTTAAATAATATAACAAAAATTTTAATATACAAATAAAGTTTTGTTATAAGTTTTATAATAATAAACATTCCATTGTTATATTATTAAAAAAAATTTAAACATGATGCATTTTTATTTTAAAGAATAACTTCAAAAAAACTTTGATTGAAAGCTATTTTATCCTTCCATTATTGTTCATTTCTTTTTAAAAGAGCAAGTGGGCAATAAAAATAGGAAGATGTTTAAAACGCTAGTTCAAATGTTTTTAAAAAAACTTTTTTTAAAAGTTGTTAAATTCACAATTCTCATTCATTTAAAGTTTAATTACATAAAACATGACGCAAATAAAAGACATTTTTAATGCTACTTTATAAATGCACCAATAGTTTTCTTACAATAAATATAACATATCATAACCGCTGAAGTTAAAAAAGAATTATTAATAAAAATAATCTTTTTTATAATTCTATATTCATCAAATATGAAAATATAGTTTTATTCCAAGTGAAAACACACACTTTAAAAAACTTGTTTAAGATATAAATAAAAAATTTTTTTTAATGATAACAGTAGACTCAAAATATTGGCGGGCGACCAAGATTAGCTGAATTATTACTCTCAATCGCCCGCCGGACGACAGAAATCCCAGTGTACACACCTGTATATAAATATATATATATATATATATATATATATATATATATATATAAAAATATATATATATATATATATATATATATATATATATATATATATATATATATATATATATATATATATATATATATATATATATATATGAACATCAATAAATACGAATTCTCTCAATACTAATTTTTTTTATTTTATCTACGAAATTTTCGTTAGATAATTGATACTAGAATCTTCAGCTTTAACTACAATTAAATAAAATTTAAATTTAATTAATAATTTGTAATTAAAGCTGAAGATACTAGTATCAATAATCTAGCGAAAATTTCTTAGATAAAATAAAAAAATTAGTATTGAGAGAATTCATATTTATTGATGTTCATATATTAAATTTATTCAAGTCTCATACAAGATGTTGTCATTTAAAAAAATATATATTTATATATATATATATATATATATATATATATATATATATATATATATATATATATATATATATATATATATAATAACTTGATAACTTGAAAATTTAATTAGTAAAACCATTTTCTTTGTTACTTAGAGTTTTGAGTTATTGGGAGTTTACTTATTGGGAGTTTATTTATATCATTCATTTCTTATTTTGATTTAAGTAAATTTTAAAATTACTAATTTTCCAGCAGAAACAGTTTCAGCAATGGAATCAACCAATTCATAGTACACACTTCTAATGCGTGAGTCACCAATAAATGCTACTTTTTGATTTTGTAAACAAACTTTGATCTCACTAAAAAAAAAACATTTAATAAAAACTAAACATACTCAAAAAATCGTACAACAGGCTCAAAAAGTACAACATACACTTTCACATTTTTTTTACATATTTTTTTAAAACATGCAAAAACTAATTTTAAAACAAAGTATCAACTACATATCTTTTGTAAAGTAGTTTATTCTCTGTATATTGATTAAAAAACAATAATACACATAAAAAACTTAAACAATTGGTTTAAAATAATTAGTAAATATTAACAAAACACGAAATAAACCAAATCAATTTGTTTGTTATGCGTATAAAATAAAAATGAAAAATTTTTTAAGAATATTTAAACAAGCTTCATACTAAAGTTAAATTTACTAGAAAAACAAAACAAGTTTAATTTTTTTTTTTAAAGAAACAAAGTTGTTAATAAATATATTAAAATATATATTCCATAAACAAGTTAACTAAATTAAAAACATATATAAACTAATCCACTGTTATTTAGGGTGATAGACCTGTTAGCTTACAATTTTAAGTTCATAACAGAAGAAACAGTGGAGCCAGTGGAGTACATCAAAGAAAACAAAAAGAATTTGGAGGCAATCCAATTTTCACGCTAACAAACTGGTAAAAAACGGTCAACCATCAGAGGTAACTACATGACACAAGACTGGATATAGTCATTTAAAATAACAACCTAAGTTCTCACAGAGAAAATATTAGCACTTGAAATAGACAAGACCACCCTGAAACCTGAACAACAACTTTTTCACAAACACAGCAAACTCAACATCTTAAACAGATGTGGTAGCTAACTCAGAATCAACAGCCACAAAAGTTACCAAACAAAACAATAAGATGTAAAGAGCCAAAGTAAATTGTATGGTCATTTATGGTCTACTTAGCACAAAAAACGTAACAACAACAAAGTGCCAGTAAAAAGATTTATTGAGAATATCAAAATAGATTCTATTCACTAGATTATAAACTTTCAGCTTTCATTATAACACCAAAGGACTGAGTAGCAACTCCGCCAATTGTTGTCTAATTCGAAGATGTAAAAACTAGAAACAGTATACTAGCAGCCACAAATAACTATAAAACAAAGAATATTGTTAAAGAGCTAGAAAACAGTTCACAGAAGACTTAAAACTGTGAACTTTATGAGTCTGGAAAACATGACAATGGAACAGTGGCTCAGGCTTGGCAGATGGAGCAGGTTCAACTACATTATTAGAACTTCTTTTTTCGAGATATAATATTTATGTGCAGAAGACATTGAAGTTGCTTTAACAAAAAAAATGTTATTTATTTTTGGCACCTAGCAATTATCATCTCAGTTTGACCAGTAGTATGACTACTGGTCAAACTGAGATGATAATTGCTAATGTGGATGCATGAACTTTATTAAAAAATTATTCTAGTTATCAATTTCAGAAACCATAACTACTAAAGTTAGTTGTAATTTGCAAACTAAGTATTGCAATATCATAACACTGTCAATCTGAGCAACTTCATATTTCATATCAATTTTGTGTTTTATGAGGAAGTAAAATGTTAGATTATCATCAGATACTTTTTTCATCTTTATGACATAGAATAAAAAAGTGTCCTCTGTTTGAAACTAAATAACTATTCATTTTCATCATTGACATCACCTTCATATTGCTGGATCATTCAATATCTTTGTAAAAAATATTAGGCAACTTGTAGGAAAACTGTTGCATTAGTTAATCATGCAAATTTTTGATTTTCAGCTGCAGACAATCATTTCAATAATGAGATTTAGTATTTTATGACGTTTCAAGGTCTACAGCACTTGACATCAATTTTACATTTTGGTGTATTGTAGACACACAAATAAATTTGAAGAATCTGATTTTATGGTTATATATGCTTTCTCTTATATTGTGACCATGAGTTATGCTTTCACTAATTGCTTTCTCATGGGTAAAAAAAATTTTTTACTACAAGATTTTAGGTTATCCTTATATTATAAAGTAGTTTTTAGATGTTGCAAGTTTAAAAATTGATTTCTTTTTTATTAACCCTTTAACCACTAAGTTTTAATCAGTAAAATGTAATATTATTCAAATTTAAAAGTTTTAATAATTTTAACCGTTAAGGTTGTTTTTCATCTGTCAAATTCCAATCAAAGACATTATTTTTTAACACTTTCAGCAAGGGTTAATAAAAAAGAAAGCAATTTTTAAACTTGCAACATCTAAAAACTACTTTATAATATAAGGATAACCTAAAATCTTGTCTTGTAGTAAAAAAATTTTTTACCCATGAGAGTTAAGCAACTAGTAAAAGCGTAACCCATGGTAACAAATTTCCATAGGGTTTTACAGGAACTTTCTGAATTATTAAAATAATTCCAGGAATTTCCGGGAGTTTTTTTAATGAATAGGAACCCTGTATAAAGAATATTTTAAAGATATAAGTTAACAAAACTTATCTTGTGCACCTTATTGAATAACGATGCATAATGCATCCTTCTGGCTGCCATTGTTGACCAATCCAATACCCTGATTCAAACAATAATGGGCATTTGTGACCAGAATAGTCTATAAAAAAAAAAAAAAAATTATAACAATTATAGGAAACTTCAAGTTTCCTATAATTGTTATAAAATTATAACAATTATAGGAAACTTGAAGCAATAAAAAAAAGTAAAAAGAAATTTAAAAAAAATATGATTTAAAGAATATTTAAATAAAACTAAAATTGTTAGCAAGATGTGATGTGACATGAGCAGTGCCAGTCATAGCCCTCTTGCAGTTTTGCCTAAATATGTTATACCATACAAAAAGATGTTATACCATACAAAAATATGTTATACCATACAAAAAGATGTTATACCATACAAAAATATGTTATACCATACAAAAATATGTTATACCATACAAAAATATGTTATACCATACAAAAATGTGTTATACTATACAAAAAGACAAATTCTTAAACTGACTCATTTTGAAGGCATCTATAAAACAAGAGTAGAAAAAATTTAATGTTTAAAACTTGTAAACTTGTAAACTGCTTAAAACTTGTAAACTGTTTAAAACTTGTAAACTGTTTAAAACTTGTAAATGTTTAAAACTTGTAAACAAGATATATATTTCTCATCTAATACACTCAAGTTGTACAAGCCTTTTTTTAAAAACTTATATACATATACATTATAAATGAAAAATTTCTAAGGTGTAATTATGTATAAAGGTTAAGAGAAAATTTAAAAAGTTAAATTATGCAAAAGTGCTTTTATCAGAATCTGAATAAAAAGATGTTATTAGATAGAAAATGTGCAAAAACCACTGAAAATTGTATCCTCTTTGAACCTTCTGACAAAAATGAGGGCAAAATCTGTTCATCAAGAATGTTAGAACGTTGATAAACTTGGTCAAGAAAACAATAGCTCTGATGAACAAAAGCATATCAATCGTGGAAATTAAAAAAGGCTAACCAATATAAAAAAGGCTAAACAATATAAAAAAGTCTAACCAATCTAAAAAAGGCTAATCAATATAAAAACTATTAAAAAACTTTCTATGATTCAAACAAAACAGAAATAAAAACAATAAGAAAAAAAAAAAAGGAAATGGTTTAAGAAAGCTTATTTATAAAAAAAAAAAAATCATAGATCACAAAAGTCAAACAGACCAGTTAGTCATATAAACATATGCCACAAGCTAAAAGTTTTGCTTTATCTAAAATTTTACTAGGCAAGTATAACTTTAAAGCTGCAGAAGATTCAGGCTATTAGCTGAGAGCTGATTGAAATATTCAATATATTCCAAATTTTGCAAAACTAAACTTATTAACTTTACCCTCAAAGTAAAAAATTAGAAAACTGTTTTTCTTATAAACTAATGTCATCAACATAAGCAACACAGCAAACTATAGCTTCTATTTTGTAGCTTTTGAATCATAAATAACTTAGTATAGGGTAAAAATATATGAAATTATTTAGACCATGACACCCTTACGTCTCAGAATTTGTTTATTTTTACACCACTTGCAGTCCATATCAAAAAAATAATAACTGCAAAAATTTTAGTTAAAAATACCCATGGGTTCCAGAGATATTGTCACTTGAAATAATGCTGACTCAGCATTTTAGTGATTTTCTGAAGCGACTACAAAGCAACTTTGACATACAGTATCTTCATAATGGCTTAGGGAAATTTCCTAAAATTTGGTACTCTAATAGATTTTAACTTGAGAAATCCAAAAATGCCACTCTTAAGACTCGATTATCTCAAGAAATGCCTCATTTATCCAATTTTGTTCAAAATTGTTGACTTGTAAATTAGTGATTTTTGGAGGTAAAATAAAGACTGTGGCCCAAAATCCCGAGTAAAAAGTTTAATTGTATATCATTATTTCATCTTAGGTCTACTGAAAAAAATTAGATTCATTAATTGTCTCTCTAATACGTGATCAAAATTTGCATTTAAAAATGGTGTCTTTTTAGAAAAATTTAAATTTTGTAACAAAAGCAATTAAAATATTTTTTAAAACATTTATTTGAATAAAACATCAAACAGTGTCATTTATTGACTAGTTTAGGATATTTATAGTCATGGGCCAAGGGAGATACCCTCCCCTCCCACGGGAGGCCCCTACGCCCCTCCCCCAATCTCCCTAGATTTTTTTTTTTTTTTTTTTTTTTTCATAAAATGAATAAATAATGCAAAAACATACAATTTAATTTTAATTTTGAAAAAAAAAAAAAATTTCATTATTTCAAATTGGTGACTTAAAACCTTCTTTTATATAAAAAACAAACATAAGTTTTGTTTTGTTCTTTTTAAAGGTATTTACTTGTTTGTATTTTCTTAAAGAATTACTTTTAATTTTATAGTTTTTATATTATTTTGTTAGGTAATAAATAATAAAAATAATTAATATGGAGAAATGTGACATTGGAAAAAGTCTTAACATTCATTGCCACAAAACTGGATTTTCAAGAAAACAAGGTTTTGTTCAATTTAAAGATCTTCCTTGTGAAAAACAAGAAGAAATAATATGGCGAGCAAATTTAAAGGAAAAATATAGTTCAATAAGAATTATATGTTGTTATCATGAGCAATTCTATGGAAAATATTTTGAGAGAAAAATTACAAAGTGTTGCAATCCTTTTGGAACACACAAGGAAAGTAAAAAAATTGCTATAAAAGGTAATCTTACCTTATTTACAACAGAATTGATATGGAAATTAAAAGAAAACAATTTATTATTTATAAAATGTTTGATAATTTCAGTTATTTTAACCACGTAAAACTAAATTTGTTTTTTAGGTAATATAAAGATTTCCATAGACATGGCAAACTATTTGCAAAAAAATAATGTTTATGTAACCCCAGGTTGGAAATTCTGCAGTAAATGTTACAAAAAAGGAATAGAAACTGATGAAGATTTAAATTCAAAGGAGGAATGGAAATCCAAAAGTGAGAAAAAAATTAAGTTAGATACCACTATAGAATTGCTTGGAATTTCACCAGTCAAACTAAAAAGTCTTTCAAAACACAGCAAATTCCCTGTAGCAAAACAAAAGTTTAAGAACACTATTGACAGAGTTGCAAAAATGGTCTCATTAGCATATAATATTAAAGAAACTTTTTTAACAACAGAAATAAAAAGCCCCATTTTAAACAACAACATTAACAATGACCATGATCTAGACATTTTAATGTATGAAATAAAAAATAAAATTTCAAAGACTGACTCTTATTGCCATAAGGTGCAAATGTTAACACTAGCACCAAAATCATGGACACGTAAAAAGATATCAAGCTATTTTGAAGTGTCTGAGTATCTTGTTCGAACAGCAAAAGTTAAAAATGAGAATGGAATTCTATCATTACCCGGAAAAAAAACTGGAAACCCACTTTCACCAGAAACAGTTAATTTAGTGATTAACTTTTATCAAAGTGATGAATTTTCAAGAATGATGCCAGGAAAAAAAGATTATGTAAGTATTAAGAAAAACCAACATGTTCAAAAAAGATTATTGCTACTCAATCTTAATGAATTACATGTTGCATTTAAAAAAGACTACCCTAACGTCAAAGTCAGTTTGTCAAAATTTTGTACTCTTAAACCTAAATGGTGTATTACAACTAATGCGCCAGGTACCCACAATGTATGTGTTATCATACATCACCAAAATACAAAATTTCTCATTGATGCCATTAGGTGGAATAAAAGTTATAAAGATTTCATGGCATTGATTGTTTGCTCTCTTGAAAATGCAGAATGTATGTTACATCGATGTAATCAATGCCCTGGTATTGAAGTGTTAAAAAGTTTTTTAGTGCAGGAGTTTATGGACCATGAGCATGAAGAAGATGTAGTATTTAAGCAATGGCAGAGTACCGATCGTACAACACTACTTTCACAGTCATTGCCACTAGATGAATTTAATGATTTATTATGTGACAGCATTGACAACCTTACCATTCATTCATATATTGCAAAAACACAAAGTAGATACTTAAAAAACTGTAAAGAAAATCTTAACCAAAACGAACGCTTAATTTTAGGAGATTTTGCTGAAAACTATCAATATGTTGTTCAGGATGAGGTTCAAAGTTATCACTGGAGCAAAAGTCAATGCTCACTTTATACAATTATACTTTATTTTATAGAGAACAAACTTCTTAAACATAAATCTTTTTGTTACCTTTCAGAAGATGTTGATCATGACACAGGATTTATTTACAAGACTCAGGAAGATATAACTAGATATATCAAAGAAAATCTACCTGATGTATCAAGTGTGAAATACATTTCCGATGGTTGTGCAGCACAATTTAAAAATTTTAAAAATTTTATCAATCTTTGTCATCACAGTAAAGACTTTGATTTAAATGCTGAATGGGTATTTTTTGCTACCAGTCATGGTAAATCCCCCTGTGATGGTATTGGTGGGACTGTTAAAAGAGTAGTATGTCAAGAAAGTCTAAAACAAATAACTACTGGGCAGATTTTAGATGTTAATTTAATGTACTCCTTTTGTAAAGCCAAGATAAAAGGAATTTATTTCAAGTTATTTTCAAAAGAAGAAATTGATCAAACACGAGTACAATTAGAAAAAAGATATTTAGGTGGAAGAACAGTTCCTGGCACAAGGATGTATCATCATTTTATTCCAATTGCTCCAAACACTATAAGTTATAAAAAAATAAGTACTGATGCATGCACTGAAATATTTGATATCATTCCAAAAAGCAAACATTATGTAGATATTTCATTAAATAATAAAAAAATGGATTATATTGCAAGTTTTTATGATGGATTTTGGTGGGTAGGGATTGCTGAAGATGTAAGTGAGCTTGATATAAAAGTCAGATTCATGCATCCACATGGACCAGGTAAAAACTTCCTTTGGCCAATGAGAACTGATGAGTGTTGGGTGCTCAATTCTGAAGTTATATGCCTAATTTCTACACCGCGAACAATATCAGGTCGTACATACAACATATCTGATTTAGATTTGAAGAATATAAACTTTTGGTTACAAAAAAAAATTAATTATGTTTAAAATAATTTTGTTTTTATTTTATTTACCTATTTTGCATTTAAAATGTCTTTTATTTTTTTCAAATTCTTGAATTGTAGGCTGAGAAGGAGGGGTGGGGGTTTAAATAAATCACAAATCATTCCCATCTTATTATGTCAATGACTATATTAGTCTAAAACTACATAAAGATATTGATTGTCAAAATGTTTTAAAAACGTTTTAATATCTTTGGTTTTAAAATTTATGACTTAAAATTGTAAAAAGATCTTTCAAATAAGAGGTAAGTATTTATTGATTTGAAGTAACGCAAATAAACTGTTTCTCAAACTTAAACTGAAAAAATATGTTTTTAAAATGTATTTTAACAATCAACTATTATTTATTCATTTTATGTAAAAAAAAAAATAAAAAAAAATCTAGGGAGATGGGGGGTGACGTGGGGCCTCCCGTGGGAGGGGAGGGCGTCTTCCTTGGCCCATGACTATAAATATCCTAAATTAGTTAATAAATAACACTATTTGATGTTTTATTTAAATAAATGTTTTAAAAAATATTTTAATTGCTTTTGTTACAAAATTTAAATTTTTCTATAAAGACACCATTTTTAAATGCAAATTTTGATCATGTATTAGAGAGACAATTAATGAATCTAATTTTTTTCAGTAGACCTAAGATGAAATGATATACAATTAAACTTTTTACTCGGGATTTTGGGCCACAGTCTTTATTTTACCTCCAAAAATCACTAATTTACAAGTCAATAATTTTGAACAAAATTGGACAAATGAGGCATTTCTTGAGATAATCGAGTCTTGAGGGTGCTTTTTTTGGATTCCTCAAGTTAAAATCTATTAGAGTACCAAATTTTAGGAAGCTTCCCCAAGCCGTTATGAAGATACTGTATGTCAAAGTTGCTTTGTAGTCGCTTCAGAAAATCACTAAAATGCTGAGTCAGCATTATTTCAAGTGGCGATATCTCTGGAACCCATGGGTATTTTTAACTAAAATTTTCGCAGTTATTATTTTTTTGATATGGACTGCAAGTGGTGTAAAAATAAACAAATTCTGAGACGTAAGGGTGTCAAAAATTATTTTTTTTGGCTGATTTCATATATTTTTACCCTATACCCTTATTAGTTCTTTTTTTATTTTTATTTTTGTTTGTTTTTATGCTATATTTATGTAATGCAACACAATATATATGCAAATATTACAATATCTAAAAGTTTTGTTAGCTTTTTTGTGTACTAAAGTAATACTCATAATCTGAGCTAGCAAAAACTAGATTTGAAGTTGTATTTTACAATTTTTCCAAAATTAAACATATTTCTTGAACCCTCTAATTAACCACTTATTAGCCACTTATGACTAATGACTATTTCTGATAATGACTATAATGATATGATATGACTGATATGTGAAAAGATAAAAATAATATTTTGAGTTAAAGTTTTATGTCATTTTTTATAAGAAATACCTCATTTCTTTTACTAAAATATTATTATACAATCATGGCATTAAGAATAATAGAAAACAACTTAGATACCCACTATAGTCCTGTAAAAAGACCTATAGCACTATAACCTATTTTTTCCACGACTTTTTTGAAAAATATATTAAAAAATACTATCAGGTTTTAAAGTGTTTTTACTTCTGTCTTTTTTTTCAACTTTTGATTTCTAAAACATTTCGATGAGACAAAATATTTACCTCTAGTTTTTACATTTGAATGTGCAATTTTAATTTCAGAAAATCAAGTCAATCTTTAAATTGAAAATTTTAAAACTTTACTTGTGTCTGTCATATTACTTGCTACTGTGGTGGCAACAAAACAAATATTATTGGCTTGAATTTGAGACTGTCAAAATGTTTTGTTTTTTTAATCTTACTTTTACTAGTGGTAAAACTGTACAGACACAACTCATTCAAGGCTTCAATTCTTCAAAAAAAAAAAAAAAAAAAAAAAAAACTATTTACTTTTTGACTTAGTTCTTTTTTTTGCTTTGTTGTTCTTCTACTCTTTGTTCTTCTTCTTGAGTTTCAAAAACTCAAAAAGGTATTAGAGTGATTTTAGGAAAATAGTAGAGATACTATTTTCCTAAAATCAGTAATGTATTTTGGAACTATGCTGGATTAAAAATCTTCCTTTTGAATTTCATCATTACTTTCAGACAAAATTAAATCTAATTATGTTGTCCAAGTAAGTTGACTTTTTCAACTTGGAAAAAAAAAATACCATATTTTTATAATAAATTACCATATTTGATTCTCATTTTAGTTTCATATGCATGCCAGATAATCAAATAATCAACCTTTAAAAAAAGATTTATTCAAAATAAAGTGATTAAAATTATACACTTTTAAAATGACTTTATTGACAATGCTTCTTTGTAATATAAACTTATATAATAAGATTATAAAACTATATGGTAACATTAAAATTTGAATTGTACCTTAATATAACAGTTAATAATATTTAATGATGTTGTGATAAAGCATCAGACAATATCTATGACAGCCGGTATATATTAATTAATAAGTTAATTCAGTTTCTAAATAATAAAGCGTTAATAATAAGCTTTCTTGATTTTCCTTTTGTTTGTTATTATTTTTAAGTCAATGGATTGCAAGACCTGATGGGCAAATAGAGTTTTTTGTTTGATTTTGTTTAATATACCTTTAAATATATCTTGAACAGCTGGATCAACTCTTAGCAGTCTAGCCTCCTAAGCTGTCAAACCCAAAATTTCCATTTTTTTACGTACTCAAGATGTCTTAGTTCTGGTATCATTTGCTCTTTGTGAAACTTTTTCTAGTTCATTAATATCTTATGTATAATAGAGACTCAATTCTTGAAACGAAAACTCTAACTTTGGTTTAATTTTTTCAGCTAATTGTTATCACAACAATTATCTACCTTTCATCTTTTAGGATAAACTATTACTTCCAATCTTTCCAATCTATCGTAAAATTAGCCTCAGCTAAGGCTGCATCTTTTTATTGTGCTTGGCACTTTCTTACTCTGGATTCTCTATAAATCTCAAATCCATCCTTGTATGAAAGACTGCTGCTACATCTAGAACGGATCTTCAAATGATGCCCTTACTCTTTTAGGCGAGATGCTAAAACGCGTTGTAAACATAGTTAGACCTGCTTTTGCAGCCAACCTTCAACCAGTGTCACATCAACATAATATTGCTTCACTTTCTCTTTTCTATGAATACTATAATGGACGCTGCTGTAAAGAGTTGGCGCCTCTTGTGCTATCTACTGAAATCCATTATTGTGTTACACCTTGTTTTCCTGATTCATATAATTTGCAATCTTTTAAGTCATCTGTTAATCATTATCTTGCTTCATAAACTTCATCTTTTCTCTTTTAGTAACTTCCAACTCTAATAGTGGTTGCTTGCCACCTTGTTGAAAGTGAAGATGTTAAAACAAAAAAAACAACAACAACAACAACAAAAACCATCTAAAATACAGTGTTTTTATCAGATCTTTATCCTTGTACTTGAATGTATTATTTAGTAATGAGAGCATACTATTCGCTCTATTAGCTGGATTTTTAACTTGTTTGGCCCATTTCAAATCACTTGATATATAAATACTAACGTGCTTTTCTAATTTTGACTTTTTAATTTCCATTAATATTTTTTTATTGTTCATAAAATACAAATATTCTTTATTATTTGAACCAAAATGCATAATTTTACATTTTTTCAAAATTTAACCCTAATTTACATTTTATAGACCATTTCTCAAGTTTATTTAAATCATTTTTAAACAACTGTGAATCATTTTTTAAAGAAATAGGTGCAATTATCGAATCATCATCAACATATAAACAACATTCATTAATAAAATGTTCTAGTAAATCATTTATAAATTTCTACTACCTCTTTAGACCCTTACAATTTAAAAATATATTTGTTGTATACAGTGGAAAAATGAGGCATACAGAAACTCCATAAAACAATAACATGAATTGAACAACCTTTCCCCACTCCATATATGGTAAAAATTCAAATTCAAGATCTATTTATAAATTATTATTATTGCTGTTTATAATAAATATATTACTACATCTATTAAATTTTACAACTTTTATTTTTATACTAACATTATTACTGTTTTATTTAATATTTTTACTTTCACTCAATAATACTATTTGCTTTTTTTATTTTAACTAATTTTACTGTTTTTACAATTACTGTTAACAGTTATAATCTTTTATTAATATTTTATTGTTATTATTATATTACTAATTTTAAACATCTTAAATTTATTGTATACTTTACAATAACTAACAATAAATAACAGCTAACAACACTATTGTGTTATTAGCTGTTTTGTGTTATTATTGTGTTATAATTGTGTTATTTTGCTTTTTTACAGAGTCTTTCTGGTTTGAATTAGTTTTATACTATTTCTATTTTCCCTTTACAAATATAACATTTGTAATATTGTTTACTATACTTTGCTTTTTGTGTGTGTGAATAATATTGATCGAAAAACATACTTAAAGCTTTTTAATAAAAAATGCATTCTAACCATTTTTGAATAATCTGTAAAAATGAAAAGTAGCCGATAAAAATATTATAAACCAAGCAATGCATTTGCAAAAGTTTCCAGCATTATAAAAAGGAAAACAGGGAGTTGAAGGGAGTTTTTTTTCAGTGACAACATCGCCAGATGCTTCTTCCATATTCATCTGCAAATTTCACTTCGTTGCATTGCGATAGCAACAATTACCTTTTTTTTCTTTTTTTTTTTTTGGTTTACTTTCCGGTAGTGCTCGGATTATTTACTTTCTGATTACCCGGCTATCAGCTTTTCGAAATTTTTTGCATTCTCTGCTGGCTTTCTCTGATATATATATATATAAAGATAGGCGCAGCGGAGGGTACTTACAGCGGAGGGCACTTACTGGTGAACTTAATAAAGGATATGTGCAGTAAGTGTACATACTGAGGGTTTGGGTTTATAACTGAGGGTTTGGATTTGGGCAGGCAATCTTCTAAATAAAAGGATATTTTTTTATGTTTGTGGCCCTGAAAGAATATAAATTATATTTTTTATATCAGTGAAGTTTGAGAATAAAGTCAAAGTACTGTTTAAATCAGTTGTATATTATGATATATATATTCTTAATACATCATTGGATTAAATGGTTTTTAAAACCTGATTATAATTGGGTTATATTAGTAAACCGTAATAATACGACTTATACCACTAACATTTTATTTATGTTTTTATTAATCAACCTTAATAGTAGGCACTATTGTCAAACTTCTAAACCGACATTATCCCTCAGGGGCAGCAAGCATAACTTTTTTTTTTAAGTTTTAATTTTGTGGTTATTAAGGTCCTCCAGAAGTTCATACGGTCTTATCACAGAGCACCGTGGAAGATCATTTAACTAGGAAGTTCAGGCCTCCATCCTTACCAATCCCGCTTAATGGGCTAGAGCCGGAGGGCCTTTTGGTTCGGAGCCAGAACTCTAACTACTTCGCTACGGCTGCCAATTATCCTTTTATTTGTTTAAAAACAAACCAGTTGATGTATGTACACTTGCTGCATTTATCCCTATTTAAGTCAGTCAATTTATACACATTCTGCAGCTACATTCTTCCATATCCCAGTTTGCCTAACCCCTGTAAACCCGAGTTTGCAGAAGTGAAGCTCAACGTCGGAATTAAGGTTCCACAACTATTTTTGTAAATATTTTAAAAATATTTTAAGATAAAATCTAAAAACAAACAAAAAAATAGTTCAAAAACAAACAAGAATAAAAGAAGATAAAAATAAATGACCAAATAATCATATAGGGATGTTTTCTACAAAAGTAATTTTGAAATTGTTCGCCGCTTTTTCGCGTTCCAACATTGAACTGTCTGTAACAAAATTTGCAGAGTATCTTCAGGAATTATATTTTCTGAATTTCTAATATTTACTTTCTAAATATTAAATTAACCATATTAAGGTTTTCATATTCAATCTATGAATATTGCACAATTCCTTTATAACATTCAAAAAAGTGGGTTTAACTGAACAAATTTAACGGGACTGAATAAAAGTTTTATAAGCTATATATCTTAGACAACTATAGTCTTCTTTTTGCCCCGGTCATGTAAATCTTTTATTCAGACACTTTGTAATTGTAAATGTTCTTAAACGCCAAAATATTAAAAAAAAAGATGGGAGTTCATGATCTCAACAGTTCTTAATTGTTTAAAAGATGAATAGATTTATTGTGTTTTGCTGTATAAAATTTATGCTATTCAAACTTTAAATAGTTATATAGTTCTTAATATACTTAAAGAAATTAAAAAGATGACTTAACGATGATTAAGTTTATTACGAGGTATTATTTGATGGTCACGTATGGTTATAGTGCAGTAAACTATTTTTTTTATTTTCCGGAGAGTAAAGTTTCGTTTCAATAGCATTAAGTTTTATGCCGTTTAAGGTGGTACAACATCAAATAAATAAATGAAATAAACCTCCAAAATAAAAATGCTTTTAAATACAGTTTACTCAAATGATTTAAATATAAAAATTAAAAAAAAAAAAAAAAAAAATTTAAATTAGCATTAGGACCATAATGGCGGAAAAAACTATCAAAAAATGCGTTTTTGGACTAAATTTCAAAACATAATATCTAAGGCTAGCCATCATCATATGACCTGAAATTTTGTACACTTACTCTAAACACTATTTTATTCCATTTAACAGATTTTTTTAATATCAAAGTAAATGATGAGTTATGATTTTCCTCATATTTTATTTATTTTTTGACGTTTTAGATAGATCTTTTAGATAGATCTTTTAGACTGATCATAAAATAAAATCCATCTGTTAAATGAATTTTATAGGTGTATCGAGCAAGTACTGAAAATTTCAGATCAAATGAACAATGCTAACTCAAGAAACTGTTTTGAAGTTTAAGCAAAAACGAAAAAACAGCTTTGAAAAATTCTTGATATATTATTTACAATATTAATTTAAAATCCTCCTGAAACATAACTGTCATTACATTCTTTTGCTTTCTCCTCATCTAGGTGACCTTTTTTGATGGCTCTAAGAGTTTTTATTCTTTTTTTTCACTTCTCTAATGACTTGCACCTCATTTGACTAATCCTTTTTTTATTTATTTATTTTTTATTTGAATTTTTCATGCTATATTTTCCTATACAATGTTTTTATCCGAAGATATTGTTAGCATAGGCTTAGCATAGGAACAGCCACAAATAGTCATTAAGACTAATCCAAAGTAGCGTCCGTTATTGACCAAAATTTTTGCGTACAGAAGTACTACTCAAGCGCTGAGTTGGCGGTGGCAGGATTTGAACCCGTATCGTGCAACAGTCCGGGACTTAACTTTCCGTTTAACGCTCTAACCAGCTGAGCTATCCAGCCACATGTTTTAATATTAGAAGCCGCTGAAATATTTGATACCTTACCATGTAAACCAAAATGTCTAAAAACATTAATAACACCCTTTGCACCATCATTGTATGCTAAAATAGCTGAATACGTTTCCATTTCCAGTGTCGATTTAGAAACAAAAACTCTTTTTGGTACACGAGTCCAAATAAATCCATTAAGTGCCTCGTTAGCATTTTGTGTGTTTCCATGTAAACATTTTGATAACAATTCATCTGATTGTAAATTTATAATTATTGGTAGAATTAAATCTTTTATCCACAGAGGTATGGTAGATTTGGGTTTATAATTCTTTTGATTTAGAGCCCAGTATTTGGACCAACTATATTTTCCACGAGAACAAAACTGGTGGCGTGTATAGGAATCAGGAAAATCGGTGAAGTGGAAAAATATGGCATAAACTGCTTTCTTCATTGAATACAAGTTTCCCACATTAGATCTGATTGCAAGACCATATAAATTTTGCATTGAATTAATGCAGTTTTAAGTGAGTTTACCTCTGTCTGATATTGGTTTTTTAGTACCTTTTTGGGCTTTGACAAGGTTTCGTAAACGTGTTCCTAACCATTTTTGAACATGTCCAACACATGTTCAAAAACGGTTAGTTCCAGCTAGTTGCTGACATTGTAGTTAATGTTTTCATTGAGTTGATGTTTCCAGTAAGTTGATGTTTTCCTAATGTGAATATGTTGCCATTATTTTTTGATAATTGGACATGCATTTTATTATCTTACTACATGGTTTTACTATTTTTTGACTATATATATATATATATATATATATATATATATATATATATATATATATTTATATATATATATATATATATATATATATATATATATATATATATATATATATATATATATATATATATATATATATATATATATATATATATATATATATATATATATATATATATATATATATATAGTATGCAGCAAGTAGTGGAACTTGCAAAAAAAAGTTACAGCGAGTAGTGGAACTTGCAAAAAAAATGTACAGTGGTTGTGGAACTTGCAAAAAAAATTTACAGTGAGTCGTGGAACTTGCACAAAAAAAATTACACCGAGTAGTGGAACTTGCAAAAATATAAAGCGAGTAGTGGAACTACTCGCTTTATATTTTATAGACGGGTCTAGCTTAAATTCACGTCGTGTCTATTGTTAACAATGATTATTATATAGTTTCATTAATGTAATTTAATATCTTAATCATTAACTAAAAGCCAAGATGTAAACTAATTAAAATAATATTATAAAACATTTTTTGTTTTTAAAATTTTTTTCAGGTCAGAGGGGGAACCATCTATAGCTATCACTAAGCATTATGTGATGTACTTTGAATTTTAGTAAAAGATGTTTTTATATTAAAGTTTATTATTTTAATTACATTTAAATATTTTTTCGAATCTTATTAAAAATATAATTTTTTTTAGGTTGTCTAAGAGGGGGGGGGGAGGCGATGACATGCCCACTTCCCCATCTACACCCCTTGAAACAAAGGGTGTGCTGCTAGTGATGTTGGAAAGTAGTAAAATATAATTTTTTACTTGATACTAGATTTCGTTTTAATTATAAAGATAAATATTTATAAAAAAAAGAGTCATTTTTGACAATAGGGTGTTTGAAACCATCACCCTTGCATCCACCCAATGACAATGATAAATCTTCTATATTTGACTGTGGTCTGATAGCTAATTACAAAACATCTTGTATATAAAAATTTACATTTTCATTAAAAAAAAACACTTTTTTATAAATATTGTTAGTCTTGCCGGTATGGATGATGGTTTTGTGCCCCCTCTTGCTCCCGTAATCTAGAAACCTTTATAAATTTGTAGATAACTCTTGTATCTATCTTTTGATACCAAGATGTAAACTTTTGGATAGGAATTGATTAAGTTATAATAGTTTTAGTTAATAAAAACTTTATTTTGACCACAGTTTCTTCAACAAATCCTTATATCAAAAAATCAGTACTTAAAACGTCATAACGTTTTGTAGGGTGGTTCGATTTTGAAAGTTTTTTCACTTTTGGAATATTGCTAATTTAGTTTCTTTATATAAAAGTGCTGCATTTTTTCAATTTAGAGAAATAACTATGTAACTGTTTAGAGACAAATTTCTTCAAGTTTTATTCATCACAAAGTTCATTATTTGCACACGAAAATTAATAAATTAATCAAAAGTATTAAAAAAAAGTTGATTTCCTTCTGGACAAAACAAGTGCAACTCGACAAAATATTGACCAAGCTGTATTTTGCTATCAATATTTCGTGGCGAATCCTTTGTTGTCGATCACAGCCTTGCATCTTCGAGGCATAGATTCGATCAGGTGATCAATGAAACTTTGTGAAATCGCTGCCCAGGCCTTTTGGATTTGTTCAAACAGTTGATCCTTATTACGAACACCTTCACGATTAATTCTGCGGTTGTCGATCTCCCACAGGTTATCGATAGGGTTGAGATCCGGAGATTGAGGCGGCCAATCCATCACCGATAGGTGGTTGTCTTGAAACCACTGCTTGACTACTTTTGCAGTGTGTTTCGGATAGTTGTCTTGCTGAAAAACCCATTTTATTGGCATATTCCATTCAGCATGAGGTAGCATAACATCTTTCAGGATATTTTTATACATGAAACGGTCCATTATTCCATTTTTTCGATGTATTGGACCTAGACCGTTAGCAGAAAAAAAACCCCAGACCATTACATTGCCTCCACCATGCTTCACGGTCTTATGGCACTAACGTAAATCGAGGCGTTTTCCGGCCGGTCGACGTACACGGCAAATGTCATCGCTCCCAATGATGTTGAACTTCGATTCATCACTGAACAGGACAGTTCGCCATTTCTGCACATTCCAGTCAATATGAGATGTAGCAAACAGGAGTCTTTTCTTTTGGTTTTTTAGTGAAATCAGCGGTTTCTTTGCAGGGCGTCGAGAAAATAATCCGGCTTCAACAGCACGTCGTCTGATTGTTCGGTCCGATACAGGCAGCTCTAATTGCTTTTGTATCTCGACTGATGATATCCAGGGATCCTTCTTGACGGATCTGACGATCATAGAATTCTCTCTAGAAGTGATGGAACGCAGTCTTCCACCTTTGTTATCTGCTGCCAACTTCCCCGTAGAACGATATTGCGAACATAGTCTTGATACGGTCCATTTTTTCACGCAATATTTATCACAAATACTTTTTTGTGACATTCCACTTACGTAATCGCCAATAATTTTCTTTCTTAGTTCCAACCCAAGACTGTCGGAAGCCATTTTTGCACTTGAAGTCATAAAAATAATAAAAATAAATAATCACGCTTCTCAAGGCTTACCGTGTTATATTTACCTTGCGATGATACAATAATGCTCTGTGGAACGCAACGTCTTGGTTGGATGTGGACTGTATTGATGTAATGAAACACTTGTTGTATTTCACTTCTTGCATTGATGTTCTTCAATAAAACACTTTGATAAAACTCACTTTGATAAATTGTCTTGATAATACTGACTGATTGACTTCCATATACTGACTGAATTACATGTCGATTTACATGTCTCTTATATAGTAAAATGAACCTGTGTGAACCTGTTCTGGAAGATTCTAGATGCTTCTTTTCGATGCTTCTGGAAGCTTGTGTATGCTTCTGGATGCGTCTGGGTGCTTCTGAATGTTTCTGGATATTTCTGGATGCTACTGGATGCTTCCAGATGCTTCTTCTGGAAACTTCTGGAAGCTTCTGCATGCTTCTGGAAACTTCTAGATACTTCCTTTAATTATTAAAAAACTTCCGTGACGTTGGCACGGACCAGACTTAAGAAAATGAAACAAACCAAAAAAGTTGCACTTGTTTTGTCCGCTGCAAAATGGCACTTGTCAACGAAAATCTCCCTGTGTGCTGTCACCTGTCAGCTGATTGCTCATGTCATGGCATGCTATGACTCCAAACTCCTGAACTGTTTGCTGTGGTAGTACAGTTCGTTTCGTTTTTAAGACATGTAAAATTAGGAACACTTTTTAGCATTGTTCGATGTTGGTTGCAAATGTTTTGTCCAATGCTGTATATATATATATATATATATATATATATATATATATATATATATATATATATATATATATATATATATATACATATATATATATATATATATATATATATACATATATATATATATATATATATATATATATATATATATATATATATATATATATATATATATATATATATATATGTATACATATATACACATATATATATATATATATATATATATATATATATATATATATATATATATATATATATATATATATATATATATATTATATATATATATATATATATATATATATATATATTAGGGATATGACAAATTTTAAAGACCCTATTCCCATGTTATTTTTTCTGGAGTTTAAATGCAAAGATCAAGAAAAATCCAATAGCAAGTGTCAACATTAAAAAAATGTCACCCCCTAATTCAAATTTATAAAAATATATACAATTATACATTGTACAAAATGGTTTTTTTAAATCACAAATACAAACATACAGGTTTTAGTGTTTATTTGTCAAAAGAAATTTAATGGTTATTTTTTCAATGCTTTTGCACAATGGAAGTAAATCCTGCAGAACTTTAATTGCACGTTCAGCACAAATGTTTGACCTTTGAGTCGGGATTGGAGTCGGCTCAACCGACCAAAAAGTCCTTAAAGTCTTTATTGCCTTTGAGTGATCTTTGCAAACGGCTGCCAAATTATTGTAGTTATCCTGATTATAAACCTGACCAGAAAACCAGATGTCAGCCCACGTGCCACTAATAAAGTCACATGATGACTGACCTTCGGCTGACTGTCGAAATTCTGGAAGTAAAATATAAGCTAGCAAAGCATAGATTGCTCGGCTATTCCATCTTGCATTGCTTATATTTGGCAAAGTTCTGAAATTTACTTTAGGGAAGCATCCTGTTTTCTTAAACTGTCTGTAACAAGTGATCAAGTGATGAAGTAAAGCCATATCATCTCTCCAAACAATTTCTTCTTCTTCCTTCAGAGCATCTCCAGAATTGTCAAAAGATGCTTTCAGTTGCTGATACTCTTCTGTTATTCTGCTAATGAACCAATAATTGAGATTAGGCGAGGTTGTTGCTGCTTCAAAATAATCATTCATCACATGTTTTAGTAATGTATCAAGAACATGATGCTGGCATCCAATATAAAGAGGTTTGTCTAATCCAAGCTTAACAAAATGCTTCTGTAGTAGTGTGACTGCCCCAACAGATTTTCCTGTATTTGCAGAGGTTGTATCAGAAATTATTAACTTAATTGCAGGCCATAGCTTATATTCATCAAGCACAGTTTTTATTCCATTGAATATTGTTTCACCATTTCCATTGATCAGTGCAAGAACTGCTAGTTTAACTTCTCTATTTTCATTTTTTAGAACTACAACCTGGTACTCTGTATTCTTTATGTGCTTCTCATCAAAGTGCAAGCTCGAGTTTTCGTTTCTTAGAGTTTTAATAAAATGTTCTTTTAATTTTTCTCCTGCTTTCATTGTAGCTTTGTAAACACCACTTTGACTTGGAGTTGGAATAGAAATTCCAACTTTTGCAAGAGTTTTGCAGACTGTGTGTGCCTTTCTTGAACTCAGTTTTGCTTTTATCACCAAATTTATTGCATAATCAGTTTTTTGTCTTTTACATGTTGTTGGAGCCTCTGAATCTTGAGAACCACTGTCAGAATCTTGTTTTTCTTCTTCAGTGCTAAAATATTCTTCATCTTCACTGCTTAAATGATCCTTACTATGTTGACTGACTTTTTGCTTAATCAACTTTAGTTTTCTAGGATGAACTCCTTGTATATCTTCAATTGTGGTGCAGTAGACAGCTCTTCCATTTGTTGACATCTGAAGATTATAGAAGGCTTTATCTTCTTGGCACAACCATTCTCCATTTTCATAAGTTACGTTGAACAAGTTGGTAAAGTCTTGCGTTCCTGGTTTTCTGCTGTCTTTTTCATAATTGTTTAGTACATTCTCAATTTCTTTCCACTGTAGATTTTCCTTTTTGAATTGGAAGATTAAGTTTTTTCCATAAGATTTTTACTTCTTTGACCACTATCACAACTCTCTCCTGTCTACTTTTCACATTTGCAGCCAAACACTTAAATCTGTCCAGGATTTGCTGTTCTGCTGGCATTTTGTTCATTTGATCAAGACTGTCAACAATCTTTGCATACTTTCTTGAATTCTTGGCTGTTTCAAACCTCTCCCATAGTTTCTTATTCAAATCTGAAAGAAGACTATTTTTAGACATCTTGACTATAGTCTTGTCAAATTATAATTTGAGTGTAAATTTAATTATCTACAAATAAACAAATCTTATGAGTTTAGGTTATCAAAAGAAGTTTATAAAATATCAAAAGTCAGGTGATGATAACAAATATAATATATAATATGAAAGATTATATAATAAGATTGCATACATTTAGCAAAATCACACCAGCAATAAACTGAAGCTGTGATACCTTAAACTGTACTGTATCTAACAATAGATACACTATGAGTCATAAAAAAACATGCCACTGAACTTATTGCAATAACTTTGCTCATTGTGAACCGATTTTAAAAATGGTATCTTCTTCAAGTAGAGAACAAGAACAATACTTGACTAGTATAAAATATTACTTTTTAAATTCTTTTTTATTGTCTCAATATATATATATTCGGAAAACATAGAAGAACATAGTATTTTTAGGGAGAAAATGCCCTAGCAACCATGTTAAATATTTAGTATCTCCGTTGCTAAGGAAAAAAAGATACATTGTGTTCTAATAAAATGCTCATATCTAAAGAAAGATAAATTATTTAGCTCTGAAACTTTGGCTAAACGTTCTTTGATTAATTTGACACATATTTTATGCAAAATTGAAAAACTCAAAAAGAATTTTCAGTTTCCTAGTTTTTTTGGTGTTGTACCACCTTAAATCGTTGTACATATTACAACGTGTAATATGTACAACAATTTAATCGGCATAAAACTTGTGAGACCGCTTCTTGAGTTCGCTATACCTGCATGGACGCCTTATTCACAACAAGATATTGGTGAGTTAGATAAAGTGCAAAGAAGAGCAACGATTTTAGTCCCACTACATAAAAAGATTTCATAAGAAAAAAGACTAAAAGCAATGGGTTTAAAAACATTAAAGAAAAAAAAGAACAAGAGGAGATCTCATACAACAATGTAGGTGTAAGCAAATACAAAAATCCACAATTGGCATCATCCTTGACTAGTTCAGGCCCGACTTCTTCGGTTCGGGGCAATAAATACAGATTTGAAAGAGAATACATACTATCATGTTTACTGAAATATAATTTCCTCAATTTATTTTGTTTTATCGAGAAAAATTATAATTGTTGCAGCTACTATAATTAATTTTTTTTAAACCCACCGAAAAAACTAAATATCTATTAATAGTATAATATTAAAATTATGAGATGAGTATAAAGTAATTATTAGATAGGCCCTGCAAAATTTTGATAGTTCGAATCGAATCAGGAAAGTGATTTATGATTCGATTTGAAAAATCTCCATTTATTTAAATCGAATCAATGTAATTTCATTATAAACTTTTGAACATTAACTTCACAATACTTTCTTTTTATTAAAATTACACAATTTAACATTATTACAATGCTATTACTCTAATCATCGTAGTGGTTATTAAAACAGTTTTTAAGAAATACTCAGTAAGCGCTGGTCTTAGCACTGCATCGGCGGTTTGCAGAAAAGCAATTTTTTTTCGATTATCTAATCGCACTCAATTTTTCGACAAAAATCAGCTCACGATAAATCGCTCTGCGATTCGTTCAATAAAAATCGCAATTACCTAGCTAAATATCCCATTCATAACTAAGTGCCCCGGAATAAGTATATTCATTCCTAGGTAAAATTAGAATGTTTTTGTTTTACGTGTTTATTTGTAGCCTAGAAATAAAAATAAACGACCTCAGCTAACGTAACTAACTAACGTAAGAGCAAAAAAAATGTTAACAAAATATTAAATTTCGCTTATATAGTATTTATCAACAATTTTTCAATTTTATTTAATAATATTTGAGGGTTCGAAAGTTATGACCATGTGAAATTTACAGCCCCCTCATTTTGGTCAAACTATGCGCACTAGAATACTAACAGAAATATGACTGAAATATGAAAATATAACTGTTCTTTTGCAGTTAGCTTGATGTTTTATAAATAGTTGAAATTGGAAAAAAACATAACATTTGATTCGCAAATATATAGGTAAATATATTCAATTTTATGTTAATTTCCGATTCGCAAGGGCCTATTATTACTACTATTATCCTTATTAATATGCAATACATTTGCTAGTACTATTATCCTTATTTATATGCAATGTCATTTGTAAATATATTGCAAATCAAAATCAGTTAGAGTTAACCAAAAACTTTTTAAAGAGGTGTCAAAATTAAAAAAATCTCCTAAGAGAGCTCTTTAAGAAAAGATGATTTCAGTATCTTCAATAAGACCTTCAAGTATATATGTTCCGATTGTTATAAATTATTTATTTATAATACTTTTAAATAAACATTATAAATAATTGTTTTACTTATAAACAGTAATTTTAATGTAGGTTAAAGCAAAAAAGAAAATACTGTCAAAAAAAAACGGATTAAAAGAAAATTTCTGAAACTATCAGTTGACACTATGTATACTCTTTATTTTGTTAATAGCTACATTCGTCTATAAATTCTACTTTTAGTTTGTTATAAGAAGTTTTTTAAGATATTGAAATAGAAATAAGATATTAAAATTTAATAAACAATAAAAAAAAAAATTTTAAACCTAAAAGAAACCTAAAGAAAATCATCGTTTAAAACTTAAATTTCAGGAAGTACTTGAATTTTCTTTTCAAAAGAAGGTTTTTTTGAAAGCAGTTCTTTCATTATGTCGTCTAAAATGTTTAAGGCGTTTCCGGCATGTACTCTAGTAAGTTCATCCTCATCGGTACGTGCTACCAAATTTAAAAAACGATAAACTTCTTTTATTTTATCGGAAACAATCTGTAAATAAAAGTATATATTTAGTAAATACAATAGTAAAAAATAGGAATAATTACAAAAATATAATAAAGAAATTTGAAAACTTGTTTTTCAAAAAAAGGATTTTTTTTGTCTAAAATGTCGTCTAAAATGTTAACGACATTTCTAGCATGTACTCATAAACACATTTGCAACTCTAGTTTATTTCTTTATAAAAAAGAACGAGACGATTCATGTATGCTTTTAAAGTTGTAGTCCGTATCCAATCAACAAAATTGTTTACGAACTTAACTAATTAAATCTCGTAACTACCCACGGAAAACTTCAATAACATTTATATCCACCCCAAAAAACTCCAGTTGAACAAAAATCATTTAACAATCTTAAAAACGAGCGTAAAAGCTCAACAAAGTTTTGAAATCTCTCGATAAACAAAGAACTCTCTCGACAAACCTTTTTGTCATTCGTCAACCGTGGCGACCAAGTTCGCTGTATCAACACCACCGCCAAAAAAGCCCTTATCATTGGCACAGATAAAAATGTCTATTCAGTAATTGAAAGACTGCGTGCGTGCCTTCCAATCCAATAGTACCACTAATACTAATCAAATGCCATTACACAAACCCAAAATCACTCGCAAACAAAATGCGATCAACTTTCTACCTGCACAGAAAAAATACCCTGATGTAGTCGACTTCTGCGTGATTTGGTTTGACCCAGAAAAGCCAGTTTTGATATAAATAAAAATTAATTAACTAAATAAAAAATATATAATCAAAATAAATCACTGTAAATATACATTTTTACATTTATTATTTTAGGATTAAAAAAAAATTTTCAACATAAAAAAATTTGACATCGTTTCTCTAATAACTGATTCACTCACAAACAATATACTAATAAAATATTATAAATATGATATATCATTAAATTAAACATTAACACACAATATTTTAGTTTTCTTCCAAACTCATATCTATTTATGTGCAAAATTTATATGAAAAATAATGTCACCATTCAAAGTGTAATGCGAAAATTTTTTTTTTTTAACATATCCCAAATCACCAAGATCTGTGAGTAGCAAATGTGAGTAGAAACTGGAAGTAGCAACTGTGAGGAGCAACTGTGAGTAGCAACTGTGAGTAGCAACTATGAGTAGCAACTGTGAGGAGCAACTGTGAGTAGCAACTGTGAGTAGCAACTATGAGTAGCAACTGTGAGGAGCAACTGTGAGTAGCAACTGTGAGTAGCAACTATGAGTAGCAACTGTGAGGAGCAACTATGAGTAGCAACTGTGAGGAGCAACTATGAGTAGCAACTGTGAGTAGCAACTGTGAGTAGCAACTGTGAGGAGCAACTGTGAGGAGCAACTATGAGTAGCAACTGTGAGGAGCAACTATGAGTAGCAACTGTGAGTAGCAACTGTGAGTAGCAACTGTGAGTAGCAACTGTGAGTAGCAACTGTGAGGAGCAACTGTGAGTAGCAACTGTGAGGAGCAACTATGAGTAGCAACTGTGAGTAGCAACTGTGAGTAGCAACTGTGAGTAGCAACTGTGAGTAGCAACTGTGAGTAGCAACTGTGAGTAGCAACTGTGAGGAGCAACTGTGAGGAGCAACTATGAGTAGCAACTGTGAGGAGCAACTATGAGTAGCAACTGTGAGTAGCAACTGTGAGTAGCAACTGTGAGTAGCAACTGTGAGTAGCAACTGTGAGGAGCAACTGTGAGTAGCAACTGTGAGGAGCAACTATGAGTAGCAACTGTGAGTAGCAACTGTGAGTAGCAACTGTGAGTAGCAACTGTGAGTAGCAACTGTGAGTAGCAACTGTGAGTAGCAACTGTGAGTAGCAACTGTGAGTAGCAACTGTGAGGAGCAACTGTGAGTAGCAACTGTGAGGAGCAACTGTGAGTAGCAACTGTGAGGAGCAACTGTGAGTAGCAACTGTGAGGAGCAACTGTGAGTAGCAACTGTGAGTAGCAACTGTGAGTAGCAACTGTGAGTAGCAACTGTGAGTAGCAACTGTGAGGAGCAACTGTGAGGAGCAACTATGAGTAGCAACTGTGAGGAGCAACTATGAGTAGCAACTGTGAGTAGCAACTGTGAGTAGCAACTGTGAGTAGCAACTGTGAGTAGCAACTGTGAGTAGCAACTGTGAGGAGCAACTGTGAGTAGCAACTGTGAGGAGCAACTATGAGTAGCAACTGTGAGTAGCAACTGTGAGTAGCAACTGTGAGTAGCAACTGTGAGTAGCAACTGTGAGTAGCAACTGTGAGTAGCAACTGTGAGTAGCAACTGTGAGGAGCAACTGTGAGGAGCAACTGTGAGGAGCAACTGTGAGTAGCAACTGTGAGGAGCAACTATGAGGGACAACTGCTTATTATCTTTTCCTTATTTTCTTTTTTTAAACTAGTTTATTTTTTATTATTATTAGAATTCGTTCTCTGAAAAAGTCTCAACACTTTGCGAGCAAAAAATATGTATATCTTATATAAATATAAAATATATAGAAACAGATCTATATTAAAATTGGCATTTTATTTATATTAATATTCAAAGAGTTTTTTGTTTGTTGAAAAAAGTCTTGTTTTATATATATATATATATATATATATATATATATATATATATATATATATATATATATATATATATATATATATATATATATATATATATATATATATATATATGATTGAATGCATATGATTCTATGTATATGACAATATATATGTATATGATTATATGTATATAATTATATTTAAATGAATACTATAATAATTCATCTTTTCAGTTTAATTGATATTTAATTAGTTTGCAGTTCAGAGTTTATCTTTTTTATATCAACTTATATTTTATTATAACTAAAAAAATTTATTTACTGCATTTGTGCATCATTACCTGAAGCAATCTTGCACCCATACCCTTGAACATTAAAGAAAACACTTGAATACCAGCTCTCCGTACTTCACATGATTTATCTGTTGAAACAACATGATATACTGCAGAAATAATCTAAAAAAAACAATTACAAAAAATGTTATAGTAAAAAAATATTATAATAAATTTTAATATATGTAATATATTGAAAATAAAACTACATACTTTTTAGAACTAATAGTTTCATTCTATTCCTAATAACCAGGTAAAGTGTAAAGTTTGTTCTTTTGATAAAAATATATGTATATAAAAACAAACAAAGTTATCTTTAATATGCGCATGTGGATTGCTTTATTTAATTTATTCTTTAGATTTGTGGTTGTTTAATACAGGGTTTGTAGCCAATTATTTATATGAAATTCCCTAACTTTTTGCTGACTTTTTTGAAAAATCAGATTAATTTCCCTGACCATTTTCAAAATATGTAATGGTTTTTATAAAATGTTTAAAATTACTATCTATGTTAATGGAAATGAATTGTGCATGCTTAGCTATTAGTTAAGTTGGATATTAGTATGGATCTAATTATACATGTTGGTATGGATCTTATTTTTAAGGATGACTATGAATGAACAAGTAGTGTAGCAAAGGGCCCACAGTGCCTGCAGTCGCGAGAGGGCATAGAGCTATTAGGGGCTTATGCCAAATTTTTCAATTTTTTTTTTTAAATTAGTCATTCTTAAAATTAATATGCATGCATGTAAACATAGCGACATTAGCAGTCTTTGATATTATTATATAGCTAAGAACTACAAACTCTTTTTCAGACAGTTTTTTTAGCTTTAAAAATAAAGTGAAGCTTTTTAAAGCTATTAAAACAATAACTCACTTTAAAAAAAAGATAAGACTGACATTGAGTTATCTTCATTTTTTTTTTTAATCAATTTATTTAACTATAAAATTAAAAAAAATTACAGATTTATGTATAATTTTACAAAATTAGGTTTGGTGTCACTCATATAGTTAAAAACTAGTCATTGGAGTAACACCTTGATAAAATAAACAAATAAAGCAAAAAACAAACAAACAATAAAAAGTAATAATGTAGATAGTGACCAAAAAATTTTATTATAATTATTTTTTGGTCACTATAGTGACCAAAAAATAATTATAATAAAAAGAAGAACAATAACTATTAAAAAAAGACTGACTAATAACAAAAAAGAAAAAAGTGAATGAGCTGACATGAGAGATAATGAATGAATGAAATAATACAACGTTTAACAATCAGAAGGGTGATAATAAAAGAAAAGAAAAAAAGATATATTTAAATATTATGAGACAAAAAAACATGAAATCACTTGAATAATAGCAACAAATGTAAAACACAACAATAATAAAATAATTGGCAACAACATCACAAAAAAAAAATCCGCTTGGAATATCAACTGCTCAACTAAATGAAAGAATAATTAACTTAAATTGCTATCTTTTTAATCATTCCGTAAAAGCTGAAATATTTAAAGCAAAAAGAACACATAAAAAAGAAATAATAATAAATCACTCAGAATAATTTCGTTTGTTAAAAAAGTGATATTAACCTGAGTGAATTTATAATGAAAACTTGGGTTTTTCTGCTTCAGACACTTAACTTACCAATCTAAACCCCTATAAATATTTTTTGCATTTACAAAAATCTTTCATAAATTCTTTAATTCTGGAATACTACTCACGCTCTAGAAATTAGCAAACTTTAGTTCGGTCTATAAAAATTATTTGCTGAAAACTCTCTACCTATTTTACTAAATTGTTGTCTGCAAAATAGTCAAAGTACTTGATAAGAACAAAATCTTTAAGCATATTAACAATAATAAATTACTCTCATGGCTTTTTTCACCATAAATTTTGTGTGACTAATCTAATGGAGACTTTTGATATTATTTCATCTTCTATAGTATTTCATCAATTTATTCATGTAATCTCGATTTCGCAAAAGGATTCATTCTCTACCTCAAAACAGACTTATGTTAAAATCAAGATATTTAAAAATAAATGGGATACAAAATAAAAAGGTACAATTAATCAATCCCTAAAAAACTTAACATAAGTGCGTAATTTAGGAGTCATTATTTTATGTAACGCCAAGTTGAGCACAAACTATCGAACAGCTGTCTTAAAGTCCTTACAAATTCTTGGTATGCAAAAAGAAATTCATATTTATTGATGAAAATATGGCTCTCAAGTTATATAAAGTGTTTATTAGACCACACCACAAATATACAGTGTCATTTTGGGCTTCTTATTTAAAAACTAATAAAATCTTGGTTGAATCTATTCAATGCAAAGCATAAAAATCATTGACTAAGTGTTTTGGTTGGGGCAGCAATAGCTTAGGGTTAGGAAAAATTTTCCAAACTTTTTCCTGCATTTTACACATTGAAAATTTCCGCATTTTTGCATTTTACCAGTGTCCACAATAACATATAATGATATAAGTTGTTTATTTAAAAATATAATAGCAGCACTTATGTTATATTTGACGTAACCAAGTAGAGTAGCAAATGCAAAAAGATCCTTAAACATATTTACGGACAACAATAACGCAAATCATTTTGTGTGCAATAGACCTAATAATTACTGAAGCAGAAATAGTAGCTCAATTAAATTTAAAAGGTGTTATAGATTAAACTTAAAAGGTGTATATTTGCATTTATAAAGATAAGAAAAAAACTTTCATTAGATTTTCTACTTACTAGACTTGCATAGTGTAACATTCTGGTTTCTATTTAAGTAAATCAAAATTTTATTTAAAAATAAGGTTTTTGTTTTCATGTATAACTTTTGTCAAGAAAAGGAAAGGGAGGGAAAGGGGGAGGAGCAGAAAATTAATTTAGGGGCCCGGATTAAAATTTTGCGTCGCTACAACACTACTGGAATGAACACTAACAAAAACATAGGTTTCAAAAAAACATAAGTTGAACTTCAAGAATATCTAAAAACTATGCACATAAAATATTTTATAATACATCTTGCACTGACACAAAAATTAACTGAAATATCTATGCAACCCTTGGAATTAGAAAAAATGAGGTTGGCAATAATTTGCCTCAATCTTTTAGAGGTTGGCAAAAAAAAAATTGATACAAAGGTCTTACCATAAAACATAGAAACTAGGTCAGCCATTGCCGAATGCCGACCCTAATTCTGAGGGTTGTCTATGTAAATAAAAAGTTGTACAAAAATACAAATATCTTTCAACATCTTATGCAATAGTTGGTCTATAACAGAGACTACTTGTGGTTAGTCATTTGTTATCACTATTTATAACTGTACCCTTGCTAGTCAACATCTTCAGATAAAAATAGCACAGTATAACAAAAAATAACTTAGAAACATTAAAAATATATATTGAGCATTGATAGCCAGACTAACCTATTAAATTGCGCATGATCTAGTTCTTTCAATTAAAAACAACATCAACTGATGTTGTTTAAAGCTCAAACAGGGCCTAGAAACAGAAACTGACTAGATAGAAGACAAAATAATGGCTTTCTGATCTAGCATTGTTTTTTTCTCTTTGACTTCTCTTCCTCAAGCATGAGTTATTATTTTTGATGTACAGATTTAAAGGCAACTTTCATTTCTTATGTAATCTGGACATTGTGGGGTTAAGGTTAGTAGTAAGCATGAAATCATGCACAAGGCTGCCCAACAATACCATATGTAGATATATTGTCAATAAAAACATCCTTCTTGACACTAAACTGTTCAATTGATGCCTGTCCATGACTCAGTGTCAGAACCAACTAAATGACAGATGACAACTCTGGATACTTTTTTATGTCAATGTTTTTGAAGTAAAAATCATCGAAGCAAATATTTTTTTGATCATAGCTAATGAAAATATCCCAAAATTCATTGCAAATTCTGATGACATAAACTTTGAGAACTGGTTGATAACTTTGTCGAAATAAGAAGCAGTTAATATTCCAAGTGAAATAAGATGATGCATTTTCATTTGACTCCTATTTTTTTTTGGTTTGATCTGAGCATAAAAGTTTGGCAGCAAATAAGTACTCATGTTAACAACCACGGACTAAAGCGGACATCTTTTAAATAACTTTTCAACAGCTGAAATCAAAACGCGCATGCGCTGAATTTTGAATTCTTTAATATCCTTCAAAATAACTGCATCATTTTTTATATGCTTTGACAGTGATAATTCAGCAGCAAACCCAATATCAATTTCACTGGGTTTCAAATTTAAGGTACAATGCAATGCCCATATAATTTCTGCGCAGATTTTATTAGAATTTTTATTAGTAAGATATTTTTTTTCTTTCTCATGACTTTTTAGTGCTTGAATATCCATGTTCAAAAGTTCAATACTTGACCTATACTTGACCGCTATGTGCACCAAGTATTTTTAAAGTTCCTTTTTCTTGTCTACTAACACCAAAGTCAGTGCTTTGCCAATCTAAACCTGCCAATCTCAGGATCAGCAACTTAATAGTTTTTGGTAGAATTATAGACTGAATTATTTTTTTAAAAAAGAAAAAATAAATTCTTGTTCTGAATTCTATTCTGACAAAGAATTTATGAAAACATTGTAATATTTCGGCAAAAAGATAAATTCATATTCATTTTTATGTCAAAGGATTTTAAAGAAAGCTTCATGACTATATTTTTTTTAAAAATAAATAATAAATTCTTGTTCTGAATTCTATTCTGACAAAGAATTAATGAAAACATTGTAATATTTTGGCAAAAAGATAAATTCATATGCATTTTTATGTCAAAGGATTTTAAAGAAAGCTTCATGACTATAATTGTTTACAATAAGTATACATTGTATTCACGACTAACTTTTTTTGCTTTTTAACATGACATTAGCGTTCCATTAAGCAATATATTGAATCCCAACAATGTATTCTACTCATAGTTTTTTGAAGCTTAATTAGTTTATAATTATAATCTGCATGTTAATGATATTATTGAAAAGGTGTAAATAATTCTTTCAGAATATGAATTTGAAATCAATGATTCTATCAAGCAAAAGAAACTGAATTTTATTACCAGACAATTTAAACTATTGTGTATCAAAAGTTTCTCTATAGCTTATTGCTTTGTTAATGAGTATTTTTATAACTACAACAATCAAATTTTTAATTGCTTCCAAGTAAACAAAAGCTGCAGTCTATAATTTCTACCAAAAACATTGATCTTGTATTATAAAAGACATTAGAATGAACCATTTCAGTGTTGTGAAAGAAGCTGGATGAATAAAAATGGATGAATGGCCTTATAATCAGTAATTCTTTTTTGCATATTGCTGATTGATTTTATTTATCTGTTACAGATCATAAAATAATAGCACCATTTTTTTCAACTATAACAACAGTTGAAAAAAATGGTGCCATTATTTTAAGATCTGTAAACATAAACATAAAATCAATCAACAATACTGCAAAAGAATTACTGACTATAAGGCCATTCATCCATTAGATGATCAGCGTGTTTGGTTTCTTTTGTTTGATACAGTTCATTATCTTAATTATTTACGTAACAACTGGATTTCTGAAAAGTGTCAAAAGTTATCTCTTGATAATAAAACCATTTCTGATGCTAAAAAATAAAATCAATATGAAAAAGATAACCTTTTGAAATCATTTTATACATCTGATGCTGCTGTTTAACCTTCTAGACTAGAATTTTAGACAGAATGTGCAACATATTTTAAAAATATTTAATAAGAAAGTAGTACCTACTTTGAAACTAAAAGAAGCTCATGAAACATCCTCTTTTATTCAGCAGGTTTTAGATTGGTGGAATATTGTAAATGTTTCTGCTAAAGGGCAGAATATTAAACTGAGAAACCATAACCGATCTGTGCAAGATAAAAATTCAAATAATCTGCAATTATTTTTCTAACAATTTAACTCTATGAAATAAAAGCATGGAACCAAACAAATTCAATGTGTTACCAATGATACCAAAAAACCTCTTGGGCAAACCACTGAAAGATTGATAGCTGTCTGCAAGGATTTGCGTTCAGTCGGTTTTGATTATGTCTTACTTTGTGGGCTACAAAGTGACAGAATTGATGGAAAATTTTCTGTTTATAGACAATCAACATAAAATGCTTTTATGGCAGCTGGGGACATTTTTTTTGCTTTTAAAAAGCGTTTATCTCAATTTTTTGCAACACTTATAGAATTAATAGAAGTAGGACAATCCAAAAAAAAAGGTCACACATGTGAAGGGCCAATCAATTCTGAAGATACGACCTCAATTGAAACTTGCATTTATGATGATAAGTCTTTCAGAAACTGAAGAGAGTACTGAGAGTAATATTTATTTATAGATAGACTTTATTAACATGTTGTTAATTTGCTTAAAAAGTATGTATGTATATATATATATATATATATATATATATATATATATATATATATATATATATATATATATATATATATATATATATATATATATAGACTTTTATTCTTTTTAAAAAAGTATTAAATGACTTTTGGTAGCAAAGTCAGTAAATCAAGGTTATATAGTATCCTGTCATATAGTATGTTTATGGCATAATTTGCATTTAGCCAGGGTATTATTTTGTTATTATGTAATTATTATGTAACTTATGTAATTTTAGTTAAAAAAGTGCAAAAGCTTTTTGCTTTGAAATTATAGAAACAGTTTTAAATAATTTAAATTGATCATAAAAAATAAATATAGAAATATTTTTTTTTTAAAGTAATTTTTTACTTAATTCAAATGCGTTTTGCATAATATAAATACATTGAAAATATCAAAGTTTCAAAGTTGTTTTTTCCAAAGGTAATTTAATTATAAGTTAAAATGTAATTTAAAGAGATTTAGTTTCTTGTGTTTACTTTTTTTGTTTGTTTTCTATTTTGCTAAGATTTCTTTTTCTTTTTTTTTAGTTTAGTTTGCTGTTATTTTCTCTTAAGTTTTTGCTTAGTTTTTCAAAGCATTTTAGATTAAAAAAATTAAAAAGTAGCGATCAAATTTTAAAAATAAAATATTACATGCGTGGTCATATAATGGGGTGCAACCACATGCCACATGAAACATATGGTATGTGGTTGCATGTGGGTATTTTTTAAATGTCAAAATAAATTAATAGGTAGCACCAACTTAATTGTAAAACTTCCCTATCAGAATTGCCTGACTTTTCTCTGAGTATCTGATTAAAAAAAATATCCTGACTTTTCCAGGTTTTTGATGACTTAAGCCAAAATCAACAAATTTTCCAGGTTTTCCAGGTATAGTACAAACCCTGTTAATAGAACTTTTTTTTTTTTTATCAACATCTTTGCTTCCAACAAGGCTGTAAGCAACCAGTATTAGAGTTGGAAGTTACTGGAAGAGAAAAGATGAAGATTGTAGAGCAAGATAACGATTGACAGACAACTTAAAAGATTGCAAACTATATGAATCAGGAAAGCAAGATAAAGGAAGCAAATTTTAAAGAACTGATGTTTGAGGAAAAAAAATAGGCAAATAAGAGTTTTTGGAGTAATTAGAAACAGCCACAGAAAAAGAATAAGACTTAATTGAATAACGAGTAACACGAGAATGAATTTTAGTGGATGGCACAAGAGATACTAGCACTTTAGAGAAGTGCCATTATAGTATTTGTAGAAAAGAGAAAGAAAAGCAACATTATGACGATGTGATAATTGTTGGAGATTGGCTGCAAGAGCAGTTCCAACTATGTTTACAATGCATTTTTGCCCCTTATCTAAAGAGAAAGAGCATCGTTTTGGAAGATCCGCCCCAGATATGGCAACGGTATTCCATACAAAGACGGATTTGAGATTTATAGAGATAAAGAATAGAATCCGGAGTAAGAAAGTGTCAAGGATGATAAAGAGATGCAACCTTAGTAGATGCTAATTTTGCAATGGATTTGATAAATGGTTTCCAAGAAAGATTGGAAGTAAGAGTTAACCCTAGAAGATGATGGGTAGATGACTAGTTGAGTACCATTTATAAATATAGGAAGGTCTAAATTATTGCGGTAACGATTGACTGAAAAAAATTGGATTTTATCTTAATTAAATTATCTGAATTATTTACTTGACGACACTTAGAAATATTTTTATATTGGAGCTCTTAAGCCTTTATATAGCAAAATGATTAGTTTTTCATTCAAACAGAGTAAGTTTTTCTTCTGTTGTGTTGGCAGGGACATTCTTAGGATGGACCATTTTAACTCTATTCTTTAAATTTTTATTTTGTTTCCCATCAATATTTTGAAGGCATAATTGAATTTGAGGTTGCTTTTTTTTTAAATCATTGTTTTTGATTTGTCTATCTCTATCTCCACACATTCTCTGAAAAACTAATCTACCTTTTACTGGGTGTTTGGGTAAATCTTGGCAATGTTGAAGGTATTGTGCATTTCCAAATTATATTTGTTATTCTACAATTTTTGTTCAAAGGAAGATTTTACTGGCTTGCAATTGCAAAGTAAATAAAAAATATAGATAGAAAGTAGAACATAGACTTACCATGAACTGTATTTTGGGTTAAATATAAGAAACATCAAATTTAACTGTTAAGATTATTAACAACTCAGATATTGAAATAATTATTTCAAAAATACCTCAACAAGAAAAGGATCCAAGCTAAATTGTAGCAGCCCTGAAACATCTCCTAGTGCAGACAAACTGCTGGCTCGAACAAATGGATCTGAATCTTTCACACCAATTAAAAGGGCTGGTATTACAAATTGAGTATATGTAGGAAGTAAACTTGCACATAAGTGACATGACTTTACAATAGCTTCACACAATTTCATGCGCAATTCACTTGATAAAATTTCATTTTTTCCTATAACAAATATTATTATTTTTAGACAAACAGTGCAGAGTTAACCAAACAGTGGCTAAATAACCATAGGCTTAGACAGGAATGGTGTGCAATTGCACGCTGTAAATGACCACGCTTATAATATTTTTTCTTTACAATTTGACCACGATGACCATGATGGTTTTGATGTTTTAACAACTTAAGTTATAAAAAAAATTGTTATGTTATAAATAACTTTTAATTGTTGATCTTTTCTTAAGTTTTTATTTTAAGCGAAAGCTTTAAATAAAATAAAAAAGTAATTATAGTGATTGTTTAAAATAAAAGTATTTTGTGGAAATTAACAAATGTAATATTTAAATTTTTTTTTATCTAGGCATGTTTTATGATAAATTTAAATAATTTGTTTGAAACTATTTTTCCATGTCTTTTTAAAAATCGTATGAAGGATAATTTTTTAAGTTACTTTAAATATATGAAAAAGTTAAACTAAATCTTCCGTTTCAATTGAATGATTTAATTGCTTTATTTTTTTTTGTTTCCATTTTTACAAAGAATTCTTTAAATTTTTTTTTTAACTTGACTAACTTATCAGAGAATGAAATGATTAAGAATGAAATCAGAGAATGAAATTAAAAAAATAATTACTATTTTAAATAAACTACGATATTTTTTTAAACAAATATTTTTTTACAACTTTTTGAAAAAAATAAATGATAAAAATAAATAATATATGTAACACTTTTTAGTAATTTAAATAAAATTTGTTCATTCATTACGCAATTATTAGAAGTAATTTGTAAAAGCATTTTGCGTAACTTTAATAAAACGTTTCAAAAGAGTAATTTATTTTAAACGCAATTAAAAATGTAACAAAAAGTAATTTTCCCTTTGAGTTTGAGTTTTTTGAGTTTTAATTTAGTGCTTATATATTTTCTTTTTTGTAAGAAATTGTTTTCTTTTTTCATTATTACTTTTTTAAATTTTCTTCCTAGTTTAAGTTTAGCTAGTGTTTCTTTTTCTAAAATGTTTAAAAATCATTTAACTATCTAAACAGTCGTGGTCAAGTTGTCAAAAAAATAAAAATCATTTGCGTGGTCAGCAATAGCCCTCCATCGCACGCCACTCCTATCCAAGCCTGTAACAAGTGCAGTTTATAATCTTTTATTAATAACTAATAATAATTTATCAATTTTCAAAACCATAAATTATTAAAATTCTATTAAAATTTATAATTCTATGAATATTATTAATAGTTATTAATAACTATTATAATATATAGAAGTTTTCTTTTCAAAACCAAACTTAAAGTTGCAGTTTTAAGTTTGGCTTAATTTTAAATTCACAAAAACATGTTTAAAATCTTGTCGCAATATACATATGAACTCTTGTAATTAAACAAAATCTTTGGTCTCTTCATGGTTTAATATTTAGGATTGAACTCTTATAGTTCAAAAACCCTTGTAATTTAAACATTTGGGGTGTTCAAAAAAATCAAATTTTCAAAACGCAAATACACAAGAAGCCAAATTTTGGGGCAAATATAAAAAAAATGTGATTACAAAAAAAAAATTCCAAAAATATTGTCATTTACCTTGTGCTTAAGCGGCAAAATACCCCGAAAAATGCCCAAATTGTTCCTAAATTATTTGGCTAAAATTTTTTTTCTAATGTGATCATAATGGTCCAAATTTTTTATTTAGATTGTTGTGTATCCTGGTTTTTTCATAAGTGTTGTTCAAAATAAAAAAAAGATTTCGCTTAATTTGACCAAAAAAAAATTCTTTTTTTTTGCGTATTTGCGCAAAATTCTTTTTATGTGCATTTGCACTGAAATATTTTTTTGTGAAATTATTTTTTAATACAAACAATAATTATGAAAAGACTAGGATACACAACAATAAAAAAAAACTTAAAACCATTATGATCACATTAGAAAAAAAATTTTTACAAAATATTGAGATTTATCTTGAGCTCAAAGCCAAATAATTTGGTGGCATTCGGGGTATTTTGCCACTTGAGCACAAGTAAAATGTCAATATTTCTGAAATTTTTTTTGTAATGGTTTTTTATTTATATTTGCCCCAAATTTTGCTTCTTGTGTATTTGGGTTTTGAAAGTTTTATTTTTTTGAACACCCCTATTAAACATATTTTGAGATCCCTAGAGAATTACACAAGTTCAACTGTACTTACACTTGATTTATAAAATAAATCAGATTAATTTTCAAAAGTAAACAAAGCTCTTATTGAAAATAAAAATACTTTGCTAAGCAAAAGCTATGTTTGATGCTTTGATATACAACTCAGCTTGAGTCATGCTTGAGTCTTTGATATACAACTCAACAATTTTATTTTTTTTATATACAATTGAAACGTTTTAAGAAAAATTAAATAAACCTTGGATTTGTGCAAACTTTTGACAAAGAACAGGTAACACACGTTTATGGTTTAGATCAACTAATGCCAGTAACCCTTCTAAAGAAGCTAGATATAAATAGGTATCTTCATGAGAAAGATTGGCTTCGAAGATATCTAAACAATGAACAGTTCTATTTAATATTTAAAAAAATATTCTTTAAAAAAATCATATAAAACTTGGCGTCAATTAAAATTTGACACACTGAGTTCAACCAGCAAAATAATTAATAAAAGATTTTGCTTTTTTGTCTTTTATGTATTTTGTGAATAATTGATACCAGAAAATACTGAACTTAATTTAGATTCTAATCTAAAAAAATTTAAAAATTATAGAGTTATTATATAATATTTATTTAGATTTCAATTTTGTTTTACTTCCATCAATATTTCAAAAGTCAACATATTCTCTAAAGTCAACGTTTTATTCAATTGTAAAATGTCAATCAGAGTAAAATATGTAAACCAAATAAAAAAAAATGAACTGTTATAATAATGATAATGATAATAAAAACGCTCTATTTTATTACTTATTTATTAAATCACTATTTACTAGATTTCCTTTATTTATATTTACTAGATTTCCTTTATTTATATTTACTAGATTTCCTTTATTTATATTTACTAGATTTCCTTTATTTATATTTACTAGATTTCCTTTATTTATATTTACTAGATTTCCTTTATTTATATTTACTAGATTTACTTTATTTATATTTACTAGATTTACTTTATTAATATTTACTTAGTTTTAACTTGTTTAAGTTGTTTTTTTGATCACCTTTAGTGAAACATCTTAAACAAACTTAAAAAAAAACAACTTAAAATATCAAACATCAACATTTTTATAAATTATTAAACATTGTAAATAAAATTAAACATTGTTTTAAATAATGTTTTGTGATTTTTTTCATAGTACTTGCATTTTCTTAGTTAAAATAATGTAGATATCTCTAGTATAGAGTTTTATAAACTATCTAACTGTCTGCAATTATAATTATTACTGAACTTTTTTTCCATTTGTATTTTGAAACACATTTTTTTTTTAATTTCCTAAATGATCTAATTATAATCAATAGTTGACATTTGACATATTTGTTATTGTACTGTTAACATATTTATTATTGTATGTGTCAGGTCAGGTGCATGGTCTTCATGATCACCCTGCTAATGGTAACATGTATCCCAGAGCAACCTGTTCCATGTCCTTTTTCCTTGTGGGAATGCCTGTAGTAATATGTATGTAGTAAAATGCCTGTAGTAATATGTATATGTATATATATATTTTTGTTTCTTTTATATAGTTAGAGTTCCCTTAGTTAATGTTTTAGCTCACCTGTAATCTACTTTATATGTATGTTTGTGTTCTGTCTAAACCTCTGGCAAATTTTTGATTCACCTGTAAGTTGTTATCTGTATGTTAGTATTCTGTCTGAACCTCTGGTACAGTGTTCACTTACACTTAAGTTATCTATCTGTATGTTTGAGTTCTTTCTAAACATCTGGCGCTGTGTTAGTTCACCTGCAAGTTACGTATTTATGTGTTCTATTTAAATGTTCTGTTTAAATGTTTAAATCTGTTTTGATACAGTGAGAGCTCATTAACTAACAAGACACTCCAACTATAAAACCTGCACTCACCCTTATATCTAGTATTTTGTTAGACGTAATATTTTTCCTAATGAATTTCTAAAATAACATGCTCAATGTTTTAAGTTACTTTTTACAGGAAGTAGCTTCTTTTAATTACGCCAGGTTAAGTCAGGTTCAGGACATCACTATCACCCTGCAACTGGTACTATGAAACCCAATACTACCTGCCCCATGCCCTGCTGCCTTGTAGAGTGTGCATTTTTTGGCAAAGACAAGGAGAAACAAACTTTAACTTAAAAATCCTTGCCTTGGGGCTCTTGGTTGAGTAAAGGTTAGAGATGGTGTCTCGATAAAAATACTCAACTTGGATAAATGTTAACTGCATCCAGCTAAAATTTACCTGCTTTAGGGCTCTTGGTTGAGTAAAGGCTAGAGATGGTGTCTCAATAAAAATACTCATTTTGGACAGATGTTAACTGCATCCAGCTACTGTTTTGTAGGAGGCCTCCTAGGCAAAGACTTTGGGGTAAGCAGAACAAATCTGCTAACCAGCCTCGAACTCCTTCTTTATTTATTAGGCTGGCGTAGATGTAAACCTGTGTTACATTGTTTCCTGCATAAAATGATGAATGCCTGATCTTCTTGAATTTTCTCATAGGTCTTTGCTTGTGCCTCCTTAATGGTGGCTATGCAACTCTTCTTCAAGTTCTCTTTAAACATAAATCATGCCAAAAGTAACCCAAAATATTAAAAATAAAAAACCACCTAACTGTTTTAATATATCTTTTACTAATATTTGTGTTTTGCGAAGCAACCTTCCATCAGTTAAATCTTATCTCTTGCAAAATTCACCAAACTTGCTTGCTCTTAGTGAGACTAATTTAAATTCTGCTATTTCTTCTTCTGATTTTAGTGTTGATTGGTACTATCCTTTGATTTACAAAGACTCCAATAGCCACAAGCATTAATTTATCTATTTGTTGTGAAATCAGGTTGGAATTCTTTGACTATTCTTTTTTGTGCTTCTGCTAATCACCTTTCTCTTTGTTCTTTATTGTTTTCCTTCTTCCCAAGACTACACTCTTTTAGATAGTAATTTCTGATCAAATTGATTGTGCATTCTTTCTTTACCCCTCTGCTAATATTGTTGCTAATGGTAACTTTAACGCTCATCACACTGAATGGCTCTAACATCATTGACCCTGCTGGCACTAAAGCCTATAACTTCTGCATTTCTTAATCTTTTACTCAGATAGTTAACTTTGTGACTTGTTTTCCTGACAACTTTAATCCTTTACCTTCACTCCCTGATTTATGTCTTGTCTCTGATCTTAGCTTGTGTTCAGTTTCTCCATTTCTTCCTTAGGCAGTTCTGACGATGCAACGATCTTTTTAAATCTTCAAACTCATATTTCCTTTTCGGGAAGTTATCTTAGAAGTTTGGCACTAGAGACTTTAGGAAAATCTTCAACAACCTTGTTAAAAAGGTAGGTTGTTTCTTTTTAACTGCTTTATTAAAACCATCCTCAAAGGCTAACACTCTTCTTTATTTTCAGTAACTTCTTGGGTACCTCAAGGTTCTATCCTTGGTATATTTTGTTTCTTATCTACATTAACGATCTTCCTGACAACCTTACATCTAAAGTAGCTCTTTTTTCTGATGACTCAACTTTATACTCCTGTCTTGACAAAAAGGCTTTTCTTTTCGATCGCTTAGAACAGGCAGCCAATCTTGAATCTGATCTATCTTCTGTAACAGATTGGGGCTCGTAGTGGCTTGTAAATTTTAGCTTAAACAAAACTCATTTATTTACTGCAAACAACTATCACAGTACTGTCGACATTCCTATATAAATGAATGGTAAACCCCTCACTGAGTCCTCTTCTTTACATCTTAGATTATCATTTACTACTGACTTTTCATAGAAACCATATATACAATCGATCGCTAAACTAACATCTTCTAAGGTTGCTTCTCTTTATTGTGCTTGCCATTTTTACTCTCCTGATTCCATTCTCTACCTCTAAAAATCTCTTATTCGTCCCTGTATGGAATACTGTTGTCATATTTTGGCTGGTTCTTCTAATGATGCTCTTTATCCTCTAGACAAGGTCCAAAAACAAATTGTAAATGTAGTTGGACCCACTCTATCTGCTAAACTTGAGCCTCTTTTTTTTTTTTGACTCGTCATTCAGCAAATTCTCACTCTTTTACTGTATCTGTCTCTGCATCCTCTAAAAAACTTTTATTCCTTTAGTTCTTTTACCTGCACTTCAACCCTTTGGAACTCTCTCTTATCTTCAAGTTTTTCTGATTCATTCAACTTTCAACTTTTTAAGTCTTCTGTCAACCATTTCCTTGCTCTTTAACTCAATTTTTTTTTCTAGTAACTCCCAACTTAATACTTAAAAGTTGCTTGCAGCCTTGTCGGAAGTGAACCAGAAAAAAAAACAAAAAAAAACTTTCCCAACCAACAAAGAATAGTTGTTGAGGCATCCAAAGAATAAATATCTAAATTATTATTACATGCTAAATGTTTTTCTGTTGAAAGAAAATAAAGGTTAAAGCTTTCTTACAAATCATATGCATGTCATGTTTTTTTGTTGATATTTTTTTGTTGAATTGTTTATTTCAAAGATACAACTCTGTTATTCTCAAAAATACAACTCTAAAACTTTAAAAAAAAAAAAAGAAAACACAACAGGTTAAACACAGTATCAGTAGTACTTTGCCATTGTTTGGCTCCTTATTATCATGTATTTTTTATTCAAATATTTCGACTAAATCATGTAGCAGGCACTCCTTTGCATGATTTAGTTGAAATACTTGAATATAATCTTTTTATTATATATATATAATAAAAATTTTGTTATATATATGTATATGTATATATATATATACTTTTTGATGACCTCAAACACTTTTAGGTTGGCAGTTAGTTCAACATTGCCAAATGGCGACCTTAGTTCTGAGGGTTGATATATATATATATATATTAACATATATATTTTTTTTTTTTTTTTTTTTTTTGTTATTTCACCTCCCCAAGGGCCAGAAGGCCACTACAGATGAGGAGGCTACTTAATTGTGGTTATAACCCTCTCTCAACTCTATAACTCCGAAACACGAACCTTGACGAACAAGGCTGCTGCGCGGAGAAACAAGTTGAGCGCGGTACTACCAGGGACGTGGTGGGGATCGAACTCGGAACCTCTCGCTTATGAAGCGAGCGCTCTACCACTACACCACTACCGCATTATATATTATTTGATAAAATTATATTGAATTCTGTAAAAAATAATATAGCTCTTGTGGGTTTAAGAGTTTGATAATTTTAAAGATTAAATTATATTAAAATAGTTTAAATAAAAAATAAGACATTAAATAATACTAACCAAATTGGTATCGAAACTCGAAAGTAAAAATTTCTTTTTATGTCTAGATAAAAAAATGTGTATGTATGCATGTATGTATGTATCTATGTATGTATGTATGTATGTATGTATGTATGTATGTATGTATGTATGCATGTATGTATGTATGTATGTATGTATGTATGTATGTATGTATGTATGTATGTATGTATGTATGTATGTATAATAAGTATGTATGTATTTATGCGTAAAAACACAATATGATTAATACCTAGAAGCTTGTCACAATTTTTAACAGCCAATTTATTTCGCTTTTGCAATAGTTTTGAAAGCTGAAATAGAGCATGACCTCTTGTTGGAAGCAGAGGATCTAGTAAATCTTTCATAGCATCATGGTAAGCGACTTCACTGGAAAAATCTAAAAAATATTTTTTTTTTGTCTAAATCATATTATATTCGAAACTTTGGTTTAAAACTCCCAAAAAATCTTTACATAAAAAATGTGATGAAACTGTGATGTTTTTCTTTTTAAGCATTTAAACAATTAACAGAATTCAACGCAAAAATCAAAAACAATTTTTTTTATATTCAACATTAAATGTTTTTGTTTATTCCATTCACGATTATCAAAAATCCTGATATCACTAAGCTGACACATTGTAATTATATACATTACTTATTTAACATATGTTTATAATAAAGAAAACTTGTTCAAAAAAGAAACTCATCAATACTTGTCTCACTTGTTCAGGCTTTTGTAAGAATGTTTATAACTCAAAGTAACTATAAAATGTTGCAAAAAGAAGTAAAGAAGTTGCAATCTTGGTAGAAAATGTGCTGTTTGCTGATTAATTTATAAAAAATTATGTCATTAAATTCTAGGAAGTCAAAAGTCAAATTTACAAGAGGCTACTCTTATAAATTTGACTATTTTATATTAGCACTACTCTTAAAAATATGACTAATTTATATTAGTGCTAATTTTAGTAGTACTGCATTCAGTTAACTACTTTAACAGGTTTTTATTAAAAGGCAGAGTAAATGTTGTTAGAATATCAACTGTTTGTTTTTGTAAAATACCAACCCCAATATATGTAATTTTGGTTACCACAAGGACATTCTGCAGAACTAATTTGTGAAGTAAAAAAGAGGAGAAAAAAGTTGCACTTATCCTCTTTGTTTGATTTCAAGTGAATATGAGTGAGAGCAAGAGGCACGGCGTGTGACTCATCTGTGGTATTGACCATTCAAAGCTGCAAGAAAATTATTTTCTTAAAGAGCAAACTACAATAAATAGATATTGCATATAATAATATATATTGATATAAATAGATACTGGATATAGATGAATAGGTATTGCTACATACTATAAAAAGATATTTCATATATTTATGTGATTTAAACCACTTTACATTAGGTAATGTAAAGTAGTTTAAATTACAACTTAAACTAAACACCTAACTACTAAAAAGAACAGTATAGATTACTCTTTTTGGATGGGCTGGTTGTGGTAAAACATTTACAGACGATTATTTAATTGCTGGTACCCACAGCAGACATATTATATTAATCATTAGCAGAATATATGATGTTTAATTGTTTAAAAACTAAAAAGCTTGTTTTTGTAGCATTTACTAAAAGCTATCGAAATAGTATGTAAAGTGTAAGTGGTAGAGTGACGAACACAGACTTTTAATTTATCACAGGTCCTGATTGTTAGTGAATATATATTTAGAATAGGATATGACATTATTAAGTCTGCATATGACATTTATTTTCTGCCAACTTTAATTTTTTAGATGCTGATTTTAGATTTAGTTCAATTTTTATTGTATTCATTTGGTATGTATACACATATAAAATTAGTTTTTAATGTAATAAAAATAAAAAAAATTACCAGTTTTTTTATCTGTTTCATTTGAAATATTAGAGCTGGTTTTTGAAGTCACTGCACCGTATGTTGCTATAAACACATGTAAATCATTAGCCATATTGCAAGTGCTCTGATTTCCATGTTTGAGAGATATATTTTTTAGTGCAGGAAGAAGCTCATGCATAACTTTAAAATCAGCACTTGTTAACTAAATTAGAAAACAAAGATAATAACTTTATCTTGATAATCATGTAGAGACAAAAAACCTGTTTCCCTGTTAACTTGCGTTTTCCAATTTTCTAGTTTCCATTCAAAAAAAAAAATCTTAAATTTTTGTTCAAAAAAAAAATTTTTTTTTCAGGAGAACAGTATACTTAATACCCATATAAATTCCATTAATATAACAGTATATAAATATACATATATATTATTGTAGTTTCACATAAGAAACAACTTTTGTCAATCTTGTGTAAAACACCAATACCTCTTTGTGAAATTTAGCATAATTTATATGCCAACTAAATTCCCTAGATATTTACAATTGTCTTATATATATATACAATTATTCGCAAGCAATTATATTATGATAGTTAATTGTGATGCCAATTTATCAATTACAACTTCCTTCAACTAATTTTAACTTTGTTTATTACAATTGTTCAAATCTACTTAAAAAAATGTATTGATAGTTAAACTTAATAAAAAAATATCGAAAATTCCTTGAAAAAATCTTTAGAAGATGATAAAAATGTATGGAAACCAAAGCTGAAGAAACTGTTTAAAAGAGATGTCAAACTGTTAAACTGCTATCACATTTAACTAATTGTAAGACTGCTATCACATTTAACTAATCTACAACTGCTATTACATTTAACTTAGGATTACCAAAAAACCACATTTATAAAAAACAGCGGTTTCGGTTTTAATTAAAAAAAACCCGCAGTTGACTGTGGTTTTTGGTTTTTCTTGTTAAATAATAAAACTTATGTAAGTTTATCTTGCATTTTTTATTTTAAAAGTTATTTAAACAAAGTGTTCTAACATTATGTTTTTTATTTTAAAATAAAAATTAAAATGGCTTATTTTTATTGTAAAAATATTTTGAGAAAACTAAAGATTTTAACGAATTATCAGATAATTGTGATCTGATTTTTGTGCAGAAACTAGTGCAGCTTGAAAAAATGGGTTCAACATTTGTTGATGTGGGTTTTATAGAGAGAATTGAATTGTAAATTTTTCCAAGATTTTCTGTTCTTTTTGCCTGTATTTCGGTACAACAAAAACTCTTGCTTAAGCCATTTGATTTGATCATTAGATTTGGGCAAGTGTGTAATGCTATCTTTATTGAGAAGTACATTTAATTCATCCTTAAGAAAAATCTGTGAATTTTCCGATGTTGTACATGGTGCTTCAGCTAGCAGTGGTTCATCATCATTAGAAGTAATTTCAAAAAGCCTAAACTGGAATAAAAATTTCTTAGTTTCTTAAATAGGTGCAGTCATTGATTAAAATGGGAATTCCTACAATGATAAATATCCAAATACAGTTCAATTTCTTCACAAAATTTCGCTACTTTTCATACATTCATCAAAATTTCAGGGAATTCAATATTAATCTCATTGTTTACTGATTCAAAACTAAAATTATTATTGTAAATTCCATGTTCATACTTTTCTGAATCACTCTCCGTTTCCTTGGGAAATGGTGTTTTTGTCTTTATTTTTCTTGTATAACGTGTCGCATAAACCAAGATGAATTGCATGGTTAAATCAAAACTGATCAAAAATGTCCTTTAATTGCATGAGCTTCTTGTTGATTGCTGCGTCATTTTTAATTAAACCTAATACATCTCTTTCCATACAGATACCAAATGAATTCAAATGATCCTTAATACTTTGTATTAAACTTTCAGCTGGCAGGAACAATAAATCCTAATGATGCTAGTTTTATAGGTGTTCTTACATTCGCTTTTACACAGGTTGACACCAAAGTACCTTCTGTGTCTTAAAGATGTGTATTCATCATGCATTAAGCTGAATTTATGTCCCATTTGAATTTTTCAATAACTTTTTGTTTCATCACTTCCTTTTAATCAAAAAAATCTTAATAGATTAAATTCATCACAGTTGTTAGACCTTTAGGAAGAAAATTTCCTCTTTATTGAATCAATGAGCGAATAAATTTGTTGTTAGTTATCGTATTAATCGAAACCATCTGTAGCTAGATCAGCTACAATTTCTATAAGGCTTGTTTTTTGTAAATAATTGTCCATGATTTTAATTTTTTTTTTCGGTGGTGGATTTGTGCTGTTGCTTGATTCTCCAGTTGAAGGACTATTGATAGTAATTCTATGACGCAATTTATGATTCTGCAAAGTAGTTGTGGAGCCGGGCAGCAAATTTCCAAACTTATAACATGATTTTTCCAAACTTATAACATGATGACGGTTAAAACCAATTGTAAGACTGCTATTACATTTATATCCATTTATTTAACCAAAAATTAAAAATTAAAAATTTTTATAATTTTACAAAATTAGGTTAGGTGTCACTCATATAGTTAAAAACTAGTCATTGGAGTGACACCTAAATAAAATAAACAAACAAACAAAAAATTCAACAACAATATTAATAAATGAAAGCAGATGTAAATTAAATTAATTATAAAAAAATAATGATTAAGCTATAATAAATTATATAAAAAGACAAAAAAAATGTGAAAACACTCAATTAATAACAACAATAAAAATCATTAGCAACAACAGCACAAATAATAACAAACTTTATGCAAACAAAAAGGCAAAACACAAAAACTACAAAACTAAAACAAAAATTACATAACGAAAAGGCAAACACAAAAACTTCTACAAAATAAAAATTATATTTGTTATTCTTGGCGGATACAGAATAGCGTAGAAAATTTGTAGTGAATTATTTTTGTTTTAAGTAGTTCTTTTTGTTATTTTTTCGAACATTTCTTCGAACTTCTTTTTTTTTTAAACTTTGCTTTTAATTGGTTGTTTTTGTTTTATTTTATTAAATCTATTTGTTCGCTTTACTTTTTTATTCATTTTCTTGTTTGACGTCTTTTTTAATCTTTTAGTTCGTTTATACTTTTAAATATTTTTGTTATTTTACTTTATTTTTAACTTATCTTTTTTATTTTTTTAAATAATTTCTTTCCGTTTTTTTTTTCACTGTTAACTAATTGTAACTAATTTTCACATTTAACTAATTGTAAGACTGCTATCACATTTAACTAATGTAAGACTGCTATCACATTTAACTAATTGTAAGACTGCTATCACATTTAACTAACTCTTTATCCCAAATATAGCTAGTACCCAATGTTAGTAGAAATTAGCACCTAATGTTAGCAGAAAAACAATTAGATGGGTTATTAGACTTAATTATTCAAATTAAATATTCCCTTCTAAATTAAAAAATATATATTAATTTTAAGATTTTATTTTTACTGGTTTATGTTTTAATTATTTTATTATTTGTTAAGATTTTGTTTCTCTTTTTAATTTATGGTTTATTTTAATTTCCTCATCAGTTTAGTTTTTTCAGCACATTTTTGAAACACGCAAATTATCAAAACATACAAAGTGGTGAGGCCAAGCTGTCAAAACAAAATACTGTGTGCATAGTTATACTGAATGTATCTCCTGAGAAGGCTTGTAAATTATAATAAACTTTTTTTAAATAACAAGTTTTTGGTTTGTTTATTTTTAATTTTAGAAACAATAGTATTATATTTAGTTTATATATAACATAATGTTAATTCCATTACATAATAGTTTATAATAAACTATATAATATATAAACTCATTATAATAAATTATGTAATGTAATTAACATTACATTAAACTCAACAACTTCAGTCAACTTGGGCCTCTAAATAAGCAAATTTACATATATAAAAAATTTTAATATCTTATTAAAATCAACTTTAAAAAAAATATTTATGAAAAACAGCACTTTTTCATTTTTTATAAAAAAATGATTATTTATATAAAATAACTGTAAAAGAATAATTTTTGTATAAAAAATAATACTACATGTCCTCAAATGCAGCAAACGTAGTAGTAAATTAGTGGTAGAAAACCCACCTATCCCTTTTCAGTCTTGTTCAACAAGGTTTGTGTTTCTAAGTTTAGAGTTGAGAGAGAATTGGAGCCATGGAGATGAATATAATTTTTAAAAATGAAAAATACATAGTATTCAGAGAAATTTGTTTTTACATGTACACTAAGGGCATAATTTCACTTAGAAAATATGTGCCAATTAAGATTTCTTTTCTTTTTTTTACTTTTTAGTTTTTATTTACTTTTAAATAAATTGTAAAAAACTATTAAATAAATGTAAGAAACAAAAAAAAAAATTTAATCAAAATTAAAATTTCTTTTGCACTTTCTTTTACAATTTTTGTATTTTATATTTTTTCTTTTAAATTTTCAGCTGCAATTTCTTTTAGACCAATCACGAGACTATCATTTAGTAATAAATTGTAATAAATTACTTAATTAATTATTTAATTTAATAAAATACTTGTAATAAATTGTAACAAACTAATTTAATTAAAAATTAAAAAATTACAAATGAGTTGGTAAAAAAAACATTTAAAAAGAAAAATAAACCTTTCCAGTTCCAAGTAATGTTGAAAGTAATAACAAACACAAGTCAATGGCCTCATTTTCTTTGTGCAAAATAATAAAAGAATTTTCTTCTGTATACCATGACCAACTCAGAATGCACGTAACAAAACTCACAATCTGTGGTGTATTTTTTAGAACTGAATGTCCAAATGTGTCCATAAGTGCAGTTATTAAACTGAAAACTACTATATTTTCCTGGATATCTTCTATATGGTTATCAATATGTAAGAGTTCCACTGAACAACCTATAACAATGGTGCTATTAAAAAAAGACAGAGTTAAATTTAAGTCTATGTAAAGATATCTGTATAAAGATATATTAATATCTATATAAATATCATATATAGATACAGATATTTTTATGTAGATATAGATAATATATATATAGATAAGTGATTATTACCTGAAAGTACAGATTTTTCATCAATATTTTTTCGAGGTTCGTTTTTAATCAAAGATGTCAAACGCATAAGCAAGCCAATAAAAAATTCGCAGCGTATTTCTTCAAGCGAAGAAACCTGAAGCAAGCTTATCAAAGATTTAATTTTTTTATCCAGTGTTATTTCTGCATATGAAAGCAACTCTTCAAAGAAATCATTATGATCACTAATGACAGTAATACCTTGATTTTCAAAACAATCATTTTTACCCTTGTATTTTATTTTTACACAAGGTAAAACTTGTGGGGTAGAAGAAGAACTTTTGGGTAAAATAAAGAACCCAAGAAAGTCAGTGCAGTCTTTTATGGAGTTTTTTAACAGAATAGAGACAAGTGTCTTCTTTATCATTTTTCTTAAAAAGAAAAAATTAATTTTTTATTATATTTTTATATAATATTTGATTTGTAGTAGTAGTAGTAGTAGTAGTAGTAGTAGTAGTAGTAGTAGTAGTAGTAGTAGTAGTAGTAGTAGTAGTAAAAAATTACTTTATATTAGGATGATCAATCATACAATATAATACAAAACATGCATGTATATTCCTAGTTATCAAAATAATGAAATTTTCAACTGATTGTGAAGCACAAACCTATAAAAAAAACGAAAACAAAAACTGTATTTATCAATAAAAAATCTATATCTATTTACAACTTTAATAACAAAAACTATGATAAAAAATAAAATATAATAAAACTATAAGACATTAATTAAATATTTCAAATGATTATTTAGTAACAATGGTTATTTAGTTCTCACCAAAAATCATTAATTAATCAAAACATTGTATAGTTGCAATACTCACATTCCAATAAAGTGTCTAACCAGTACAGTTGATAGAAATACATTTAGCAATTAACTAGACAGTTTTTAAATACAAGATACCAGGGTATTAAAATGCTATGATATCAACTCAAAACATTAAAACATTGTTGACTTGCTGTAGAATATTGTTGATTTGCTGTTTCCTTGGTAATTTTATAATTTGTGAGCTTAATTTTTTAATTTTTATTATAATTTCACTAGAGTATGTTAAAATATATGCAGGCATTAAAATATATGCAGACATGCAGACATAGCTTTATTATAATTTTTTTCTTTCTAGAAATTTTTGTAGTATACCATCTTAATCTAATTAAATGAATTTGGAAAACTTTTTGTATAAAATATAAACACTCTTATTGAACAATTTAAACTTACAGAAAAAAAAAAAATCTAGGATTTTCTGGGACTTAATTTCTTTAATGATGGCCCAAAATAACAAAAATTGTCAAAACATTAGCTACCTAACTAATTAATTGTGAATTAAAAATTATTGGTCAAAAAACTTGTAATTTACAAAACCTCCCCTGTCTGGAACCTTAAAATGTTATATATTAAAAGCATCCAATAATTCAATAAAAACTCATAACAACTAATTTTCTTATTAAACTTAGTTAATTTTCTTATTAATTGAGTTGATTAAAATCATAACAACTAATTTTCTTTGAAGGAAGTCAAACGGTCTTTAATAAAACATAACGCAACAAGAGATTTTACTACAGGAAGTTGTTTATTAATATTAAAACCTCAATGGAAGATTGACTTTATGAAAGCACAACTATTTTAAAAACATTTTAAATCTCGATAAACTTTATTCATCCCAAAAAAAGCAAGAGAAGAATTTATCAAGATAATCATTATTAACATCAAAATCTTGAAACAATTTCTGATTTCAACTATTTCTAAGAACTTTTGCTACTGATTTTTTCTAGTTTGACTTTGGTGGCAATTTGGTGGCAAATATTTAATTAATTTTTGCAATAGAATTGAAAAGTTATTAATAAAAGTATTTTTTTAATTTGGATTTGAAATAAAAATTGGGTTAATGAATACAGCAGTGTGTATTATAACAAACTTCAAAGGAGACTTTTCAAAGAGGTGTGTCAACAGACCAGCTAAAAACTCTCTTATCTCTATCTTAATATATCTTTTTAATATCTTTTATTGGTGTAACTTAAGTTAGCTTGGTCAATTTTTACCTTTTCTTAAGACTACTGAAATATATAATAAACTTTTTGTATCTATTAAAGAGTGATTAAATCCTTTTAGCACAATTTTCATTTTCACACCACTTATGTGAACAAAACTGAATTGGATAATTAAGTGTTCCAGTGACATTTTCATAGGTTGCTTGTCTACTAGGAGAGCCATGTATAAATTGCCATATCGTTTTTAATAAACTATTTAGCTCCCACTTACTTGCTTTTGCCCCTGTTTTAAAACTACTATGAATGATGTGGAGACCACGATGTTAAGGAAGAAATAACCATAACCACAGGTTCCAACAACAAAAGAATTAAGTTTTTCTTCTTTCCTCTGTTCCTTTTAATTATCTAAAAAAAGCAAATTTACATTTTGTCTATCTGTCAAACACCTGAAAATTCTTTAATTTATCTTTGTCAGAAATACAGTTTAAGGAATGTTTGCATAAGGTTAGATGCAGTTGAGTGTCCCATAAACTCTGATTTAAGATAATAAGTTTTAACTATACTAACTTTGTCATCCCAAAATCAAACTAAAAGGTCCATTTAACCCTTCTGAAAATTTTTTCTATAGATTTGTAAAATGAAACAGTGTAATATGGTCCATTAGATAACCAAGTTATCTATATGGTCCATTAGATATATGATATAATATGGTCCATTAGATATAATAATATGGACATTAGATATAATATGGTCCATTAGATAACCTCCATTAGATAACCAAGTTAACCAATAGATAGTAACTCATTTTTAAAAAAGGAAGCCGGAATGTAACTGGCCTTGGTCGGTCCACATTGAAACAACTTAATTATGTCACTATCTGGAAACATTTTACTAAATAATTATCCAGAACAATTTGAAGAATTCATTGAATATTTAGAATATACAATATTAAGCACTCAACAAATTTCAGCTTCAGCAAAAAAGTTTTATCAGTGTTTATCCGCATGTTATCTATTGTTTTTCGGTGTTCTGCTTTATTTGAGGATTCTGACACATGCTCAAAAACTGGAGCAGATTTAAAATCAGGTGGTATCAATGATTAAATACTGTTGCTAAAAAGAGACCTCTCTTGTGCTTTTTATCTTTCATGTGTGATGTTAAAGCAGCTTCTCCCGTATTAGCATTATTAATATTTTTAGAAAAAATAACTGCAAATCAAAACAATTAGATTTTTTTTTTAATTAACCAATGTTTAAACTACCCTTCATCAGGCCATTTTTTTTAAAAAAAGGAATTTTTTTTTTTAAACATTAAAAATTTAACAATTCTAACAATTAACCTCAAACAATTTATACTTTTTATACATAAATTAAAATATTAATTAATGCATTTTTGCAGGCTTCTTTCATATTTAAATGAAAAAATCGATGTATGAATATCGATGATAAATTTAGATGAATAAATGAGTTAGATATTTATGTCACAACTAAAAATCCGGAAAACTTTTGAAATGACTATCTTTTTAAAAAAGTTATTAATTTTATTAATTTAAAAAGCGTGATAAGGAGAAACTTGTATTTTACAAAGTTATTTTAAAATGTTTTAATTTTATTTAATAAGAAGAAAAAGTCTTTAATTACGAAATTTTTTACCTTAAATATTAACTTAATATTAAACTTTTTTTCTGCCTTTTTTTTATTATTATGATAATACTAATTAAAACAATATTTTAATTAAAATGCACTAGATGTTTTTTTACTATTTTTGTTTATGTTAGTAAAATATGACTCAACCAAAAAACATTAAATTTTGCTATTTAAAATATGTGTAGTAAGTCATTGACAAATGATTTACTACACTTGATTAAAACAATAAAATTTTGAAATATAAATAATGATTTTCAAAAAAAACTCAAATTAGACATTGATAATCAAAAATACTAATATTTTAGTTTTTGCAGATAAAACAAGCAACATATACCAAATCTACCCAGGTAATCATCATAAAATACTGTGGAATAATATTTCTAATAATTGCAAAAGTTCCTGAAAGTTTAAAAAATGCAAATAATTTAGAAAGCCAAAACAGTTGTAAAAGTTAGAATTGAATCAGTTGCACCAGCACTAGTGTTTATTACACTAAAAGACCATTAGCCAAATTTTCAAAACAAACTCCTTTATGGGCTATTAGTTCCTTCAAAAAATAAGCTAGGGCATGTTGGTAAAATTAAATTGGGCAAATAAATAATATTAAATATGAAACAGTGGAAAAATACCACTGATGTTATAAATTAGTTTTCTAAAATTAATAACAAAAATGAATGCACATTTGTTGACATAATTTTCATTAACAATTTCATTTACCCCTCAATTACAGCAGAAACTTTAGATAAAACAATAGAATTTAAAAAACCCCACATAGTAATTACAGAGGGCTTTTAATTCTATTTTAATAAGGAGACTTCCTTCATCTTGCTTCCTTCATCTTGCTTTCCTGATTTATATAATTTGCAATCCTTTAAGTCATCCGTCAATTGTTATCTTGCTCTACAATCTTTATCTCTTCTCTTTCAGTAACTTCCAACTTTAATTAGTGGCTGCTTGCAGCCTTGTTGGAAGCAAGGATGTTTAAAAAAAAAAAAAAAAAAAAAAGACAAGGAAGTTAAGATGGAGTAGAAACTTTCAAAAATATTGACTTCCAAATAGAAATGAACACTACTTTATAAAGATAGTGAATTTTCTTGATGTCACATTTAACCTCGCAGAAAATTCTTAAAAGCCCTACAAAAACCTTTATGACAAATTATAGTATATTAACATAAATTCAAATCACCCCCCTCAAATCTTAAAACAAATTCCTATTTAAATTATCAATAGACTAAATCAAAACTCTTCTAATGAAAATATTTTACTCTTCTAAACATGTGTATGAATATGTCTTGAAAAAAGCAGGTTTATAAATTTTGAACTAAAATTTAAAAAAAAATTGCAAAAAGCGAAATAGAAATATAATTTGCTTTAACCCTCTGTACAGAAAAAAACGTTTCAACGAATATTGAAAAAGCGTATTTGAAATTAATAGATAAACATTTCCTCCCACTAATAAACTGCACAAAATTTTTTAACAGAAATACTATTAAAGTAAGTTATAGCTGTACAAAAAACACAGAAAGAATAATGAATAGCCACAATGTTGCAATAATTAACAAACAATCAAATTAAAAAAAATAATAATAATGAAAATTGTAATTGCAAACTGATTACTCTATAAATGGCAAAACTAAAAAAACTGATTGCCCTATAAATGGTAAATGTTATACAAAAAGTATTATTTACAAATACATCGTTTCCACACAAAATAATGAACATTATATTGGCTTAACTAAAGGCGAATGTGGAAAGTGTTACGCTAACCACAAACAATTTTTTAATTTAACCATTAAACAATCTTTAAAAACATAAAAACACTCAAGAGACTATAAATAAATTTGGCAATTGAATAAAAAAATACTTATTTTTAAATTAAACTGCTCTATTCTAAAAACTACACCTGCCTATAATAATATTTCCAAAAAATATATGTATGCTCACAAGAAAAATTAGAAAATTTACTAAACAAAAAATCTGAAATAACTTCTAAATGAAGGCATGAAAATAAACACCTTTAAAAAATTTCTAAAAGCAAAGGACTAAACAAAAACTATCCTATTTTAAAGAATTCATCTTTAGAGTTTTGAGAAAAAGGTCCTCAATGTCTGAATTTTTTTTTTAATTTTTTTTTTTAAACATCTTCGCTTCCAACAAGGCTGCAAGCAGCCATTAATTAAAGTTGGAAGTTACTGAAATAGAAAAAATGAAGATTGTAGAGCAAGATAACGATTGATGGACGACTTAAAGGATTGCAAATTATATGAATCAGGAAAGCAAGATGAAGGAAACGAACTCCAAAGAGCTGATGTTCGAGAAAAAAAACTAGACGAATAAGCATTTTTGGAGCACTTAGGAACAGTCACAGAAAAAGGATAAGACTTAATTGAATGACAAGTAACACGAGAATGAATTTTAGTAGATGGCACAAGAGACGCTAGCTCTTTAGAGCAGTGCCCATTATAGTATTTGTAGAAAAGAGAAAGAGAAGCAACATTACGACGATGTGAAAATGGTTGGAGGTTGGCTGAAAGAGCAGGTCCAACTTTGTTTACAATGCGTTTTTGCACCTTGTCTAAAAGAGAAAGGGCATCGTTAGTAGATCCGCCCCAGATATGGCAACAGTATTCCATACAAGGCCGGATTTTTGTCAGATCAGGTTATCCTGCTACTGGTAACATGTAACCCAGTACAATCTGCTTCATGTCCTGCTGCCTTGTAGGATACGCCTTTTTAGGCAAAGGCTAGGAGATGCCAACTCCGATATAAAACACCCCCTGCCTTGGGGCTTTTGGTTGACTAAAGGCTAGAGATGGTGTCTCGATAAAAATACTCATCTTGGGCAGATGTTAAATGCACCCAGCTACTGTCTTGTAGAAGGCCTCCTAGGCAAAGACTTAAGGGGTAAACAGATTCTATCTGTTGACCAGCCTTGCACCCATTCTTCATCTATTAGGCTGGCGCAGATGTATTTTTAATACATTGTTTCCAGTTTAGGATGTTGAATGCTGGATCTTCTTGACTCAATGCATGGGTTTGCTTGTGTCACTGTTTTTACGACTAGGCAACTCATTCTATTATCTCCTTATGAGGGTACAGCTCTAAAACTCAGTTTTATGGTTCTGAGGCCGGCTGGTAGTCAGGTTTCCCGAACTCTGTGGTAGCTCTCAGAGAGGCTGATTCCATCAACAGCTGAAAAATATCAAAGTATTAACAGTGCCATGTTGCGCATGGATGGTGTCCCTGTTTGTACTTTTGGTGTGCATTGCAGAGGCCACATTTGGAGCCCTTTGTTACGGCTTAGGGTTTATTAGTAGTAATGAGGCAATTGCTTGGGCTATTAAACGGTGTTCTGAGTACTATCTATGCTTTAAGTCAAGTTCTTCAAACTAATTTAAAAATGAATAAAGTACCAAAAACTAGAAAACACAAAAAACCATCATCATCACCAAGTTGTCTAAACCTATCATTCACTAATATTCGTGGTCTTCGAAGTAACTTTTCTTCTGTTGAGTCTTATCTCTTGCAAAGTTCACCAGACCTACTTGCTCTTTGTGAGACTAATTTGAGTTCAGCTGTCTCATCTTGTGATCTTAGTGTTGATGGTTATCTTCCTCTGATTCGTAAAGACTCCAATAGTCACATGCTTGGCCTGGGCATTTACATTCGTAAGAATTCACCTGTTTGTCGTGAAACTAGGTTTGAATCCACAGACTATTCTTTCATGTGCTTTCGTTTAGTACCACTTCACTCTATTGCCTTTCTCTTTGTTCTATATCGCTCTCCTTCATCTCAAGACTGCACTCTTTTTGATGTTATTTCTGATCATATTGACCAAGCCCTCTCTCTTTATCCATCAGCTAATATAGTTGTTGTCGGTGACTTTAACGCTCACCACTCTGAATGGCTTGGCTCTAGTGTCAGCGACTCTGCAGGCATTAAAGCCCACAACTTTTGCCTTTCTCAATCCCTAACTCAAATAGTCAACTTTCCAACTCGCTTTCCTGACAACCCTAATCATTTACCTTCTCTACTCGACTTATGTCTTGTTTCTGATCCTAGTCAGTGCTCAGTTTCTCCACATTCACCCTTAGGTGCTTCTGATCACAGTTTGATCTCTTTAAAACTAATATCTCATTCTTCTTCATCACCTGAATACCCCTATTATCGAACCTCTTACAACTACAGTAAAGCTGACTGGGATTCTTTCTGTGATTTTCTTCGTGATGGCCCTGGGGTAGAAATCTTTCAACTTCCTGTCGACAAATGTGCTTCTTACATAACTTCGTGGATTCAGGCTGGCATGGAATCTTTTATTCCCTCTCGACGATTCCAGGTCAAGCCTCACTCTCCTCCATGGTTTTCCTCACACTGTGCTGCTGCGATTGCCAATCGAAACCGTTACTTCCATATTTATCAGCAAAACAATTCTCCAGAAAACAGACGTCTGTTTATTACTGCTAGAAACATCTGTAAAAAGGTTTTGTCTAACGCCAAAACCCGCTATTCTCAGGTCATGAAATCTCGTATCTCATCTCAAAAATTAGGCTCTCGTGACTTCTGGAGAATCTTTAATAATATCAATAATAAGGGCAAATCTATAATTCGACCTCTCTTGTATGGTTCAGACTTTGTCACCTCACCTAAAGACAAAGCCAAACTGTTTGCTACAAACTTTTCATCAATATCATCTCTTGATTCCACTAATTGCGTTCTACCTGATATTGCCAACAAACAGGTTGATCCATTGCTTGACATTCATATCACTCCAGCATATGTATCTAAAGTGATTTCCTGCCTAGACTCTTCTACAGCTTGTGGCCCAGACAACATACCTGTTACTGTCTTGCAGAAGTGTTCTCCGGAGCTGTCGTCTATACTCTCAAAACTATTCAACAAGTGCTTATCAGAGTCTTGTTTTCCAGCCTGCTGGAAAGCCGCATCTGTTATCCCTATCTTCAAAAATTCTGGGGAGCGATCTGATTCGTCTAACTACCGTCCCATAAGTCTTCTTCCTATCATAAGCAAGGTTTTTGAATCTTTAATTAACAAACACTTAATTTCTCATCTTGAATCTAATAACTTACTTTCTGACTATCAATATGGATTTCGATCTTCTCGTTCTACAGCTGATTTGCTAACAGTAATAACTGACAGGTTTTATCGTGCATTAGATGAAGGTGGAGAGGTTAAGGCCATCGCTCTTGACATTTCAAAAGCGTTTGATAAAGTTTGGCATGCTGGTCTTCTCCATAAGCTTTCTTCTTATGGTGTATCTGGCAACATCTTTAAGATCATTGAATCCTTCCTTTCCAATCGTAGCATAAAAGTCGTCCTCGATGGACAACACTCTTCTTCTTATTCTGTAACCTCAGGGGTTCCTCAAGGTTCTATCCTTGGCCCTATACTCTTTTTAATTTACATTAACGATGTTCCAGATATTCTCACATCTAAGGTGGCATTGTTTGCTAATGATACTACCATTTATTCTTGTCGTGATAAGAAACCAACACCTTCTGATTGCTTGGAGGGGGCATTTGAGCTTGAAAAGGATCTCACTTCTGCTACAGCATGGGGCTCACAGTGGCTGGTGAACTTTAATTCAGATAAAACTCAATTTTTTTCAGCCAATCGTTATCGCAATAATTTAGATCTTCCTATATTTATGAACGGTGATGTACTCGATGAGTCACCTACTCTTCATCTTCTTGGATTAACTCTTACTTCCAATCTTTCTTGGAAACCATATATCAAATCGGTTGCAAAATTAGCATCTGCTAAGGTTGCATCTCTTTATCGAGCTCGCCACTTTCTTACTCTGGATTCTATTCTCTATCTCTATAAATCTCAAATCCGGCCTTGTATGGAATACTGTTGCCATATCTGGGGCGGATCTTCTAATGATGTCCTTTCTCTTTTAGACAAGGTGCAAAAACGCATTGTAAACATAGTTGGACCTGCTCTTGCAGCCAACCTCCAACCATTATCACATCGTCGTAATGTTGCTTCTCTTTCTCTTTTCTACAAATACTATAATGGGCACTGCTCTAAAGAGCTAGTGTCTCTTGTGCCATCTACTAAAATTCATTCTCGTGTTACTCGTCATTCAATGAAGTGTCATCCTTTTTCTGTGACTGTTCCTAAGTGCTCCAAAAACGCTTATTTGTCTAGTTTTTTTCCTCGAACATCAGTTCTTTGGAATTCGCTTCCTTCATCTTGCTTTCCTGATTCATATAATTTGCAATCTTTTAAATCGTCCGTCAATCGTTATCTTGCTCTACAACCTTCATCTTTTCTCTTACAGTAACTTCCAACTTTAATTAGTGGCTGCTTGCAGCCTTGTTGGAACATAGATGTTTAAAAAAAAGAAAAAAAAAAAAATTTGAGATTTATAGAGATAAAGAATAAAACCCGAAGTAAGAAAGCGACGAGCTCGATAAAGAGATGCAACCTTAGCAGATGCTAATTTTGAAACTGATTTGATATATGGTTTCTAAAAAAGCTTGGAAGTAAGAGTTAATCCTAGAAGATGAAGAGTAGATGACTCATCGAGTATCGCCGTTCATAAATATAGGAAGATCTAAATTATTGTGATAACGATTGGCTGAAAAAAATTGAGCTTTATCGGTATTGAAGTTCACCAGCCACTGTAAGCCTTATGCTGTAGCATAAGTGAGATCTTTTTCAAGCTCAATCAGGGAGTCCAAGCAATCAGAGAGTGTTGGTTTCTTATCACGACAAAAATAAATGGTAGTATCATCAGCAAACAATGCCACCTTAGATGTGAAAATATCTGGAAGATCGTTAATGTAAATTAAAAAGAGTATAGGGTCGAGGATAGAACCTTGAGGAACCCCTAAAGTTACAGAATAAGAAGAAGAGTGCTGTCCATCGAGGACAAATTTTATACTACGATTGGAAAGGAAGGATTCAATAATCTTAAAGATGTTCCAGATACACCATAAGAAGAAAGCTTATGGAGAAGACCAGCATGCCAAACTTTATCAAAAGCTTTTGAAATTTCAAGAGCAATGACCTTAACCTCTCCACCTTTATCTAATGCACAATAAAACCTATCAGTTATTACTGTTAGCAAATCAGCTGTAGAACGAGAAGATCGAAACCCATATACATATATATATATATATATATATATATATATATATATATATATATATATATATATATATATATATATACATATGTATGTATGTATGTATATAGATGTATCTTCCTCTAATTCGTAAAGACTCCAATAGTCACATGCTTGGCCTGGGAATTTCAAAACTGTATATAAAAGAAATAATTTTTGAACTTTATTTGGGCTACCTTTTGATCTGATGTGGTTCGTGGTCAGGAAAATTAGTTCAAAATTGCAATCCTAAATAATGCATTTTAAGGACAGCTCAATTAACTTTGGTCTTTAACAGGTCCCTAATATTTAAAAAAGAATTTTTCAAAAGTATGTCATGTTGGGTTTTAAAAGTAGCGAAATTGGTTTTTTAACTAGAAATAAAAAACGGAGCATTTTTACAAGTTTTTAATATAAATAAAAAAAAATTTATTTTATTTTTTATAAAACAATTATTATTTTTGATATTTATATATTATTTTGCTTCTTTCGAGTACCAGGTTGACATACTTTTAAAGAACTTTTCTTTTTTTTAATATTAAGACCTTGTTGAAAAGTAAAGTTAATTGAGCAATAGTTAGACAGTTCAATAATATCAATTGGAGTTTCACCAATGAAAGCTCTTGATATTGTAAACTGTCAAGGAGTTATAACAGCAAAAAGAAAATTAACCAAAGCCTACAGAAAAATAAAGATGGTATTAATAAAGATGGTACCAATAAGAAGTTGTCTTGTGATCAATAACTAATATAAAGTTATTGGCATAGTGAAGGAGGCTTGAACTTCCTAGTTAAATGCTCTTTAACAGTGTTCTGTAATGAGACTGCAAGGACTTTCTGAAGCAACTTAATAACCACAAAAAAAAAACAACAATATTACTACACTTTTTGCTAGCAATATTGTAAATTGTATGGATTTATGGTTTTTAGAAACATCTTTTTTGCATATTTTACATGAAAATTTTTCTATTGATAATTCTACAGAAGGTATAAAATGACAAAATGTATATTATTGTTTTTTTTTTTTTTTTTTTTTTTTTTTTAGATTATTCACCTCCCCAAGGCCCGAGGGGGGCTACTACAGTCGAGGAGGCTACTCATTTTTTTGTGTTTTTTTTTTTTTTATTTTATTTTATTTTTTTTATTTTTTATTTTTTAGTTATTATTCGTGGTGCAACCCTCTCTCAACTCTTTAACTCCGAAACACAAACCTTGCCGAGCAAGGCCGCTGCGCGGAGAAACTAAGTTGAGCGCGGTACTTCCAGGGACGTGGTGGGAGTCGAACTCCGAACCTCTCGCTTACAAAGCGAGCGCTCTTACCACTACACCACTACCGCATTTAAACTGCTATTATTGACTCTCCTAATGTTTTTACAGGTTTGTTAGAGTGATAAACAGCATAAACTGTTAAGTGCAAAAAATATATGTATAGTATATATACCCAGCTAACACAAAATGTTCAAGTACGTTCAACGAATGTTGCAAATGTTCTCGAACGCTCGCAATGTTCGTTGAATGTTCTTGAACATTTTGTGTTAGCTGGGTAGTTATTATACTCTTTACAAAAAAAAAAAAGAATATAAGTAGAAATAAAATAAATAACATTACAATTGTAAAAGGTAATATTGTGATTAAAATTGCTTAAATTATATATAAATTGCAATTTCTTTAAAACTTTTATAAAAATGCTTACATTACATATAAGTTGCAACTCCTTTGAAAGTTCATTTTCATCAATTTCAACAAAATCTAAAAAAAATTTATAAAGCATCCTTGTTTGGCCTGATTGGTTGTGATTGGTTATAAATAATATTTTACAAATTTGTATGCTATAACAAATTGTAACAAGTTGCTATAACAACCTGTAATACACTTATTTTTACTTTTTATTATCATCATGTTAACAACACTAGTTATCTAGTTATCTATGTAAACTGTTATCTAGTGACAGTAACAATACTAGTTATCAGTAAACAACATTAAACATCATAGGTTGAAACTTATTGTTGCTTACTCCATTTTGTTGTTGTTGTTGATGCGAACAAATCAATGCTCAATAAAAACATGTCTAAATCAAGCTAATTATTAAAATTCATTTTGTTTTAGTTATTAAAAAAAAACAATTTAAAAAACTGTAATCAAATATTTTAATATCTGATGAATAATACATAAAAACCATAAACTTGCTTACCTTGCTTATACAAACTACTTAATGATAACAAAGCTTGAACTTGAATGCTTGTTGCTCCTATGTCATAATGGTTTTCTAATATATTTTCCATGCAATTGATTGCAACCATAATAAAATGTGAAACTTCTTTTGAAGGTGTAGTTGTTATTAAATCAAGAACCTTGGAAAAATGTTTTTTCTTTGTAATTTTGAGCAAATTAATTATTTATAAACAGTAAAAAATATTTAACAAAAAAATTATGTTTGTTAAAATTTGCATATAAAAATATTTCTTTTTTTATATGCAATATTTATCAAGTGTAATTTTATTTTTACATATCTACTATACAAATATGTTTCATTTAACAATTAGAAGAGAAACAGGAACACAAATGTAAAAAGTCTTGATATGAAATTCTATATAAAACTTAAATTTAAAATCAAAAAATATTTTTCTGTCTCTCAAGATATAATCCAGTAATAAGATATATTCATAAAACTTTTAGTTAAATAATTCATAAAACTTCATGTTAAAAATTGTGAAATTAATAGTAAAAGTAGAGCTAAGAAATTTATTTGCTCTCCTTTGTTTTTGCAATAATATCTTAACATGCTTATTTTCTTTTGAAATTCTGTTTGTATATACATATATATAATTAGAATTGCAAAAAAACATGTTTTTTTTCCTTTAGCGTTTTTTTGGTGTTTTTCTGCTTTTTTAAGCAATTTTTTGGCATAAATTTTGAAACACTTTTCCTTTATTCTAGTATATTTTTAGTGTATGATCATTAAAAGCACAATTACATGTATAAACACCAATTTAACTTATATTTTTAATGAAAAAATTAAATTAGCTATAAGTTTGTTATATATCTACGCATACTGTATGGGAATGTTTATTAGTCATGTTATACTTGCGAACAACTGTGATACTCTCATTATGTATAATGAGAGTATCACAGTTAAATGGGTAAATGATTGTGGGAACAGAGCAAAGCTCTCATGAAACAAACATGGTGAGCCATGCGAGCTGCTCCTCAAAACAGCTTTTTGCAAGAGCTTTTGGTTTTTGGGCAAGCTATCTGTTTATTTATTAATTAAATTGCTTATTAAATATAAAATTAAATTTTACTCTTGCTTGAAGCATTTGCTTGTAACGCTATTGTTAACAGAATATATACATAACGAGAGTTGTTTATCTCTCAATGAAAAATTCCTTTGACAAGCGTTTTCTTTAGGTTTTCAAACTAGCTATCCATTTATTTAATAGAACTTTACTAAAAATAAACAATCACATAATTTTGTAATAATCACATATTTTGTAATAAAAAATAGAAAAGTCAATCTGAAACTGGAACTTTGTTTTTTGTTTATTTTGATGTAGTTTGCAAAAAAAATTTTAACTATTCTAATCGATATCTAAAAATAATGTAAAAATAAAAAGAATGTGGTTTATATATATAAAAAATTATACTTTAGGGAGAGCCATAAATTGCTCCTGTAAACAACATTAGGAGAGAGTGGGCAAGAGCCAGAACTAAACCTCTCACTTACCGCAGAGGCTTGTATTATCATGCTAATTTAATATCAGACTTCAAATTCTCAAAAAAATAAGCAATCTATTGAGATTATCAACTTCTTTAAGAATTTTTATATTGTGTAGTAATTTAGTTTTATGTTGTTATATTTGTCAAAAAAATATATAACACTAGTAGGCCCTTATAAAAAAAAGTCATATACTGAACTTAATATCAAGGAAAATTTTAAAATTTCGAATTATTTACTGAGTTTCCTAGACCACTTTCATCTGATGATTCGTAAATTATTTATTACATAATAATTTTTATTTTATCTGCATTTATTTCTTATTATATAATTTATTTATCTAGACATTTTCATATAGTCAACCCTCGGAATTAGGGTCGGCATTCGGCAATGCCGACCTAACTGCCGACCTGAAAGTATTTGAGATCGGCAGAAATTTGCCGACCTCGTTTCTATGCTTTATGGTTAAACCTTTGTATCAAATTATTTTTGCCGACCTGATGCCGACCTCAAAAAGATTGAGGTCGGCAAATTATTGCTGACCTCATTTTTCCTAATTCCGAGGGTTGTATAGTACTATACCAGGAAACTTGCAAAATCTTAAAAATGCTTTGTTGTTCAAGTTCAATTCTTTGATATAATCTTATGGCAAAAGGAACATTTAAGCAAAGAAACAAGTTTTTTTATTTTGCTAATTTGGTTCAGAGGTTTAAATAAATGGGGAACTAAGGTTTTATTTCTGCCCATTGTATGGAGAGCTTAATCATAATTCATTATCAGCAAGAAGAACAAGAAGAAATCACTCAATAATTTAAAGATATCCTTTCTTTCCCACTACATATATATGTATCTCTATATTAAAAAACCTTTTTAGATAGAAAATCACAACTCATTGTTTTTAATGTGGCTTGGTGATCTTTTTTGTTAATCCTTTTTTAAAATAGTTTAAAAAAACTATTTTTTTATAACTTGAAAATAATGACTTTTTTTATTTTCAGCTTAAAAACAATAGTTTTTATGCATTTATTTAAGAAAAAAGTTATTCTTTTGTTAAATTGATTATTATTTTTAAAGTTTTTATATAATTTCGCTTCTTTTGAGTACCAGGTTGACATACTTTAGAAGAACTTTTATTTTCAAAATTTTAGGGACCAGTCAAATTTTTAAGGGTCTTGAGCTACCCCTAAAATAATTTTTTGTTCAAAAAAAATTTTAAACCTAGTGTTTTAGTATTATATAAAACAAAGTAAAAGGGTAGGAACAGGTTTTTTTCGAAAATGTTGTTTTAAGAGCCACCCTAGCCAACACTATTCTTTATTTCCAGTAACTTCTGGGGCACCTCAAGGTTCTATCCTCGATCCTGTCTAGTTTCTTCTTTACATTATTGATCCTCCAGACAACCTTATATCTGAAGTAGCTCTTTTTGCTGTTAACTTTATACTCCTGTCTAGACAAAAAGTCTTCTCTTTTTGATTGCTTAGAACAGGCTGCCGATCTTGAACCTGATCTGACTTCTGTAACAGACTAGGGCTCACAGTGGCTTGTAAATTTTAATTCCAACAAAACTCAGTTATTTACTGCAAACAACTATCACAATACTGTTGACTATATTTATAAATGGCAACTCTCTCACTAAATCTTCTTCTAGATTAGCATCCACTAAAGTTGCTTATTTTTATTGTGCTCACCATTTTCTTACTCCTGATTAAATTCTTTACCTCTATAAATCTCTTATTCATGCCTGCATGAAATACTTTTGTCATATTTGGGCTGGTTCTTTTAATGATGCTCTTTTTCTTCTAGAAAAGGTTCTAAAATGCATTGTAAAGGTAGTTGGAGTTTTCTTAGTCTCATTTGTTTACTGTATATGTTCCTACATGCTCTAAAAACTTTTATTTGTCTAGTTTCTTTCCCCGCATTTCAACCCTTTGGAACTCTCTTCCAACTTCATGTTTTCCTGACTCATACAATCTTCAATTCTTTAACTGTTTCAAGAAAACAGTTGACTTTCTGTCAACCCTTGCTTCCTTGCTCTATAACTCTATTCTTCTTTTTCCTAGTAACTCCCAACTTAATGGTGGTTGCTTGCAGCCTTGTTGGAAGTAAATCAGAATAATATATATATATATATATATATATATATATATATATATATATATATATATATATATATTTATTTATTATTTTTTTCCTTTTTTAATAATATTTACAAATGATTTCTACATGTTTATTTTTTAAATCTACGCTTTATGTCTATATGCTTATTATTAGGCATATTTAAGAATTGGTATCACTTCTTTCATCAGACTTCTTTGAAAGTCCTTATAAACCATTAACTTACTACTACGAAATAATATATTTGTAATTATTATTATAATATTATCTAACTTTCTTGTTGTTGTTATTATTAGAATTTACTATTATCATAATAATAGTAAATTCTAATAATAACTGTCTTCTAATAGTAACTATTAGAATTTACTATTATCATAATAATAGTAAATTCTAATAATAACTGTCTTCTAATAGTAACTATTATTATACTAAATATAAAAACAAACTATAATTTATAGTTTGCTTCATACACTAAATTAATTTAGTATCTATTTATTTACCAATATTATATTATTATTACAACTATTACCAATACTTTTTGCTTGTTAATTTTTTCCTTTTTTAATAATATCTACAAATTATGATTTCTACATATTTTGCCGCATGAGCACAAAGAAAATGTCTAATTTTTGTAATTTTTTTTTGTAATCACATTTTTTTATATTTGCTCCATTTTTAATTGTGCCTCTTGTATATTTGCATTTTGAAAATTTTTATTTTATTGAACACACTAATATATATATATATATATATATATATATATATATATATATATATATATATATATATATATATATATATATATATATATATATAATTCAGTAGTGGTGTAGTGGTAGAGCGCTCGCTTCATGAGCGAGAGGTTCCGAGTTCGATTCCCGCCACGTCCCTGGTAGTACCGCGCTCAACTTGTTTCTCCGCGCAGTGACCTTGTTCGTCAAGGTTCGTGTTTCGGAGTTAAAGAGTTGAGAGAGGGTTATAACCACAAGTAGCCTCTTCATCTGTAGTGGTCTTCTCGGCCTTGGTGAGGTGAATTATAAATATATATATATATATACATATATATATAGGCCTCGGCGGAAGAAAATGAGCACGAGAGCAGAGAAAAGCTCTCCTAAAGCGAATATGATGAGTCATGTAAGCTGCTCCTCTAAACAGCTTCTTACAAGAGCTTTTGGTTTTTGCAGGAGCTATCTGTTTATTCCTTTAAAAAATTGCTTATTAAATACAAAATTTGGTTTTATACTTGTTACAAGAATATGTTCGTAACATTAATATTAAAGAATATATACAAAGCAAGCATTGTCTGGGTTTTCACACTAGCTATCCATTTATTTATTAACAACATTACTTATTTGGAAAAAAATTTGACAAAGAGCTATAAAAGTTTCTGCAGCTTATAAAAAAATGTTTTATATTTTCTTATTGTAATAAAATTCAGGCATTTTAAAAATTATTACAGCAACTGAAAATTCAACAATGAAAGTGAGTAATATATTAAAGTAAATAATGTAGAGAATATATAATTCATAAAATAAAAATTATTATGTAATAATTTAAAGTGTAATAATTTTATATTTTATCAGTTAGTCCAATCTAATCAAAAACATGTGCATATCAATCCCCGCTCTATTTAAATTTTTTTTTTTTTTTTTGCAACAAAAGTGCCTTTTAAAAACTATTGCAAATTATTATGCAATTAATTCATATTTTTTTAAAAATGACTTTTTTTTTCATTTTAGAGACAATGATAATTGAATCGGTACATGCTAAAAGGGCCTTAGTCCAAATCAGCTGGTTTTGAGAAAAACATTAAAAATTGTTTAACCAAATATGACTCAACATTTCTTTTTGTAAAAAATGTTAAAATTTAGTACTAAAATAGTTTGATTTGTAACCAAGAAGCCAGGCTTTTGAAATTTTTTTTTACTATGAAAAAATAATGGTATGAGCGCTTGACTGAGGCCCTTTTAGCATGTTGTAGAAATTTCAGTGAAAAACAGATTGTTTTAACTGACAATACACGCTTTATTAAGCATATTATTTAAAAGAATTAAAAATATTTTGTCAATACAAGTACGTATGTACGTTAAAGACTAACTTATTGACAATAAAAATGTTAAAAAAAGTTCTCAATCATCTTCTTTGCTGCTGCTGTGTTGAGCGTGTCCTTCAAGGTTTCTGTTCCATTCCAAGTTTTCGTTGTAGAACTGGATTGAGTCTATGAAATGCCTTGCAACAACTTGAGAAGAGAACTTTGAATCATATGTGAAGTGCATGAACGTACTTATTAAAAAGTCACCTTTTTTGTCTTTCGGTACAGTTCTGGTCTTAGCTTCCTCAGATATTACCATTTTCTTATAAAACTTTGGCCACCAAGTTTTGAACTCGAGTGCTTTGCTGATGTCTAATTCCTTAACAATGAACTTGTGTTTTTTGGACTGGAAGCAATGCTGGTTAGTTTATGGAGGCTGTTAATCCTGTCGTGATTTTTTAGAGCTTTTTTTATTATACCGAAATCAAAGTCACGAGGTAAGAAAGAGTGATCTCTGACAGGGAAAAATTGCTCAATTTTTTTAAATCTTTTTATTTCTGTCAAAGCGATATGAAATATGGTCAATACATGGTTTTTATTTTGTCCTCCACAATTGTCCGAGAACACACGAAGTATAGTGAGATGGAACACTAATCAAGTAGTCATAAAGCATTGAACACACTTCATTTGGACCTTTTTTGGCAGTCCCTTCATGGTACAGGTAAATTACTGAATTGTTCTTCTTGATACATGAATGTAAAAAGCTGTAGTAGTCAACTGCCCAAGGTAAAAAGTTTCTTGCACAGGGATCCTAGGCAGTTGGACGCTTTGCATGTAATCAAAACAAATTGATAAAACATGAGGCTGTTCTTTTTCTTTCACTTCCTGATAAAGACGCTTGTAAAATTTTAATTTTCTTTTGTGTATCACCAGTTCAGCAGCTGCAGCTTGTTTAGCTGTTTCATTTATATGTGTACTTTTAAGTTTGTTTTTAAGATCTTCACAAGTGCAGCAACAATCACTCTGCGTTCTCCCAAAGCGTAAGTTAAAGTTTTCCTCAAAGAAAGTAGAAAAATATGTCTGACTTACTAAATTGCTTCCGGAAACCATTTAAGAGAAGTGTAGGCAAGAGCTAAAGCTTTCACTTCCCGCCGAGGCCTGTATATATAAATAAATATATATGTATGTATATATATATATATATATATATATATATATATATATATATATATATATATATATATATATATATATATATATATAAGTATATATGTATATATATGTATATATATATATATACAGTGCTGGCCAAAAAGATCCGACCACTAAGGTTTTTAGACAGAAACATAATACCACTTCAACTTTATGATAATATGATTGAATTAAACGCAACAAACAACATTCACATAAGTCAATGACACACTTTCGAAGAAACCAACAAATAGTTCACATCAGAAAAGAGTTTCAGTACCTCGAATGTCTTCCTCTGGCTTTGAGGACAGCTTCTATTTTTCGAGGCATAGAAGCAACAAAAGAGTCACAGTAATCAGGCGTTATTTTTTGGGACCACGCCTCTAGTACAGCCTTCTTCAAAGTTGTCGCCAACGTCGCGTTTGCTTTTGCCACTTCGGCTTTCAATTTTACCCAGCAATTTTCAATCAGTTTAAATCCGGCGACGAGCCAGGCCACGGAGCAAGAACATTGATGGAATTCTCTTGAAACCATGTCTTGATGATCTTTGCCTGATGACATGGCGCGCCGTCATGCATAAAGATGTCACAGTTGCGAGTTCTGAGCCAAATAGGAACATTTTCCTTTATTATTTGCAAATAATAACCAGCTTTGATAGTTTCACCTGGCGGCATGAGATGGATTTCTGCTCGACCTCTGGCAGTAATTGCTCCCCAAATCATAATTGCAGGGCAATGTTTTACCGCTGGAGCAACATAACGGGCATTGTAGCGTGTGTTTAGTGGCCGTTGAACATTCACTTTATGCGTAGCAAATTGTTTCACCTGCGATTCATCTGAGAACATGACATGTCGCCACATTGCCACGGTCCAATTTTTATGTGCTTTACAAAATTTGAGGCGGTCAAGAATACTTTTCTGAGATAGTCATGGTTTTAATGCAGCGCAATAGGATTGAAGACTGAAATCGTCCACAAGATGTCACGGAATGGTGCGAGAGCTCACATTCACATCAGGAGGCAGTTCATTGAGAATTTGTGAAGATGATGTCAGTGGCTGCACGGCGGATCATAGCATCAGTTTTTGATGTGGTACATCTGGGTCTGCCACTGGATCTTCCTGCAGCGCTGGTGCCTGTTAACTTGAAGTGTTGAACCACATCATGAACAGTTGTCTTAGGCATTTGTAAACGTGCTGCAATCGCACGTTTAGACTTCTCATCTTCCATCAAAAGTTGTATTTTAGCATGTTTTCCAGGTGATGTTGTCACCATAGTCAAATGCAAATAGTAATTCACAGCCACGCATGTGATGGTATATATATAAATGGTACAACTGTTTTGATTGGCTGATAACTAGCTAATATCACATGCAAAGCATGATGGTGAAATTCCGAGGAAAGCGCCTACACTACAATGTACATACTGTATACATAGATAAACAATGCGTGGTCAGATCTTTTTGGCCAGCACTGAACATATATCAACCCTCGGAATTGGGAAAAATGAGGTCGGCAATAATTTACCAACCTCAATCGTTTAGAGGTTGGCATCAGGTCGGCAAAAAAAATTTGATACAAAGGTCCATAAAACATAGAATCGAGGTCGGCAACTTTTTACCGATCTCAAACACTTTTAAGTTGGCAGTTAGGTCGGCATTGCCGAATGCTAACCCTAACGCCCCTGGCAGTACCACGCTCAACTTGTTATTCTACCCAGCAGCCTTGTTTGTCATGGTTCGTGTTTGGAGTTATAGAGTTGAGAGAGGGTTGTAACCACAACTAAAGTAGCCTCCTTGACTGTAGTGGCCTACAAGGCCTTGAGGAGGTGAATTAAAATAAAATATAAATATATCAGCCTTTGGATTTTTGCTCAGCATAAAAGTTTTCGGCTAAAAGTTTTTGAGGTCAGTAAAAAATTGCCAACCTCATTTTTATGTTTTATGGTTGGACCTTTGTGTCAAAATTTTTTTGATGACCTCTAACAGTTTATGGTCGGCAATTTATATATACAACAGTACATAAAAGTTATTAGGTTGACATAAAAATTTTCACATTTTTAAATGTTTTTAAACATACTTAAAAAGAATTTACTTGAGGAATGATAATACTATAATATGCTTCTTTAGTTTCAATTTGCCTCGGCACTTTTGCAAGAACTTTACCAAGTGTGTTTATCTGTACTGGTGTTAACCTATCTAAAAAGTTAACAATATTATTACAAATCATACTAAAGTATACAAAAAAAAGCAATTTATTACCATTTTTTACTAAAAAATATAACCAAAGCATACCATTGTTTGAAAAGAATATTGATTTATACAAAATATATGCTTGCAATACTAATTATAAATCTTCTCTAAAAGGATTTTAAAGTGAAACAAAAATATTTGTTTATTTCAAAAACATAAAAAAAAGTTTAGATATTTTTCTTATTACACTGTAATTTCACTTAAATAATTAAATACTGATACTATTTTTACTGTATAAACAAACCATATGAAAACTCAATTATTAGTGATAACTTGTAAGTTAGATTTGTAAGAGTATTTTTTACGTCAACAATGTTTCTTTCTTATAGTTTTAAATAGTAATATTAAATAAAATTTTAATTAGTCCACTAAAACTTAATTAAATAAAGACAAGTGTTACAAGAATTCTAATTAGCCAATACCATGGGCGTCCACAAGATTTTTTGATTTATCAGATATGACACTTACATGCATTCTGTAAACTCTAAACTTAAGTATATTCATGTATACGCCAAATGAGGAATCTTTGCAAAAAATTTCAGCAAAGGAAACCTGGAACAAAAATACCCAAAAATATTTGCCCCCTCTATCCAAACATGAAAGCAGTGAGTTGGTAAAATCTTCTTTTACAAAATTTTGGGGCATTTTGTTTAAGGCCTTTGTTACACTTTTTTGCAAAGCGTAAACACAGGCAAAAATATACTTGAGTTTAAAGTTTGCACAATGCCTGAAAGTGTCATACCTGATACACTTAAAAATTCTGCTGGCACCCATGACAATACTATTAAATTATCAGTGTGAACTAAAATTATTGCAAATAAAAAAACAAAAACAAAAAAAAAATATTAGCAACAAATTAGAAAAATATACTATAGGATATATTTTTATTAAAAAATATACTATAGGATACTTTTATTAAAGATAAAAAAATATACTTTTATTAAAGGTCAACAAAACAATCAGTGATGTTATTTTCAAGAACTTTTAAAATTGTAAAATAAATTTGAACACAAATTATGAATTAAAATTAAAAATTCACAAATTTTATTAGTTTAATTTTACAACTTTCCAAGTTTCTTTAAGTTTATAACTTTTAAAGTTTAATGAATTTATCTTTTTTGTTATCATATGGCATGTAAATGACCTAAAAAAAACTTGCTAAAAATATTAATTCTTTTTAATTCATTTATGTTACTAGATCGGTAAAAAATAACCAAAACATTTTATTTATAAAAGTAAACTAAACCTTGATCACAGTTTTGTAGAATAGCAGTGAGAACAGCATTCACACCATTTTTTCTTATCAAGCATTGTGATATTAAATCACCAATTGCATTTTTATACCATTCATACTTAGGTCTCTTTCCTCCTGTTTCAGATCTTTGCAATACTAAAAGTTCTCTAATAATTATTGGTTGAGGTAAATAATTTAAGTAATAAAAAAGTTTCTGCTGACACCAGACTTTCTCATGTTCACAAATATTACTGCAACATTGGCATATAACTCTATTTGTTAAGCATGGGCAATTTAGAAACTTGTTTTTTGAAGGTTTGTAGGAAAGCTGAATTAATGAAGCTAGGAGATCACTTTGCAAAATAGGCAACATAATATCCATTAAAAAATCATTTTGTAAAATAAAAAATAAAATCTTCAAAACAAGAAAAAGTTTTCGAGGATGTTTACTAGTATATAAGCGATGACTGCTTTTAACAGGTAAACCAACGCCATCAAGTAAATTAGGTAGTACACCGAAAGCAATGACTAAGTTACAAACATCTTTGATAACCTTTTGATCATTTATACCAAATATAGTAGTTTCATTTTTATACATATTACCTGATTCGATTATATCATGTAAGTTAACTAAAGTATTTAAACACGTTATGATAAAACAATAGCACAAATCTTTTAAACAGAGCAAAGGATCAAATTTACTATCTTCATGACAGTCACACAATTTTAAAATTTCATTGATTTTAACAAATGATAAATCTGGTGTTAGCTTTATTTGTTCAAGTCTTGACTCCATAATACTCAAAACATTTTTGTTAAGAAAATCATGGCATGAATAACTTTTTAAACATAATTCATGTAACTCATTGTTTTTAAATTCATCTCCACAGACACTGCCATTGCTGAGAACTTTCATCTTTTGAATTACAATTTGGATACTTTGTAAATTTTGCATGATGTTCTAAATTATAAATACTTCCTTTTATTAAAATTTTCTTATATTTTTAAAATATTCTTATTCAAATTTTTTAATAAGAAATAAATTACAAAGACAAATATGACAATTACTATTAAAGGTTTGCAAACTTTCTACCCACACACATAACTAAATTGTAAATATATATATATGTAAATATATATATATATATATATATATATATATATATATATATATATATATATATATATATATATATATATATATATATATATATATATATATACCTATATATATTGCAAAATATTAAATGAAAACATGTATAAATAAAAATAGACCAAAACAATACAAAGAAATGTAAAGTTAAAAGAAAAAGGAAATATAAAGTTAAAAAAAAAAAGTAAAAACAATTTTTTTCTGGAAATCAAAAAAACTTTCTTTTTAATATATACCTAGGGATTAGGGTTTTTACGGACAAATAATAACAATTAAAAATTAATAATTATTATTTTATTTTAAGAAAAACATGACAGCAGCCATTTTATATTACAGGAGCTTTTTCTTTTGGTAAAAAAAAAAGAAGAAAAAAAAAAAGAAAACAGAGTCTTTCAAAAAACTTAATATTTAAACCTTTCCAGTACATGTTAATAGTTTAAAAAAAAACCTCTCCTTTTTACAGAAACAGAAAGTAGACTAGTACATTTATACTTTACTAGAAGTATATTTAATGAAAAGCCTGTGGCATCTTTTAAAACTCAGGAAGTATGGTAAGCATTTTATTGCGTATCAGTGCATATGCAAATGAAACAGGAGGCTGTTATAAATGAGTTTAAAAAAAAAATTAAACTCCTTTAAAATCTTTTCTTTAACTTGAACAAAATCATATAAAAAACATGGAAGATATTTTACTCTAACTTTTTGACATAATTATTTCTCATGAATAAAATATACTTTAATTTCCTTATTATTATTACTACAAATCGTAGTACAATTATTGATAATTAAATATAATCAATACTTTTTTGCTTGTTAATTTTTTCCTTTTTAATAATATCTAACTTCTTGTTTGTTTATTTTTCATTATTATCATCAAAGTATGATTTTTAAATATTTACTTAGTTTATGACATAAACTAAGTAAATATATGAAAACCATACTTTGATGATAATAATAAAAAATAAACATAAATTATGTATCTTCTATGTGTGTATGCTTATTATTAATCATATTATATTTAAAAACTGGTGCCACTCCTTTGATCAGAATTCTGTTTGAGTAACACAATCCTTATCAATCATTTAGTCATTATTATTAAATACTTATAATTAGTTTACTCATTATGAGATTATTTTATATTATTATTTTTATATATACATATATATTTTTTTTATTATTCATATTTTTTTTTAACTATTTTTACTTACTACAATCAATAGAATTATGATTTTTTTTTTTTATTACTATTATTATCATTTTTAAATTTATTATTATTATTATTATTATATTATGGTACGATTTAAAAAGGAGAACAAATATCTTGTTGTTGTTTGTTTAAATATTAAAAAAGCATAGGCCCTTCGCGGTATATTTTTTAACTTAATGCCTTAAAACCCTAAAGTTAAGTGCATTAAGTTAAAAAATATACCGCGAAGTGCTCGCATAACATGTGATTAGGGAATCCAATACCGGGTTACCGAAAACCGGGATTTCGGTCGATACTGTCTAGTTTCGAATACCGGTTATTAAAAGGCTTGAATACCGGTATTTCGGTATTTGAAGGGTTATTTTTTTATTTATTACCTTTAGCAATATTTGTATACTTCATGTACTTTTTTAAATTGATTTATAACGAAAGTTTTAATTAAAGTATTACAACATTTACGTAGATATTAAAATGCAACTATTTTTGAGACGTATAGCATTGTCGTGTTTCAGATTATAAATATACGAAAATTCATAAACATTTGTTGCTTATTTTTAAAATATTTTTATTCTATCATGTGTTTAAACTCTTTTTTTGAGTAAAAACCTAATATATAAAGTAGAGTTGTCAAGCTCTGAATCATTGACAACTCTTAGATGAAACTCTTCTTATTATTACTTGACTCATTTTTACAACTATTTAAATTCCCAGGAGGTTTATAATTACGGGTTGTTGTATTTATTCTTTTTTGAAACGATCATAAGTGCGTATACTGTAAAGCAATGCGTTAAACATTCTTTAGGTCTTGAGTTCTTCATTTTACATTTCTAGTTATGCGGCGAGGATCTAAAAGTAAAAAACGAGTTCACATTTTTACAAATTACAAAATCTTTATATACCCATTTCTATTTCTTTGATAGTTTTTTTAAAATAATTACCAATGTTTATATCAGTCACATTATGTGACTGATATAAACATTGTGAGGATAAAATATGTGAAACATATTTACAAATTAAGATAATATTCTGATTTAGCCAATGGAGAGTGAAATTAAAAAGTTTATTGAGCATTTAAAAGGCGGAGATAAATACTCTGTTTGGTTTTTCTTTCTCAAAGATGAAAAAGGGCATAGTGCAAAGTGTAAGAAGTGCGCAAAAAATAATAAAAACAGCAGGTGGCTCAACAAGTGGTCTTCATACACATTTAAAAACAAACCATGATCTAATATTACGAAAACGAGATTCTATTGAACCTATTAGTGAATCTAGTTCAATATCTGATACGCGTCTTCCAAAAATTACTAAATTTTTTTAAAAAACTAAAGAAGACGCGCTGGCAGCAATCTTATTTAGAATGACAGCACTTGATGGGCTTCCATTCAAAATTTTCATAACATCCGATGATCTTCGAAAATCATTAAAAGCATTAAATTTAAGTGATAAACTTCCAAGATCCGCCACAACTATACAAAAATTGTCACTAATTATAGCGAAACTATTCGACAGTTGGTAATTAAGAAATATCAGAATATAAATTAAATGGAAATGGTTTTAGTATTATTTTTGATGAGTGGACTTCCTTAAGGAACCGGCGATATATAAAGGTGAATCGTCTCTCGGAGTCAAAGTTTTAGAATTTAGGACTTTTCCGAATCAATGATTTACCTGCAGAAAAATGTGTCTTACTTTTAAGTGAAAAATTAAATCAGTATGGTTTGTCATTAGAAAAGAATATTATTTAACAAATGATGATGGAATAGCCTATTAGCAATCCTCAAACGTTTTTATAAATTAAAGTCATGCATTCAAAAATCAGATATAGAATTAAAACTTAATATAAACTTTACAGAAACTGATTTTGAAACAGTTTCAGCTACTATCTCAGCACTTTTGCCGGTAAAATTAGCTGTTGAGTCACTTTGTTGCAAGGATGTTAACTTATTTCTGCGGATGCAGCATTGACATTTATATTTGACAGGCTATGTTAAATTAAGTCATCATTGAGCATAGAATTTATGAGTAAAACAACATATTATTGCAAGAAGAACGCAGTTGTCCAATTTAACTTCTTATCTGCATAAAGGTCTAGAAGATGGTATTAGAAACTTATTAAGTTTTAACTTTCCACTTGCATTAAAAGCGAGTAATCTTAATTCACTTTTGGGCATTGTAAATCAGAAGGGACTTTGGAATCAAAGCACTTTTGATTCCAAATCACATGCAGAGTATCCAATACCGAAATACCGGTTTTGGATACTCTACATGTGATTGCATACCGCAAGTGTATATATATATATATATATATATATATATATATATATATATATATATATATATATATATATATATATATATATATATATATTTACTCAATCATTTATAAATTTATTAAAATTATGCACAGTAAAAACATTTCGTGGTAAGAATTTATCTAAAATGCATATTCTAATTATTGACGGAGAGAGGCAGACAAGGACCCCTCTTTTCTGACAACATTTGCAATTATAGGTGCGCCAGCCAAATTAAAAAGCATGAATAAACTGTACTATTAAAGTCTAAATTTAAAACAGCGGAGTGATGATGCGTTTACTAAGGTAGTTAGTAAGGAATTCCAGTTTTTAATGATTAATGAAAAAATTAAGTCTTTCATAATGTTTTAAATTTTTTTGACGGCTAGTACAAAGGCATGGTTCTTTATTCTAAAACTATACTTAGATCTTAGATATATTATATCGAAAATTGTTCAATTAAAATGAAAAAAATAATAAAGTTAAAGTGAAAATTAGTCAACTTAATCTACTACTACTGTTTTCACTTTAATTTGGCAACTTTTCATTTTATGAAAATTGTTAAATTAAAATTAAAAAAAATGCCAAATTAAAGTGAAAATTGCTTAAACTTACTTAAACGCAAAAAGGTGTAGTCATTGTTAGTTTCTTTACAATAACTGTTTTTTTATCTCATAGTAGGTTGTTATTTTATGTCAGTTTTTAACTGTTTGTAACTTTTCCTATTTGTATATTCAATATTAAAGTTTTTATTTAAAAATATATCAATGATTTGTTTTATTATATTTTATTATTTTTATGATTTGTGTTGAAAGTTTTATATTTCATCATTATTATTGTTATCATTATTATTATTCTTATCATTATCATTGTTATTTTTATTGTTATTATTGTTGTTATTATTATTATTGTTATTATTATTATTATTATTATTACTTAATACCATTTTTCAAAAGGTTTTTACTTTAAACTAGTTTCAAACTATTTGTTAACATTTTTGATTGTTAGATCTTAATCAGAAATAAATGATTGATGATTGATGAATAATGACGCCAAATATCACTGGGAAATTGGATGGTAAATGAGAAATAAAACGTAAAGCATTAAGATAAGACAATATCTATATTTGCAATTCATTGCATAAATCCATTAACATCTTATTAAATCATTTTGGTGTTGCTCTGTTTTTTTTTTGATATTGTGCAGAAATCCAAAGAGACTATATATATACTAAAGTGACGTTCCATTTACTCGAAACGTGTAGTTATCATCACAACTGTTTGATCTTACAAAACACATTATTGATCTAACAGACAAATGAAAAAAAAAGTTGCTCTCATTTACTTTTTTAGAATCGCTTAATGATTTATCTATGCTCTCATAACTGGACTGTTTACGCGCTTTTTTTCTTCTCAAAGTTATGGCAGTTAGAAATTTGATTTCAACTTGTTCCATTTCATTTTTCTTTTTTCAATTAGTTATTTGGATCTCCAAAAAATCTTAACGGCCTTAATTAAGACCGTTAAGGTTTTTTGGAGACTAAGACATTTGTCTCTAAGAGCACCACGTAGATGCATTTAACCAAGAAGTTCATACCTTCTTCCTTACCTATGATACATATATGGCCAGAGCCGGATTTTAAACCACAGATCTCCAATTTTGATGCCAGAACTCTACACCACGGCTGACTGCTAGACCACGGCTGACTACGACACCAAAGAACTACTACACCACAGCTACTTGAGCTAATACTCTGACTGAAATCTCAGCAAACACAAATCCATTTTCTTTTTTTTCTTAAAACTGCTTGCACTTTTTATAAATTCAAGTGCTATGAAAAATTGCATGTTCTTGATTGCACATTACCACTCTGCAACTTTTTTACTTGTACTCTGGTTTCAACACAGTAGAAAAATGTTCTGAGGTATATAACACTACCAATTACTTAGTTTTTTCAAAAAGAGGAGATAAAACAAGATTTTAATGATGAGAAATTTTTCTCATCCCTTAAACCAATTTCCCAAATCAATCCAAACGTAATGTGCTATCGGAGCTAGGATAAGTGACTCATGGTCAGCTAGAACACTAAACATGTTTTTCCAATCGCTATTTTCTTCAACTGTGAGCTTGATTTTAGATCTGAGAAGAATTGGCAGCAAAAACAAAGTACAGCATTTTTATGGTTTGAATAAAAAATCAATGACAAAGTGAGCAATTACTACTTTATAACTTACTAAAAGAAAAATCCCACTGTAGAAGAAAGCTTCTCAGAACTCTCATCTTGCGGATACTTTGTTCTTGAATCGAAAAACTGTTCGTTTTTTATTGCTAGTTAAAAATGCACCAGACTCCATAGAAAGTTTTAAAACTTTCATCAAAAGACAGCAACAAGGCCTACTCCAGACTTATCAAATTCATTCAAACTCTTGTTTTTGCTTAGCTAACTAATTCAATTCGAAGATCCGCTCCAAATATGGCAACAGAATTCCATTCTAGGACAGATTAAAGATTTATAAAGATAAAGAATAAAGAGGTGCAACCTTAGCAGATGCTAATATTGCAATGGATGTGATATATGTTTTCAAGAAAGATCGAAGTAAGAGTTAATCCTAGAAGACGAAGGGTAGATGACAAATTGAGTACTAAACTGTTCATAAATATTGGAAGATCAAGTTTATTACAATTTTCTGAAAGCTATTGAGTTTTATCTCAGTTAAAGTTGATTGAGAACACAGAGAGCCCCATGCTGTAGTAGAAGTGAGATCATTTTCAAGCTCAAATGCCCCCTACAGGCAATCAGCGAGTGTTGGCTTCTTATCAAGACAAGAATAAATGGAAGTAATATCAGCAAACAATGCCACCTAAGATGTGAAAATTTTTGGAAGATCGTTAATGTAAATTTAAAAAAATGTAGGGTCAAGGATAGAACCTCTAGAAACCCCTGAAATTACAGAAAAAGAAGAAGAATTCTGTCCATCAAGGATACCTTTTATGCTGCGATTGGTAAAGAAGAAATCAATAATCTTAAAGATGTTACTTGATAAACCGTAAAAACAGAGTTTATGGAGAGGACTAGTATGCCAAACTTTATCAATGGCTTAAGAAATGTCGAGAGTAATTGTCCTAACTCTCCACATTTATCTAATGCACGATAAAGCTTATTACCCTTAACAAAATAGCGGTAGAACGAGAAGATCGAAACCCATATTGATGATCAGAAAATAAATTATTAGACTCAAGATGAGAGATTAAGTGCTTGCTAATTAAAGACACAAAAACTTATGATTATAAGAAAACTAATGGGAAGGTAGTTAGACAAGTCAGATCGCTCTGCAGTACTTTTGAAAGTTTGGATAACAGATGCCGTTTTTCAATGGAAAACAAAACTCTGATAAGCACTTGTTGAATAGTTTTGAAAGTTACAACAGAAACTCCATAAAATAATTCTGCAAGACTATAACAGGCGTGTTTTCCGGACCATTTGCTGTAGAAGAGTCTAAGCAGGAAATAACTTTAGCAGAATAACTAAGTAGGAAATTAACTTTAACGCAGAAGCTGGAGTAAAAAGAATTTCAAACAATGGATCAACCTGTTTGTAAGCTATATCAGGTAGGATGTGATTAGTTGAATCAAGAGATGAGATTGATGAAAAGTTTTTAGCAAATAATTCAGCTTTGTTTTTAGGTGAGGTAACAAAATCTGAAGCATGCAAGAGAGGATGAATAACAGATTTGCTCTTATTATAGATACTATTAAAGATTTTCCAGAAGTCTCTGGAGCCTAACTTTTGAGATCAAATATGAGATAATGGTATCTGAAAATAGCGGGCTTCGGCGTTTGACAAAATCTTTTTACGATAGTTTCAAGCAATAGGAAACAGACGTGTGTTTTCTGGATAACTATTTTGGTGATAGATATGGATGTAATGGTTAAGATTGGAAATTGCAACAGTACAATGAGAAGAAAATTATGGAGATAAGTGAGGTTTGACTTTGTCAAGAGGGAATAACAGATTCCAAGCCATCCTGAATTCAAGAAGTTAGATAAGAAGAACATTTGTCAGCAGGAAGACGAAAGATTTCTACTTAAGGCCCATCACAAAGAAAATCACGGAAAGAGTTCCAGTAAGCCTTAAAGTGATTATAAGAGTACAGGTTTAAGGTATTTGCTTTCTAATGATAAAAAAGAATTAGATAATAGTTTTAGAGAGATCAAACCGTGATCAGAATCACCTATGGATAAATTTGGAGAAACTGAGCATGGCTAAGATCAGAAACAAGACATAAGTCTTTAGTCATTTTTTAAATCGGTTTAAGAACTTGACTCAAAACACAGATAATACTCAGTACACAATTTAATAGTTCAAGCAATTGCCTCATTACTATTAATAAACCCTAAACTGTAACAAAGGGCTCTAACTGTGGCATCTATAATGCACACCGAAACTATAAACAGGGACACCATCCATGCGCAACATTGCATTGTTAGTGCTCTGATACTTTAGAGCTCTCGATGGAATCAGCTTTTTTGAGAGCTGCCATAGAGTTTGGGAAACCTGACTGCCAGCCAGCCTAACAACTATAAAAATGAGTTACAGAGCTGTCCCCTTTAGCCCTGCCCACATTAGCCGGATGCATTTAACATCTGCCCAAGATGAATATTTTTATCAAGATAAAAGTTTCTCTAGCCTTTACTGAACCAAAAGCCTTAAGACAAGGGCAGGGCCATCCCGAAGAGGTCTTCCATGGGGAGAGACACCAAAAGAAAAAAAAAAGTCCTTGATATTTGCAATTTGCTAACTACAGTTCATAACTTGCTTAGCATGCCAACTCAAATGCATGCCAACTCAAATGCCAACTTATACGACAGTTTGGGGGGGGGTACGACACCCCTAAACCCCCCTCTTCGGGACGGCCCTGGACAGAGGATGTGTAAAGTTAGAGTTGGCTTCTCCTAGCCTCTGCCTAAAAATAGGCAGTAGGATGAATATATATATATATATATATATATATATATATATATATATATATATATATATATATATATATATATATATATATATATATATATATATATATATATATATATATGTATGTGTGTGTGTGTGTGTGTGTGTGTGTGTGTGTGTGTGTGTGTGTGTGTGTGTGTGTGTGTGTATATATATATGTTATATATATGTTCCAAAGGCAGAGCATCACAGCTCATTACTTATTAATTTGTCTAACTTGTTAAGTTAAAAAAAACTTGTATAATTAGTCAAAAAAGCAAAACATTTTTTTGTTATGTCCGGCGTGGACAGAAGTTTTTTGCGTTTCGCGATAGCTGATGTGAATAGAAGAACATTTATATGATGGATTCAATGGCGTAATATTTTTTATACCATCTTTATAAAAACTAGTTATTCCCCTAAAACATTCAGATCACTTTATTAATAACAAATTATTAAAAATGAGCAATCAATGAAGAGTTCAGATGTAATACTAGATAAAAGTTTAACCTGGAAGGGCCACATAGGCCTAATTAAAAATAAAGTATCAAAAACATGGGTATATTGTCTAAAACCAAGTAGTTTTTAAATCTATGTAGTTTGAAGAACTTATCTTTTTCTTTAATTTATTTCTAATCAACGCAACGAAAGTAAAAAAATTATTTAGTAAACTAAAACAGGCTAATCTCATGATAATCTCAAACTTAAATCATTTCTTTCATACACAAAAATTATTTAATGAACTCAATATTTTGATCGTATATATACTAAACCTTTATCAAATTCTTATCTTCATGTTTAAACTTGATAAAAGAATGTCACCAATTTTATTTAACTTACTTTTTGAAAAATTAAATCACATTTAGATTTTCAAAAAAATGATTACATTTAACCAGTGGCGGATTAAGACTTTTCGGGGCCCGGGGCTATTTAAAAGGAGGAGGCCCCGTTCCACTAACAACGACAAAAATGAGTAAAACAAAGATTTTCTTGAAAACACTATCACTGATATTTATTTATATACAAATTTATATTTATTTTATTGAATTAAGTTGAGTGATTTTTTTCTGCTTTTCTTCCCCGCAAACTCTGCAATCACATCGCTGAAATCCAAAGTTTCTAATAATTTTGACTCAATAGTTAATCTTGCTACATTACTTAAACGACTATGGACCATTGTTGATCGGTGCATGTTCTTAACTCTTTTAAGAGTAGAGAATGATCTCTCAGCCTCGAAATTTGTTATGGGAATAGTTAGAAACTAGCGATATGCTATATAAACATTTGGAAATACATCAATAATATCGGTTTCAACAATCCAATTTAAAACATGCAGAGGAATCAATGTGTTTTCAGTCTCAGATTTATCTTTTTTATGCAAAAAAAACCCCGGAGGCTGCAACTTTAATAATGTTACAAAATGTTCTATTTCAAATATGAAACTATCTTCTAAATCATTTGAGTACACTTCTACAATTTTTTTCGCGCTAACTTGCAATTCCATGGTATTAATAGTTAACACCTTCGATAGAAATCCAAATAACTTATTTACGTGGTTGTAACCATCACTTCTTATAGTTAATTGTGTCACAAGTTTGTCAATAATGACAAAAAATGTATTCACTCGAAACTTGTCGGATACGCTTAAAGAATCAACTTGGTTTTCTCCGTTGCTTAATTTTTTAATTACCTTTCTTTTGTTCTTATCAGAATAGTCTTTTTCAATAAACGAGCTAAGTTTTTTTGATTCATTCTCAAATCTCGTAAAATCGTTTCGTAAGTTTTTTACAAAGTCAATTAGTGAAAGTAACATACTGCTTACTGTATGCAAATCTAATTCAACTTTTTGAAGAAATTTGCTAACTGCATTAAACCTCTTAAGTATGTGATGCCAAAGTACAGCCATGAATGCAAACTCTAGTTAGTGATCTTATTTAATAAACACAAAGCTTCATGACGAGTATCAGATTTTTCTTCTGTATCCTCAGCTATATGACATAGCGCTGCATGAATCCCATCAAAATTTTCTACCAAACTTTTTGAAGCATCTGACCTACATGACCATTGTGTATCTGATAGGCGCTTGAGTGTAGCATGATTTCCTTTCAATAAATCCCATCTATGTGTTGAAGCTACAAAAAATGAATAGAAACTCTGGAGAACGCCAAAATAGTTGATAGAATTGATGCACTCACTGACACTGCACTGCCCTACTAAATTTAAAGAATGTCCAGCGCAGGAAATATAAAAAGCTAATTCACTCCGCTCTTTTAAACGTGCCTGTAATCCAGAATATTTACCAGACATATTGCTTGCATTATCGTATGCCTGTCCCCGACAATTGATTATATCAATATCATATCTTTCAAGTAGATCTAAAATGTCAGTAATCAAAGATTTGCCGTCGTGGCTTTTAATTTGTAGAAAACAAAAAAATCGTTCATATACGTGGCCATTTAGATAATAACGAAATACCACAGAAAGTTGATCCACGTGAGAAATATCAGGAGTCGAATCTACGATAATTTCCCAGTATTTTGTTTTTTTTATTTCGGTAATATGTGCATTAAAACCTTTTGAGACATAATATCAATTAGCTCTTCACAAATAATTTACATTACCTTTGCCTTTATTTGCAAAAGTGTCAATGTGTTGCTTTAAAACTGGATCAAATTGAGTCAACAGTTCTAACATGCCTAAGTAATTTCCGTTATTTGACGATCCTATAACTTCATTATGGCCTCGAAATACTAAACCTCTTCCGGCTAAAAAACGAATAACCGCAACTATTCTATTTAAGATTTCAGACCAATAATTAAATTCCTTTTTAATCTGGCTTACCATATATTCATCGACATGAGTATTTTGTTTTATGAATTCTATCCACTTAATCATACATTGAATACGTTCCTTGCTGTTTTCGTGGCCGAAAATAGTTTGTTTAGCTTTTATCCAATTGTAAAAGCCACTTTTGACAAGTACGTTGTCGTAATCGGTTGAAAACAACTTGCAAACATAACAAAATACACATCCAGTGGATACAGAAAACATTAACCATTTTCGGTCACATTTTTCGCCATTATTCATCACTTTTTGAAAATATTTAACCGAATAATATCTGTACTGGATTTTGAACATCCGCTTCGAAAATTCGTAATTAGAGTCTTTATTTTGAAAAAAAGCATACCCCTTGTTTAAATACTTCATACGTTCATTTTCCTTTAATTGTAATGGCCATAAAGCAGGGTCTTCGCGTAGAATGGTATCTAGGAAAAAAAATCATGATAAATAAGCCTAATAAAAAAATAATAAGTGACAATTTATAGAATAAAAATATTAACTGCCTAAAAAGTAAATTGTTTGTTTAGCAGATATTAGAGGTGTCATTAAAGATAGTAAAAATTGGAGTACCTGAGTCAAGCTCATTGTTATGCATTGTAGATTCAACACTTTCAACTTCTTGAATTTCATTTGAAGGACCCTGGCAGGCTACCTCATTTTCCGTGTTACTGTTTTCATCTTTTCTTTCATTGTTTTTATTATTATCTACAGTTTGTGGAAATTGCATAATAGTTTGGTTTGATGAAAAAAAATTTGTCATTTTCGGAAGTTTAGCTACCATTTCCTCTCTCTCTTTCTTCAATCTTCTTTTAGAAGCTCCACTTTCATATTTTCTTAGCATTTTAATTATAACTGTATAACCTGAAAAGTGTTTCTCTTTCACGAATTTAGCGCTTCAGCTATTAAATGCATTCACACAAGAACTCTTTTGTGCGGAAGTACAAAAGAATTGTAAAATTGCAATCGTTAATGCATTTTCAATAACAATATAATTATTCAAGTCATTAATAATTTTCCAAAGGGAATTGTTTTTGTAGCAATTTGTACAAATGTTACATTCAATTATTGCTATTAGGCGCTGCTACCAATCTAGTAATTTTTTTTTGGTAGAAGTAGTTAAAATATATAATGCAGCGTTTTTGTTGACAGTTATTTTATTTTTGTGCTTTTGTTTTCAGACAATTTAGTAAATTTAACTTTGACTCTTTTAAGTTAATAAAAGATTTAATTTTCAGAGTTAATAAAAAATTATTTACTTTGAATCGGGGCTCCTAAAATTGTGGGGCCCGGGGCTATAGCCCCCCCCCCTCCCCTTGATCCGCCACTGCATTTAACTCAAAATTATTCAGCTACTAAATTCTCATTTAGTTTACATTAAATTTTAACAAATCTTAAATATAACTCCTTGTATTACAAAATATTTTGAAAGTGTATTATATTTTTTTGTCATATTATTACAACATTGTATATGTTTGAAGATGCATTTTTTAGGGCTTGGTGATAAGAATAAGATTGTCTTCTTCTAGCCCTAATCATACAAATATTTTTTTTATAAATTACAAATGTAAATTATTTCTTATGGATAAAAGCATAAGCACTCACACATGCACACAAAAATAATAATATTTTGTACAAAGTATCAATATAGTTTTGTCACTGTACTTGGTAATTTGGTACCAACACGGCTCTTCATTAAAAAAGTAGTTACGTTAAAAGTCTTTCAAAGTATCGAGCACATCGTCAAAGATCTAAATGGAGAACGGATTTTAGAAGATTTTAATTCAAAAATTAAAAGACATAAATAAAAATGGAAACCCGAAGTACAACTTTTTACGAGCAAGAAATGGAAGTATTTCATGTTTGTTGTCGATAACAAGAGTGGTATAGTAGACAAAATAAGACAACTTTCAAACGATGTAGGACAATCTTAATTACAAAAAGTGGAATCACTTCTAGTCTCATAAAAATTATAAAAGATTGATATACTGTTTTAATAAAAAATTTCAAGGTCTTGAACTTTTTTATTAAATCAGTATATCTATCTTTTATTTTTTATATTTAATTTTTGTAAAAAAAAGTAACCGTAAAATAAACACACCTGTGTGTTTATTTTACGGTTACTTGTATTACAAAGGTTTATATTAACTTTTTTAAACCACTTTTATTGTTACTATTACTTTAATAATAATAATAAAAATAATAATAAAAAAAAGTAACCGTAAAATAAACACACCTGTGTGTTTATTTTACGGTTACTTGTATTACAAAGGTTTATATTAACTTTTTTAAACCACTTTTATTGTTACTATTACTTTAATAATAATAATAAAAATAATAATAATAACAATAATAATAATAATAGTAATAATAACTATTTCTACTACTATTATTGTTTTTAAAATGAAATTTATTTTATTTTGGATCTTAGATTTTTTCGTGATAGCTGATAAGAATAGAAAATTTCTGTTCTTAAATATCTTAATGTTTTTTTTTTTTTGTTGTTGGTGTTGTTGTTTTGTTTTGTGTTTAATTTTTTTTTTTTTTTACAATTTATTGTAATTATTGGATGAATTTATTTAAACTATTGGATGAAACTTAAAAATCTTTGGTAAATATAAATTAATTTAGAATAATAAAAAAAGTTTTTTATTTTGCTGCCCTTGAGGTTGTGGTTAAAAAGGGGCAACAATTTGCTGTATCTAATCTCCCAATAGCCACAATCATATGCAAAGCACCCTTATTAAACAACAACAACAACAACAACAACAACAACAACAACAACAACAACAACAACAACAACAACAACAACAACAACAACAACAACAACAACAACAACAACAGGTGTATGCTTAGAGTTGCTTCTGAAGGTCTGAAAGTTGTCATCGCACCAAAAAAAACTGTCGCAGACCCTGTTTTTTGTATAAATAATTTGTATAAAGAAAATTCTCAAAAAAATTTCATAAATTATCTAATGAGCAAAAATGTGGTTACCCCGAATAATTAAAAAGAATATTTTTTTACATTTGGTCTGTAAAGCAATAAATATATTTATCTAATAAATATTTTTAAACCAACAATATAGTACACTCCTTTTTTAGAGACATTTTTTTTTTTTAAGTCATTCGTTTATCTGAAGCATAATTCCGGAAGTAACGAAAAATATAATTTACAAAATTACTTTCAAAAATTATTTTCGGGTTTTTGTTTGTATTTGCATAATAACAGAAGATTTTTGTATTGCTTCTTCGACAGTTTTTATTTTACAAGCAAACTGTTTTCTTTTTTTCTTTAAGTACCCTTTTCGCAAATATTTGAATCGCTGCATAGAAGCGATGTTTTAGTTATTTTTCTGGTCCTAACTGCCAAAGCCTTTTCTTTTTTTCTTACCCAAGGTAGCAATTTTAGTGCGTGTCGTAATCCTTTGCGATAAGTGACGCTCAATAAAAAGTATAGCATTGGGTTAATACTACTATTAGCATATTGTATGACGTATCCAAAGTATGCCGCTTTACGTAATGCCTGTTGACATTGAATATAAAAAGGATGAAAGTATGACAAGAATTGTATAATGTGAACTGGACCCCAACAAATTGCAAAATTCATTACTACAGCAACTAACATTCGAATGACACGGCGTTTTCTTAACACGCTCTTTTTTGGAAGTACATTAATTTTATTTCTTTTTTGCATTTTTTTTTTATATATATACTTATTTCTTAAAAATACTTCAACTTTTTCTTTTCGAATTGAATCTAACCAATTGTTATTTTCAATAATATTTTCCATGGCAATTTCCTCTTTTGATTCAACTGTGCATGATCTATATGAACTAGAATTATCGTCCATGCTTACAGAAGACGTTAGTTTTATAGCCATGATACTATACAATATCAAAATGATTATCAAAGGTATAAGGTATAAACAGGTGAACAAAACCACTGTATAATGACGAGCACTTTCAGCGGACATAAAATTAGGCCAGGTTTCTGCACATACTTTTTTATTATTTTCAATAATAACTTTCTGCGTAAATAGTACTGGTGAAGCAAAACATAAAGAAGACGTCCAAATGACAGGTATAATAAACTTTAACATGTTTAATGTTACTAACTTTTTAAACGGGTTCATAATTGCGCAGTATCGATCTACTGCTAAAACCAAAAGTGTAAATATTGAAGCTGAAACTGAGCAGTAGTTACATAAATATAAGAATGAGCACATAAATGACCCCATCGACCATACTCCTTTGTACTTCACCAGATCCAAAACTTCATAGGTGGTTGGTAGAAACGTAATTAATAAATCTGCAACGGACGAGTTGCAAATTAAAAGATTTGTAACAGTTCGCATATGTCTGTTTGCAGCAACAACCGTAAACACGGCACAGTTTCCAATTATTGATAAAAATATAATCAAAATGTAGGTCGTAACCAAAACATTATTAATCTCCTTACTTATTGTTGTAAAATTGCCACACGAATCATTCATTTTTGTATTAGAACTATTCCTGAAACTTTAACATAACGTTGTCCAAAAGAACATAAATATTTAGCTGATATCTTTTTTTTTTTTTTTGCATCTGAAAATGTATATCTCAAAAATTTTAAACTTTTAAAAAATATATATTAAAGAAGTTACTCTGGGAATACCATAGAATAATTTGCAATAATTTGTTAGCTTTCATTATAATTTAATATAATCAATGATAATAGCAGTTGTTATTTTAAATATTTCAAATGAATAGTTTAAAAATTTCAAATGAAAAAAGAAACAGAACTTTTTACACACACACACACACGCAGACACGCGCGCACACACACATATATAGTAGCAAAAATAATAAAAACAATAACAATAAAGAATAATAATGTTAAATAAATATGTTTAAAAGATTATAAACTATAAGCTTATTAAAATTTGTTAAACTTGCGAAAAAAAAATAGTTGTTTTTAATTCGATGTAATCCGATGAAAATTCCACGGTTACTTGTAATTTAATCTAGTATTTTTCTTCATGTGTTTTTAAAAATATGCTGCTTTTAGACCTTCTGTTTGTTTGATTCCATTTGGATTATTTACTAAAAAACTATGAATAAACTTTTTTAAAAAAATGTAAAATTTAGTAAACAAGTGTTAAATTTATAAATATTGTTAAAATACATATAAAGAGGCAAAATTCGCTATTGAAAAAAGATTGTTCTGAAAAACATTCCCTAAGGTTAAGCAAACTAACATTAAAACATAACAATTAAGGTTTAGCAAACTTACTTGAAAACACAAACAAAATAAAGATACTTTCACAGTCTTTTTATGTATGCTTGAATTAATAAGAACATTGATTATGCTGTTTTTTTTAATTTCTCATCCAAACTCGGCGAGAGGAGGAGTTTTTCAGTTTGATCGTTGAATTAATTCATCCGATCCGGGTTTTTTTTAAACGCACGAAAAAAAGTGTGAGCATACTTAATTATTTAAATTATATAATGGTTTTTCTGTGCCTTTATTCTGTGCCCTTCAGAGTTGATGTTCCAACCAAAAATCCAACTTTATATGCAGTAATTAGCGGCTCTCATCTAATTAAAACGCAATTTAGTTTACTGCTAATATAATGAAGTTAAATTTTTCATAACGAAAAATATGATAGCTAGATATCCGTCTCATTTTTCTTTGAAAAACAATGCGTAGAAACATTTAGTTTTGACTATTTAAAGATACCATTTTTGTCTAATATGAGTATGCTCAAATTACCCTATGTTTTTCATTAAAATTACCTAATTTAAAATCGTAAAATTACAGTGGTTTAAATTTCTTTTTAAATAAAAACAAAGTATAGTAAAAAATTTTTATATTTTAACAATACTAATTATATTTTTGTAATTTAAATTCAAAAAGTTTGTAATTTTATCATTTAAAGGTTTGAGTTAATAAAATTGAAAAAATGGCGAACTAATTCTTTTTTTTAATAAATAAAAAGTGGCTTAAATTTTGATCTTTTACTGATAAATTTTGTTAATAACGAATCATTATATGGTAATTTTTTTATTTGATTAATTTTATTTTTTGATCTTATTTAAAGTGCTCATATTACCAGGTGGCCTGAGTAATATGAACACTTTTGTTACTTTTTTAAAACCTTAGTGTTTTTAAGAAAAAAATTTGATTGCCCAAATATCTTATTAGATCATAAATTGTAGTTCCTAAAAATTGTTAAACCGCAAAAATTTTGGATCCAGCATAATTATTTTTGAAAATATTCTAATTTTTGCTTAAGGAGCTCATAATACTAATAATCTAACCTAAATATAAAAATAAAAAGTACAAGTATTGTATTTTTATATATTTATATTCTTAAGAATAAATTTATATATAAATATTAAAAAATATTCATGAGAATATAAATAAAAATATTCATAAGAGTATAAATATATATTTATATTCTTAAAAAATCAGATTATATAAAAAAAACAAATATCGCTAGCGTTTATTAAAAACTTTAGAAAAATATAGATAAAACAAATAGTAAAACAATATTTTAGTTTTCTTTCATTTGTCAAATTAGATTTGAACAGTGCGCACTTTGTCTCATCATAAAATTTTTCTATATTAATAGCCAATTATTTTTCGTGAAAGATCAATTTTTTAAATTATTCACCCAGCACTTCAAATTACTTCAAAAATAAGCCTATTAGACATTAGGACAACAGAAAACAGATTTACACCAATGAATGTTATCGAAGTAAACTCGTTTTTCATTTTTACTACAAACATTCATCACAGTTTTACCAGAGCAAATATTTAACAGGAAATAAACAATGCGTGTTGTTTGCCAAATATTTACTAGTTATCAATGAATTTTTAATTACTATTGATATTTCAAAAATTACAGTAATTCCTGGCCAGTATTATAATTCGTGTCCAATTTATAAAATGGTCTAAGTACTATGATAAAATAATTATTGTTAAACTTTTTTGATATTTATGACATAAATTTTAAATTTTTTTGTTTTTCCCTAACTTACGAATGCCATGCAACTAATAACTTTAAGGTTAATTAAGGGTTCAAAATGTTTTCTTTGTTTTTAAATGTGTTCTTTGTTTTTCCTCTAACTGTTCATCTTTTGACAAAAACCAGAAAGAAAGTAGCTGTGAATTTACTCTTCACTTAAATTTTTTTTTATGTTTATATTGAGTATTTGCATTAAATGTAATATGAGTTTGTCTTCAGTTTTTATTTTTTAAGTTGCCTTATAATTAGCTTCATCGCTGTATCAATTTAAAGAATTGTTCTATATTTGCACGAATAAAGTATATCGGTCTTGTGAGGTATTTTGACACATTTAAATTAATCAAAAACTATTTATCAGTTTTATCATGTATAAGTAGTAGTTAATCACCGTGAGCAGCCCTTAAACTTTACGAAGCCTTAAACTTTGGCTAATTAAAACAAAATCATTAATTGTGTAAATCAAGTAACGCTGTCATGGTGTGGTGATTAGAGTTCTAACGCAGTCGTGGTGTTGTGGCTAGAGTTCTGTCTTCAGAACTGCGAGTCTGTGGTTCAAAGCCAGCTTCGAACGACAGACTCTCAATTCTGAAGACACATTCTTAAACCGTTAGAACCTCTGGAGCGCCTAAACAACTAATTAAAAAATAAAAAGTACATTTTTTTGTTTGTTAATTAAACACATTTTAAGTGTTAACTAAATTCATTTAAAAACAAATAAAAATAAACTTTTTAGCTTTAGCTTTAAGTTTTTTAAATTTGAATTAACAAATTAAAATGTTTGTCATTTTTTGTTTCTTACTTTTGAATTAAAAATAATGTAAGTCTCAAATAAATTTTTTATAAAGGTACTTAAACAAAGAACACTCTGTTCAAATGTTTTTTAGTTCAAAATATAAGTGGTTTGGACTCTGTAGTGTTTTTGTATCCTAATTTGAATGAAGTTTTATATACTCAGTAGGCACGGGATTTAAAAAAGACGACTTTTGAACGTTTAAAAGACGTCCAAAACGTTCAAAAGACGTTTAAAAGACGTTTTTTTTACGTCCCATGCCTACTGGGTAATATTACTTTAATATTGGTTTAAAAGTATTTTAATTAGAAAAAACGAAAACAAATATAATATTTAAATTTTAACTTGTTTTTATTTGATATAAATTAGAACATGAGTTGTACAACTTTTATGTTAACTAAGAAATATTAATTTTACCTTGATTTTTTTTTAATCATATTTTTCCTAATTTTTGTCATATTTCAGCTTTGTGTTAATAATAAAATATGCTTCTTACAAAATGCAAGTTGCATGAATACTTTATATTATTCACAAAAACTTTTTTTTTTAATTCTTTTTGATATGTGGTGAGTCAATTAGAAGTCTATGCTTTGTCACTACGTATAGTCTATAATATATTTTTTGTATAGTATAGTCTATACACATATTTGGTATAGTACACTATATAAATGTATAGATTCATATAAAAAAAATTATTATATGAGTATATACATAAAAACTTACATTTGAATCTATATAAGATTGTATATCAAATGTAAATTTTTGCACTATCTTAACAACATATGTAATTTAATATTAAACAATATAAAGAAAGAAGGTAAGTCTTTAACTATTTTCTTCTGTAATGCGATGTTGAGTAGTTTATCGTGAGTGCAATGGCGAGTAGATTTTCAAATGTGTAACAATACATATATTTAACTGTTGTTTGGTAACTAAGAGTTACTTTTGTTATCTTTTTTAATAATGTTTCAAAAAGGAGGTTTTTTTTGTAAATGGCTTTCAAATGACAACAAACATTTTTCATTTTTTAATTTAAGGAAAAAAAAATTTCAAAAGAAAGGTTTCATTGTTTTATTTATGACTCTCAAACAATCGGAATCTATATAAACATTTTCAGTGGTTCATTGGAGTTTTGTTCATCAAATTATTAGTGGACCATTAGTAGCAGCCGCTATAAATGGCTAGCCGATAACTTTCCGACATGGCTAGCCACTTTACCGGCTGCCACTTATGGTTATAAAGTAACTGATGTGCAAAACTACAGTGGACAGCATAAAAATCGTATATAGGTCCACAGAAATTCCGCTATAGAATGTATTGCTGGGTATTAATGAAGGAATTCTTGAAAAAATTTCTTTTCATTAGTAGATAAGTATAACCCTTTAATTAGCAGATAAAGTAGCAGTAAAAAAACCCTATTTATTAGTAGATAAATCAAAGGTTAGTACAGTTAAAATAGGTTAGCTGTTTAGACACATAAACAAAGATTAATACTCCTTTGCATTTTTTTTATTTAGGGATTGCAATTCCGCTTAGCGAGATCCCGCATTAATTCAGCGCATGCGAGATCCCGCAAAACTACTGCGGGATCCGCGGGGTTTTGAAATTATTACTTTTAGACAAAAAGGACAAAAAAGATATCAAATTAAAAGTGTTTAATGTATTTGCGAAACAAATCCATTTAAAAATTTACGAGTCATACAATGCACAATGAAGTGTATACTGAGAAACTTCTATACTATAAGCAGATACGACGATACTGAGTCAGGATTGCTTGAAATGTTTTATAAAATGTCTGAGAAACGATGTGTTATTTATTAAATAAGTAATAGCAATTTATCAGAAACTGTCTAAGTTTGTCAACATTTTTATTTTTACTTCTAATATATATATCTTCAGCTATTAAAATATTTTTCTTAGCTATAAATATAAAAAAATCATTCAAAAATAAAAAAATGTAAAACATTAGTCGAACTCGTTCAAATTTTTTTTTGTTTAGTTAATGATTATGTTGAAATTTTCGCTAATGAGTATGTTGAAATTTTTGTTAATGAGTATGTTGAAAACGTGAAATTGAAAACGTGCGTGCATAACAATAAAAAATATACTTTTAAAAATCTACTTTTTAAAAATTATTTACACCAAGATTTTAAAACGAAAGTACCAACTAAGCATGTCGCAAGTTAAAACTATATGGAATTATTTAAAAAAAAGTTGTATAGAAGAAAATGCGGAGTGCATGTTATGTTCGGCTATTTTAAAAATTAGTCAAAGATCAACTAAAGGGTTGTTAATCCATTTAAAAACTAAACATGGCACCGATTTAAAATCAAACGTTTTACAACAAGACGGAGCTTCAACTTTAAAACTTGAATCAGTTGAACTAGAGCATAAAATATACATCGACTGCGAAGATAAAAAAGTAATTCTATCGAAAAAGGTCAGAACAATAGACACGTTTTTCGTAATAGAAATTTCTATGGAAAAAATGGTATCGCGCTGGTTTGTAAAGATGGCTTTACATTTAATAGATTTTGCACATCTTCAGATTTGCGGTGTTTGTTTTTAAAGAGTGGTTTCCGGCTCCCTATTTCACCTAATACTATAAGATCGATTGTAGTTAAATTCTCAGATTCAGTAAAAGCCGATATATGCAAAAGTTCATATCACTAAAAAAGTAAAATCAAAAGTTTTCAATAACGTTTAACGAATGGACATCACAAAATAGTCAGAGGTACTTAAACTTAAATGTACATATGAAGGCGAAACACTTTAATCTTGGATTGATTTGAATCCATGGATAGTGTAATGCTGAATATTGCGTCAAGTTAGTTGCAAGAAGGCTAAATTGCTTCGATATTGACCTCCTAAAAGACATTATCGCCATGACCACTGATGGAGCAAGTGTCATGGTGAAAGTCGTTAAAATGATGTCTTGCTATCAACAACTATGTTATGCTTGTGGAATACAACTTGCAGTTATTGATATCTTATAAAAGAAAAACAACAGAGAAGTCGAAGAATCGTTTAATACATATGAAAATTGTGAAGAAGAAGATGAATATGGTAACACTGATGATGATGAAGTTATAAATAAAGAATATGGTTTGACAATAATTTTGGACCGACCATCTGCTGAATTGGTTAGCAATTACAAAGATCTCATGAAAAAAGTGAGAAAGTTTGTGAAAATATTTAAAAACTCTCCTGTCAAAAATGATACATATTTACAGAAGTATATCCTACAAGAACACGGGAAAAAGCTTAAGTTGATTCTTGATTGTAAAAGTAAGTGGAACAGTATGTTCGATATGTTAGAAAGATTTCATAGACTAAAAGTGTGTATTGAAAAAGGCTTAATTGATGTTGGGTCAGAAATTCGTTTCACCCAAGAAGAATGGTCCCAAATCAATGATTTAATTATTTGCCTAGCACCACTAAAACTTGGTCTCGAACTATTATGCAGGAGAGAATCGAACCTTGTCACTGCGGAAACAATTTTTCAATTTATGTCAGATAAATTACAAAAGCAATCATCACTTTTGAGCATAGACTTAGCCGCGGCACTTCGTGAGAGGTTTACACTACGTCGTAATAAGAATTTAAATGGACTACTAGTTTACTTACAAAATCCTAAAAAATATGAAAATGCTTTTTTAATGCCAAAAAGAACCGTTATGCGTTAAGAAATAAAAAAAAATATTGATAAGAGTTTATACAATTGAAAGAAATGAAGACGAAGAAAATGAACTCGAAGAAAAAGAAGCAGCAGATTCTATTAACAATTCCCAAATACTTACTCCTACAATTCTATCGCTGAAAAAAGAATTGGAAAATCAAATACAGAAAGACAAGAAAAGCTGGACAGAAAATGTAAAGGAAATACTAAATTTAGATTCTTAAGACTTTGATAAATTATTGAAGCAGGAAATGTCTGCCTATGAAAGTAACAGAGTAAGAGGCAAGTTTCTAGATATAGCGCATAGTTACTTGATGACCATACAACCAACAAGCGTAGAGGCCGAGCGAGCTTTTTCAGCTGCTGGTTATATATGCAGTCCTTTGAGGAGTAGATTAAGTAATGATACTTTAAGTAGGGTCTGTTTCTAAAGAGCGCATTTCTTACAATGATTTTCTCATATTTGATATTTAAAAAAATAAATAAAGCTTATAGACGTTCTACGTAAAGTTAAAAGATGTTCTACGTATTTTGGCTTATCTTTTTGTTCATTAAATGTTAAGAATAATATTGATTTACAAATAAATATGTTTTTTGGCTTTATTTACTTCATTTTATCAATTTAATAAGTTAAGTATATTTTTTCTGAAATACTTGAAAGAAAAATACAATAGTCATTTTGCCTTTTATAATGTGCATTAGAAATCTACCAATCCCGCGGGATCCGCACAGAATATTGAAGAGTACACAGAAATTTGACACAAGTAGTCGTTTGAAGCACAGAAATTTGACAGAAGTAGTCGTTTGAAGACTACTTGTGTCCTATAAATAAATCTTATTTAACAATAAGTATTCTTCTGAATTATCCCAAAACGAGGTTGATAGAGCCTTTAAATCTCTAAAAAGAAATAAAAGTATTGGTGCTGATGAAGTAAGTGGTAACATAGTTGGAGATTGCTATGAAAGTCTGAAAGATATTCTTTATAAAGTATTTAATGCATCTATAAAACAAGGAGTTTTTTCTCAATCTATTACCGCGGTTTTAAAAATGATATTTTGTTAATTAAATAATTTGGTATTTTGCTTTCATTTTAGTTTGGCAACTCCTAACAGACGCAACTCAGTGAGAGAAAGCAGTTCTTCGGATAAAGCTGTAATTGGAGATGATCAACCCCCTAAAGTCCGTCAAGATCTGAGACACATTATTTCAAAAGTAAGATGTTGTGTTCGCTTGTTTCGCAAGTCCCCTGTCAAAAACGATGATATTCTTCAAAAGCACGTTCTAGCTGAGTTTAAAAAAGAGTTATCACTTATACTTGACTCAAAAACTAGGTGGAACAGTTTGGTGAACATGATGTCTCGATTTGTTAAGCTAAAGAAGCCTATCAAGATGTCCTTTATCAAAACTTCTAGTGAAATAAGCTTCTCCGATGAAGAATTTAACACACTTGAAGAATTGATTGCAGCCCTAGAACCAGTAAAAGTGGGAACAGAAGCTTTATGTAGACAAGATGCAACATTGATTTCAAGTGATCAGATTCTGAAGTTTATTTGCCTTAAATTAAGCGTGCAGAATTCAACTTTCAGGCAAAGAGTCATTAGAAATGTTAGTCAAAAGAATAAAGGAAAGAAGAAATCCTGATATAATAAATCTATTGATTTATTTAAACGATTCAGAGGCCTTGGACAAGCCAGGGCAAAGTACGGATGTCTTTGACACTCCACAAATGAAACGAAATGCCCTTGCAAATACTGCTGCCAAATTATTCTGTCGTCTGTTTGAGGAGAGCTACGAAAATGAAGATAAATCGGAAGAAGAATGTCAAGAATTACCTAATATTGATGAAGGACAATCTTCTTTGGCAGAACAATTGGAACAGTCTATCAAGGATGCTCTGAAGTATCCTTCTAGTTCAAAGAGGATGAGAGTGGGCACCAGTTCCAAATCACTGTTGAAGGAAATGGCCGTTTTTGAGCTGACAAAAACTCGCACAAACAACTTAGAAAATGCTGTATAATGCATTGATGAGTATACCAGTAACTAGTGTTGAAGCTGAACGTTCTTTCTCAGCCAGTGGTCTTTTTGTTACAAAACTCAGATCAAGCTTGAATGATAATACTCTTGATGGCTATGCATTTTACGAGCTTATTTTCTGTTGAAATCAGCAGTAATTTCAGCTCAGAAATCAGCAGTAATTTCAGCTCAGAAATCAGCAGTAATTTCTGTATTGAATGCCTAACAACTGTGTTAAATGTTATATCAGTCAATCTATAGAATTTGAGTTTATTTAAACTGTTTAAGCTCTTTTTTTGTGATATTTAACTGTAATATCTGAAAGTGGATGTATTGTTTTGAGCTTAATATGAGATTAACTTTATGTGATGTAAATCTGTGATAATTATAAGTCGATTTGCTGCATTTCAAGCCTTTTTTTATTCCTCTAAAAAAACTTTAAATTACCGGTTTTACCGGTAATAAAAATGGCAAAAACCGGGGTTTACCGGTAATTATGAAAAACGGTAATAATTCTATGCCCTAATACCGCTGACCATAAAATATTGCTTAAAAAGCTAGAATACTATGGAATTAATAACAATATGCTAAAATGGTTTCATAGTTACTTATCAAATAGAAAGCCATTTGTTACCTTTAATGATGGCCTTCAAAGTGACTATATCGAAATAACCTGTGGTGTTCCACAAGGCTCTATTCTAGGTCCTCTTTTGTTTTTAATTTATATTAATGGTATAAGTAAAGCAGCTAATCTTCGGAGTATTATATTTGCTGATGATACGAATTTGTTCTTATCAAACAGTAATATTAATGAGCTGTTTTCTGATATGAATAAAGAACTTAAATGCGTATCTGAGTGGTTTAAATGTAACAAATTAACCTTAAACTTTGATAAAACAAAATACATTCTGTTTCACCCTATATCTAAAAAACATTTTTTACCAACAATCATGCCAAAAATTCTTATTGATGAACTTGAAATAAAAAGGGAAACTTTTACTAGTTTTCTTGGCATTTATCTTGATGAGAATGTTGCATGGAAACCGCATATTGACTACATTTGCACTAAAGTTTCTAAAAATATAGGAGTCGTCTATAAGTCAAGAAATTATTTCAACAAAACCATTTTAATCCAACTCTATTACTCATTTATACATAGTTATATTAACTATGCAAATATTGCTTGGGGAAGTACAAGCAAAAGTAAGTTGCGTACTCTTTATCATCGTCAGAAACATGCAATACGCTCAGTTTGTTTTAAAAATCGACTTACGTATTCAAGGTTTTTATTTAAAAATATAAAAGTACTTAATATTTATGAAGTGAATGTATATAAAATATTATGTTTTATGTTTCAATGTAAAATCAATCCGTCATTACACATTTTTAAAGATTTTATTACCTTAAAAACAAAAAATAAGTATACACTACGAAATGATAACTCACTCTATAAACCCTTTTATCGAACAAAATTCAATCAGTTCTGTATAGCTTATCGTGAACAAAATCTCTGGAACAAAATCATTTTACCTAATTTTGATTTATCAATTACCTTCCCAGTCTTTAAAAAGAAATTAAAAGAATTCATTCTTTTTAATGACAATATTTTGAAATACTTTTAAAAACAAGAAATTTATATAAATACGCTCTTTTGTTTTTGTATTTTGTCATTTTTATTTGTTTATATTTATTAATAGCTTAAGTTATATTTTATTATAACGGTTTATGGTTCTGGCGACAAGATCATTAGATCTTCTATCAGATACCAAATTTTTATTAAAACTTTCTTTTTGTTATTTTATTTTTAATCTTATTGATGTGGTGATTATATTCTCTATTATAATTTATTAAAGTATAAAAATTCCAATAAAACTTTATATTAAAAAAAAAGAGGACAATTTATACATTCAAAATGTATGTATGTATGTGTATGTATGTATGTATGTATGTATGTATGTATGTATGTATGTATGTATGTATGTATGTATGTATGTATGTATGTATGTATGTATGTATGTATGTATGTATGTATGTATGTATGTATGTATGTATGTATGTATGTATGTATGTATGTATGTATGTATGTATGTATGTATGTATGTATGTATGTATGTATGTATGTATGTATGTATGTATGTATGTATGTATGTATGTATGTATGTATGTATGTATGTATGTATGTATGTATGTATGTATGTATGTATGTATGTATGTATGTATGTATGTATGTATGTATGTATGTATGTATGTATGTATGTATGTATGTATGTATGTATTTATGTATGTTTGTATGTATGTATGTATGTATGTATGTATGTATGTATGTATGTATGTATGTATGTATGTATGTATGTATGTATGTATGCATGTATGTATGTATGTGTGTATATATATGTATGTGTGTAAGTGTGTGTATTTACATATGTATGTGTGTAAGTGTGTGTATTTGTTTACATACAAACAATAAACAAAAAAATTTAAAAAAAAATTATCAGCGGAACACATTGGTCAAAACAGCAATTTCTTAGTAACTACGTCTTTATTAATTGTCAAGAACTTGAGACGATTTAAAAGAAGAAGAAGAAGAAAAAAAGAAGAAAAAAAAAAGAAAAATGAAGGGTTATTTTATTATAACTGAAAAAGGAACTTGCGATGAAAAGAGCAAAGATTAATAGTTTCGTAAAAAACTGAAGATTTGGATGTTTGACAACTAAAAATAATTGTGAATTTGAACAAAATTATAACCGGATGTAAAAACTCGAAAAACAAATTTCTAAGTAAAGACACATAAGTTCTTCAAGTAAACATTTTCACCACAAACAAGTTATAAAGATAAAAATGTAAATTATGTAAACTACATTATGGAAATATAATAAATAAAAAGAGACTCTTTTGACATTTATGCTTGTTGCATCCTGCGGAATAAATTGGTGGAAACTTCTTGTACTAGATAAAGTCTTTGTATTATTCAATCGGATAGTCAAAGATTTATGGAGTGATAAAATATCTTCGCCTTTTAAAAAAAAGAAGTGGACACCAAATATGTTATTTTTTGAAAGATTGAATATTTCTTCAGCGTTCTGAGTTTGTAAGTCAGTTGGACGTCTTTTAACTGTTCCACCAATGTTATCGCATAGTGACTTTCCATTTGACATTGCAAAGAAGTTCCATTCACATTGCATCCCAAAATCATCAACATGATGGCATAAGTTTAAAAAATGTTTGCAATTTTTGTACTGGCCAGAGAAATAGTGGATTTGGAATCATTTTTTGTACACCTTGGACAGTTCTTTTTACTATACAATAAATAAATCCAACATCATGTGTTAAGTCATCAGATATAAAACATAAAGACAATGGTTCACTTTTAGTAACACTCTTGTCATTTTTGTTATAAATAACTACAGGGTGTAGTGTGCATTGCTTTTGGTTCCAGTGATAACTCTGGATTTCCTCTTGTATGACAAATTTAAAGTTTTCAGCAAAATCAACCAAAAGAATAATTTCATTTATGGTTATAGATGACTTTAATGTATTCAAATATTTACCTTGTGCTTTAGCAATTTAAGAGTGAAATGTTATGCTATCAAGTTTTTCAAGATTTTCAATGAATTTGCTTATTGTTGATGTGTAACTTAAAAGCTCTGCTCTTTCTGTTGTACTCCACTGTTTGCATTCAATTATTTCATCTTCATCAACTTTAATGATCAACACCTAAAGCTTATGTTTAGTGCAGTTTAACTGCACTAAACATAAGCTTTAAATACACCATTTTGGCTTTAACTGAGCAAATTTAGAAAATCCTATTTTGGATTGATGGTGCTCTAGTTTGAATTCAATAAATAATTCCTTTAAATTGCAAAGAAGTAATCGCTTCTGTACATGTTTATTTTTGGATACACTTACAAATTCTTTTATACCTGGCAACTACCGACTGAACTGATCATTACAATGGAAGCTTTCCACCTTATTAATTATATCTGATTCAACTCTAACAATGTTAGTTTTTTCTGGAAGTGTTTATATTCCTTTATCAAATTTAAGTTTTCTTGCTTTAGTTATGGTTGACTTTGAAATATTGAGCACTTCAGTTGCTTTCCTTAAAGACCATGAATCTGGAACCAATGTTAAAATTTGAATTTAGAATCTTTTCTCTTGTGTTTGCAGTTTTCAGCTTTTCTTGCATTGATAGTATCAATATATCTAGATCTTCAGCTTTCTTCTGATGTTCAAAATTAGAGTCCTTAGTAACATCATTTTTCACGTCTGTTGCATTAACATTGAGGATAACTGAGAGCTTTTTTGACATAACATTAGTAGCTTACATTAATTTTCTTTTCCCGAGAGAAAGTTTAGCATGTTGTGGAACTTCATGAAATTTTACTGGTGGTTCATCTAATTTACCAAAACTGGTGTTTTGATAAATTAGATGAATCAATTGTCTTGTTTCAATTTCAATTAACTGATTTAAATCAATTGATTTAAATCAGTTTTTTCAATTAACTGATTTAAATCAATTGATTTAAATCAGTTAATTGAAATCAATTTTAATCATGATTTATAATCAGATGAATAAAAATCATGATTTAAATTGAGTTTTTTGATTTTAATTGTTTTTAATAATTATTTATTGATTTAATCTCATAATTCAATCAATTATTATAGACTAGTCATTGGTCATATAATAAAATGCCTGGCAATATTAGAAAGCTCTGCATAAGTAGAATTTAGATTCTAGTAACATCACTTTTTGTACACTGTGTTAATATGTTAGCAGATAGGGTTTCATAATCAAACACAAAAAAAAAAAATTAAAGAAACATATTTTAAATGTAAAACATCAGCTTCTAATAACCACAATGCCACTTTAGTAGTCATATATAAAACTTTATATCTAATGACACTAGTGATGTACAATTTGCAGGTATTAATACATTTATGAACTATTTTTGTGTAAGATCTTACAGTTTTTTTTTTCAATACTTATTACTGTATGATATAACTGAAGACATTTTAAATATCTTCTTTATTAAATAAATCAAACATTTGAAATGTCAATACAGTATTAAGTATTGAAAAAAAAATAACTGTAAGATCTTACACAAAAATAATTTGATTATTGTCTTTATTTTTAGATATAATTCCAACCGATTTATATAAAAATAATTGTTATATTTTCTCAGGCATATATACATTGATTGAAGGGCTTTTGAGGCTAGTTTTAGATAATTTAAGTTAAAAAGATATATATTGAATGTAGTCGTGAAAGTAAGGCCAATATATGAAAAAATATTGCAAAATAATAGGGTACTTTAACTTTAGGGGAGCAGAAAAACTGATTTACAATTCTGTACAAGGTGGTCTCAGCATTTGTTGAAGCTAAATTTACTCAAGAAAAATTATAATCAAAACAGTTGCAATAACAACCTCATTTATCTTAAAGTTCGTCTGTATCTAAATCTGGAGAAACAATTTCAAAAAGAACAACATCTGTAAATCCTACAAAACCGACGAAATCTACTAATGCAGACAACAAAGGCAGCGTTGACATCATTATTGACAAAGTCTTCGAATAATTCAGCTTCAAATATTTCTATTCCTCCTATTCAGAAAGACCCGAGATTAAGGGTATTAGTTTTTTGGCAAAATTATCTGAAGACTTGTGTAATTTGATAAACAAAATGCAAGATTTTGGTCAAAGAAACTTTTTTCCGAAAAAGAAGTTCATTGTAAATTAATTAAACGGGTATTTAAATTGCTTTTTCTTAGATTTAAAATATTATTAAGAACAATGCAGTGCATGGTTTTTATATATTTTAGAAGTATACTTCATATCTTCATTTTACTACATCTAATACTCGAACAAACAAATCACAAGATGATGTCGAGTTTTTCTGCATATTGTGTAATCAAAAATTTACTGCTCATATTGGTTAAACATCCAACATTAAGAAGCATTTACAAAGAAAACATCATGACATTTTTTGGAAAGTGGTTTGATTCGTACGACACACTAAACAAATCAAATAAAAATCGAAACGTGTTAGATGCCGATACCTTGAACGCTATCAATTTTTTTATTACATTGAACTGCTCGGTTAATGCATTTAATAATCCCTTTCTGAGAAAAATAGTCAAAGTTCCACTTCCTTATGCAAAAAGTTTTAGGCAATGCTTGATACTGGAAATGGTGGCAAAAATTATCAAACATAATCAACGAAAAATTAGACGATGCTCTCGTTGTCTCTTTATTTAGTGATATTTGCATCTCCAGAAATGTTGGATTTTATTGCAGTTGGTGCAACATTAACAAACAGTGACTTAAAAATAGAAATCATAATTATTGGTATGAAACATATGACATCAAAATGCAGAAAAAATTAAATTAAGAGTTATAAAGATTATTAATACCTTTACCTTCAATAAATCAAAAACAAATGGCAATTTTTTTTAATTTTATAGCTTTAATTACTGTAAACACAATGAATTTATTGATTAATTAAGTTATATTTGTTTAAAAGCTATTACATGAGATGAAGGGAGCTCAATCGTCAGGCTATTTAGGCAATTATTTGAAAAGTCTCAAGAAGAAAGAGTTGAAGAGTCGAAAGGTGGCGATAGTGCATATGAAGATGATCTATTGCCCAGAAGCTCGGCAGCCTAATTTACAACTTTATTTACTTGAAATCGAAAAAGAAAACTTTACTTTTTTAAGCAAATCGAAGAGAAAGGACTTGCAATATCTGTGTATCCTTCTTATGATTTTTGGTTCGAAAATTCTAAAATGCCAATGTTACGAAAGCTATTTTTTAAAGTTATCTTGTTAAATATTCTATTATCAGTAGTTTTTATAAAGAGATATTTTAGTACTTCTGGTTTTGTATGTGAGAAGAGACGAGGCAACATGAATGCTGATCTGATTATTAGTCGCCCATTGTTAAAAGTAAACTTACAACTTCTTGAAAGTTTAAATGATTTTTCGGACGACCATGACTCATATAGTGAAATTTAAACTTATAATATAAAGATAATATATTTTTTGAACTTGAAAAGCACAAAATTAATTTGAATATATAATATTATAATTTCAATAATAACAATATTTTTAATAATAACACAACGGTTCAAAAAAAAAATTATATAATATCTTAGAATTAAAAAATAAAAAGTAACTACTTACTAATTCGCGTCTTCTTGAAAAGATAAATTTTTAAAATATATTAGGTAAGTCACGTTTGCGTCAAGTTCGCAAACGCATTTATACGCGTAAGTTGCGTTTGAGTTACTACATATTCATTATTACAAAAAGTGTCCAAATATAAAAAACTGAATGTAAAAAATAAAGTATTATGCTTTTTAATGTTTGATTATCAACCCATTCTTGTCCAAGAGATCGGTAATTTTATTTGGGTAACTTGCCAGAACTATAATCCATACCAGAAGCCAAAATATTAGCACACGACTCTGTTACTACCACCTGAACTTACTAAACAACACCTAAATAATTGCTTCTTTTCAAATACTAAACCAAATTCGAACTATAAAAAAGAAGTCATACATAAATCTGCTGATCTAGATTTTAGATTGTGTAATATACACAATTTAAAATTTAGGTCAGCAGATATATTAAATTTATATAATAGACCATATAAGTATAATATAGAGCCTTTTTCCTTGATTTTAAGAACTCTTTCTGTATTTCTTAAAAATGTAGAAATAATTATTAATAGTACTCAGTCCGTCATTGAAACTAACTTTTTTTTTTAATAAAAAAAAAAAAAAATGAGAAAGAACTTTTTACAAATCACTTGCAAAATTCCAACTTAAAAATGCAGAAACTTTTAGCGGAAATTCTTTTATCTAGAAAGTGGGCTACCTTTGAGGGTTATTATGCAATTTACTATTTAGAGTAACTCTTTTTAAAACACGTGAGTAAACTGTTTTAATCATTTTTTAATTGGATACAAGAGGGGTTTTAAAATTTTCTTTCGATTTCTTACGAGGCTAAACGAGAAAGCATAGTTATGCTATTAAAGAACAAAAATAAGAGACTTAAAGCAATTATGTTTTTAAATAAAAAATAGTTAACTAAAACTCATAAAAAAATATATTAGCTTTAACTTAAAAAATCTTCTTGACTAACACATAGTTCATATTTAACAACCACCCATATGTGGGTGGTACACCACCACCCACATAATTTGTTGTGCAAGTTAAATAACAATACATATAATCATGGATCATAAAATGCTCAAATGTAAACACAGTTTACGCACTGATCACATTAAAATTCTGTCCCTAACTTAAAAAAATAAACTTCATGGTATCATAACTTACACCTAAAGCATTGGACACATTTCTCTATAGAATCTTTCGAAACTTTTTCATTTTAATCTTTTATTCTAATGGTCTTTTCTTTTTGTATTAAATGTTTCTGCTTTTAAACTCCTCATTTATTAACTCTCTTGTTTAGCAAATCTTTTGGAACCAAATGTTCATTTTGTAATGTCATCACTTTCTTTTTGACAGCTTCGATAGCTAATTTCTCATTGCTTTCATCCCAATTTTTTCGATTTATCGTTAGTTTGTAACTTTTAACCATTTTAAGTAAACATGAAATGTTTAAAAAAGGTTTTTGATGTTTTAATGACTTACGACAAGTGAATATTTATGCTGGTTTCTAAATTAAAAAAAAAAAGAATAAACCTATAAAAATAATAAATCTATACAAGAATAATCAACACTCTCATTTTTCTTACAAAGACCGTGTGTTAAAAACATAAGACCGTGTGTTAAAAACCGTGTGTTAAAAACCGTGTGTTAAAAACATAAAGTTCTTACATTAAAAATCAAATTAAGTTAAATATTCTTTTTTGGGAATGAATAATAAAGAAATTTTTTTTCTTAAAATAATCAGCACAAAACTTGTACTTGAAAGTATTTATCACTTAGACGTCGATCATGTCTTCTCTAAGAAACTAGTAAAATTATAAACTAATCCTTTATAATAAATAACAAGCAACGATTATAACTGTCTCCAGAGAAAATTGAAAAACTTTGTCTCATTTTCCCCATTATCTAATACTATCCCGAATTACCCTGTTCATTTTAACCTAACCATAATTAAAAGATACGATCGGACTCTCTTAACATTAGTACTCTAATATACTTTTTATATTCGAGAGAGTAATATGAGAAATTGTAGAAATCATTCATATAAGGTAAGATTAAACTGCAGTAAGTATTAACACAATAGATTAAAAAAAACTGTTAAAAAAGTTACAAATCTGATATGATTTTATAAAAATTTGAAATCAAACATATTAATATAGCTTTTGTAATTTGGGATTTTTTTTGGCATTTTAAGGTCAGAATGGCATTATTATTAGAATTGGCATTTTTCAACCTAACCTTTTGGTATTTAACACATAGTAAGTTCTGGCAAACCTGTTTGCGTAAGTTTTTGAATAACTCAAGCACAACCATGGCCTTATAAGTAACACTTGACTTATTAACAGGTGACACGACAAATTTAGTAAAAAATATGGAACCGATCTTTTAAAAATCAATACGAGTAATGTATGTTTTAAAACACAATATTTTGTTTATTATCTTCCATTATAAATACATTAGAATATGTAAAGATCTATATAAATTTGTAAAAATAGTTTATCAAATTTTAACAATAAGCTTTATATTGCTGTTCCAATTAATTAAATTACCAAAATAATGAAATACTTTTGAAATCAGATAAGAAATAAAACTAGATAAAATGTTTGGGTATCTATGATAACTTTACCCGTAAATTGAAATTTTAGTGCTTTAAAGAAAAACACAGAACAAAAAATTTTTAGACTTTAAAAACATTAAACTGTACATAAACATCTCTGGCATTCTGGTAAGTGTAAAGGTTCTGGGAGAATTGTTTCAGTGATACTGGCCTTCCTTTTATTCAATTTTTGACTGATCCCAGAGTTTCCCTTGCACAACACAAACTGCGCGTTTACATGTAGGTAACAAACCTTTTTAAGATCCTCGAGGATCTTGGTACGAAAAGAGTTACGAAAAACGCAGCTGGAACTTTGGTATTTGCACACGTAGTTACGTGAAATACTGTACATATAAAACTTAAGAAAAAATATTAAAACGGATGTAGTAGCTGTTGTTCCAGCGTGCGTTTTTCGTAGCTCTATTTTATCTCCGTAAAGACCGTGTAAATATTGTAAAAAATTTAATGAATTTTTCACATTATATAATTTAAAAAATTATTCATTAATTTATTAATAACTATATAAAAGCCCAATCATTTAATAGGTCATTTAAAACATTTTTAATAAACCTAGATATTGATATAAGTATTGTGTACACATGGCCGCCCGCAAGGGGGCAAGAAGGAAAGGAGGCACTTCCCCCTACCACTTGCATTTTCTAAAATTAGAAAAAAAACTTCGCGTTTCTTACCATAAATTCTAAATAAATGTTTTGATTTTTAATCTGTACGGTTTCAATACAAACTTATTTATTGATGATGTTTCGTTAAGGTTTCAGAAAAAAATTAACTACTTGTTTGTACGGTTTCGGAAAAAAATCTTAATATGTCAGTTCTATCAAGGTGAAAGAATAATTGCTCAAGGGTTCAAAACTGTTTCAAGACAGTCAAAGTGAAAATATTGTGAAAAATGTTAATCAATTTCAACTAAAATAACTGAATCTTGATAAACTAATTTTGACAACAAATAATGCGCAAAAAATTGTTGATAAAATAATGAAATGAGATGATAATAAAGTATAAAAAGATCAACAATAAAAGAAATTTTTCGTTTACTAAAATCTTTTTGCTTTTTTTAAACTTTTCTCTAACAAAAATATTTATTCTTTTAGTGGTTTTAATTAACATAAAGATAACGCGGTAAAGATCTTTCAAACAAGACGCTGGCAAATTTATATTGGAGATACTAGGTTAAATTATGACGTTAGACCATGATTTATAAAATGTAATACGAAATATCCTATTGACCTTAAGTATTATTTACTAACTGTTCTTTACCAGCCTCATCCACCCTACGATTTAAAAGGTGACATTTTTAAATACTTAGTATACTCTATGGTAATCATATTCACCTAGATAAAAAGTTGTTTTGGGTATTTTGTGCCTAATATACACAACTAGTTTAAAAGAATTTAAGGTGTCTTCAATCCTAATCTTTTCACAAATTAAAATTTTTTTACTGAATGTGCCAAAAATGATATCATCTCAGCATGGCATTGTGGGGCTCAGTGAGATGCTGAACACTTGACATCAACAATAAGAGTTCTAAATAAAAATATTCTTTGTCAGATAGATAGTTTAGTAAAACGAACTATTAAAAACAAATGAAAGAAGCTGTATCCTATTATTTTCACAATTTTGTGGATCAAATGACTTGGTATTACGTAAAAAATATAATAACAAAGGAAATATCTAACAACGTTATGAGTATAAAATACGTCTCCTCCCTCATAACAACGTTATGAGAGAAAAAAATCTTTTGATACTACTGCTGAAAATGCCTGTTACACCACATCGAACGCAGAATTATTTATTTAACTTGCCTGAACTTTCTCTGCAAAAAGATTTTATAAAAACTGCAGTTGGCAGTTTAAATTCTCGGTCATAGTCGATGAAACAGCAGATATTTTAGGAACTTAACAGTTATTACTGAGAGTGCGGTTTGTTATTACGTCTAAAGAGAAGGCTATGATTCGTGATAAATTTCTCAGATTTTTACAACTGAAAGATATGAACGTTGCTATGATATCTGATTATATCATTCAAGAATGCAAAACATTTGGCCTTCTCTTTTATAATTTGATCGGTCATGGTTATGATGGGTGCTCCACACTGGCTGGAAAAGAAAATGGTATTCTGGCAAAAATTCAAAGAGTTTACGCCAAAACTGTTTTTGTTCACTACGCTCCACATAACCTTAATCTCGTAGGTATTGATCTAAAAAATGTTGCAGTGGTACAAAATACTATTGTCACTATTAAAGCAGTTGTTGCATTTTTTCGAAAAAAAATGCAACAACTTAGTAAAACTTCAAAGAAGTAAGTCCAGCTAATATTTCAAGGATGTTTTTGTGACAAAAGTAGAACTCGCGCAGAAGATAATATTGAACTGATAATTCTGAAAAAAAAGCATCGAAATAATCCGGGAAACATAAGTGTTGAGGTTGTTCTTAGATTAAGCGAACTGAACCTAACGTTTTAAAGACGATACAATACGCTCGAGTACATAACAGTAGCCAAGATTTCATCAACTTATTACCTTATACAAAATTTTATTCAAGTATCAGGTATGTCTTACTAGAGTTAACTTTACCAGACACAACATGCACGGTGAATTGATTGTTTAGAGCATTACGTTGAGTAAAAAAAAAAAGGTCAAATGACCGTCTGTCAGGTTTGTGCAGGTTAAGCGTACTCAGAGACAAAATAAAATGCAACAAAAAAGACTTTATAGATACAATTGTTAGTAGGTTCGGTATTGATACTAGACGACTTCAAATCTTGTTGAAAATAAAATTGATTTTAAATAAATGTTGTATGTTTTTTGTGAGAACTGCGTTTACTATATACATTCATTGTGTCATTAAGAAAATTGCTGCGTACTATAGAGCAATTTTTTTAATGTCACAATGAATGTATATAGTAAACGCAGTACTCACAAAAAAAAATTACAACATCTACTTAAAATCAAATTTATTTTTTAACAAAAATTGAAGTTGTTTGTTATCAAAAAATGACATAACGGCGTACTTGAACGCCATTATTTACTATAGCGTCCTGTCCGTCCGTTATAAATTAGTACTGTCTTCTATGTTCTTCAAACAAAATTTTTTTACTCTTTACTAAATTCTAAAATTTAACGTATTAAACCGCAAGAAGAAAAAAATAAGAGAAAAAAATCACTAAAAATATTTTGCCCCCCCCCCCCCCCTTTCCTTCCTTTGAAAATTTTCTGCGGGATCCTATAATTGAACAACATTTTTCTGCATTTTCAAACATTTTGAAAACAATGTAGCAAAAAAATTTGACTTAAAATTGCATTAAAAGTTTACAAAATTAACTGAGATGGTTTTAAACCACCTCAGTTGATTTTGTATGATTTTCATATATAATAAAATGGTGTCTTTAAATGATTACTTCAGTAAAGATCATTATCTTTACTGAATCTTTCTGCAGTGTAACTTTACTGCAGTGTAACTTTACATTATCTTTACTGAATCTTTCTGCAGTGAAACTTAATTGAATCTTTCTGCAGTGTAAAATAGCTATTGTTGACAATAATAATTAATATACACTTTTTCAAACAAACAAAAAAGCATCCAGTTTAAAGACTATCATTTTGCATAAATAAGGTTGATGTTTTAAACATTTAAGTATGATACCTAACATTGTTTTACCAAAAAAAGTTGAAAAGTCTACTACTAAAAGTAATGAAAGTCACAAAAAAAAAAAAAAATTTGAGAAAATCTTCTTTGATCAGCCATTTGAAATACTTATTTTAAAGTGTTATATCTCTAAAAAAAAGTGTTGTATCTCTAAAAATGTTTCGAGAAAACTAGGTTTTCTCGAAACATTTTTTTTTTGACTTAAGTAATTTAAGCACTAAACTCTTCAGTTATACATACTTCAAGATGTTAAAAAGCAGCTAAATAATCAGACAACTGTATCCTAGATACAGTTTTCTGATTATGCATTCAAGTATAGATTCTATACTTGAATGTTTTCATTTTACTATTATATATTTTACTATTATATATATTTACTATATATATACATCAATTTATAGATGTAGCTTGGTTCCACGATATTAATTTCAGGTGAATTACCTCAATGTTGTTCACAAATCACTTCTTCTCTTGACCAATGATCAAGATATCCTCATAAAAATTTAAAGGAAAAAAAAATTATAATATAGTTTATTATGCTTTTCATTTCTTATGGAAAAACAGTCCTTTTTAGTGGGTTTGGGGTTAAGAATATTACGCCTTGATGTAAAAGAAAAATATACATACTTGATATATATGCAATAAATAAACACTATATATATATACTTTTAGGTCTAACCCAGGAAAGGCGTGTATGGTACTCTTTGTCTTGACTTGCGTTAAGAAATCATTTTGTTCTTGTTCATCTGGTCTTGCCTATATATGTTTTGAGTGTTTCCTTTATTTGCTTTCATTGGGTGGTTTTTCATTTTTGGATTTTTATATTCCATTTTGAAAAATGTAAGTAGGTTTAGAAAATTACTTTGTGGGATCTATCACACAATGCAATTTTCCAAATCTATAGTCTTTATTCTAAAATTTCTCTTACCTTCATTGTCAGGAAATCTGTGAACTCGGAATTTTTAAATTAATTTCATATATTTCCCTGCATCAACAAGCGCATAATTTTAAAACTGTTTTGATGTTTAAATATGTTTCTATGTTGTAAAGGTATAGAATAAATATATTTAAATGAAGTTAAATGTATTACATAGAATAAATTTTAAACTCCTTGTCAGCCAAAGTGGGTAATTTTTACAATGCTTACATTTAATGTTTTTGTCCTGCCAGCAACACCTTTTTTTTTCTGAAGGAAAAAAATTATAAAAAAATCTAGTTCACTCTCCAAAGTTTTTTTCGTATATAAAGTCAACTATTAAATAACTTATTATTATTAGCATTTATTTGAATCAGACATCAAGTACAATACAAGATCCATAATTAAAGTAAAAATTATAAGTAAATAATTCTGCTTACTGCTTACACAGCTGCAATGCTACTGATGCTAACTACTTGCTTATTTTAGGCTAACTCACAACCCCAATTGGGGGGAGGGGGAGGGTTTGAACACGTATATAGACATATATATGTATATATATATATATGTGTATATATATATATTATATATATATATATATATATATATATATATATATATATATATTTATATATATACATACATACATACATAAATATATATATATATATATATATATATATATATATATATACATAAGTATGTATATATACATACATATATATATATATATCCATATATATATATACATACATACATATATATACATATATATATACACACATATATATATACACACATATATATACATACATATATATACATACATATATATATATATGTATATATATATATATATATGTATATATATATATATATATGTATATATATATATATATATATATATATATATATATATATATATATATATATATATATATATATATATATATATATATATATATATATATATATATATACACACAGGGTTGCCATCAAATCAGAGAGTTCAGGGTAATTCACGAAAATTTAAATACAAACAGGCAAAATTCGGGAGTTTTTAAATTTTATACTACTTAATGTTTTGTTGTTTTAAAATTTTAACAATAAGTAATATTCCTTTTTTAAGTTACTAATCAAATAATCACATAGCTCAAAAGATTGTTCAAGTATATTAATATTTAATCATTATTTAAAAAAAAATTAACTTTTAATCTACTTGTTTATTTACAGTATAAACCAAACAAAAATTTATGCAAAATATTTTATATAGTTTTGAGTGTAAACATTAATAAGTTTATTAGGTACTTTTTTGTGTAGATTTTCAAAATTTATTTGATTTATATTGTTCTTTCATTATCTTTTTTTAGAAGAAATAGAAACTTAAATAATTTTAAATGATTAATTTGATGAAGAATGGTTGAGTTATCTATTGTTTGAAAAATGGCTGATTATTGACACAGATAAAAGTCAGCCAAATTCTAATAAACTTATCAAATATGGGTCAGAGAGCTGTTAAAAGTCATTTGGAGAGGAAAAACATGTTCAGAAGTCAAAACCAATATCTTTCTACTTCAAGCCTTCATAGTCAGCATCCAAAAAGCATCAAGTTTGTTAAGTAGATTAATCTGATAAAACTTGTGCAGAAATCTTTTCTGTTTTGCATACAGTACAAAACAATTTCTCATTGAACTCATGTAATGAGAATGGCCTACAATATCAAAAATATTCCTCAATATCACAGCTGCTAAATCCTATGAAATAGGTAGAACAAAACTTGGTTATATTAGTCTTAAGCCTTATTTACACTTTTAATAAAAATTATCAAGAGATCTCCTTTTGCTGTTTCGCTTGATGAAAGCCTGAATGTGGTTACCATGTTTCTTATGCCAGATGAGCTAATTATTATATAATTAAATATAATATTAAATTAAATATAATTATAGCTGTCACTAAATGTGAAAATGTTTCAAAAAAGTTATGTTTAGTTTGATTAAATATTTAAAAAATTGCATAGTATTCGGAAGCTCTTCCTAAAAGTAAGCAGTCAAAATGCATGAGTTATGAGAGAACTAAAGATAAATTAACTTTCATTAAGTTGAACTTTTTTGGTTACATTGCTAGTTTATTGTAGAAACTTTTAGTGAAATATCAGACATATTCCCTGATGATTCCATTTCTGTATAAAGAATTTTTTTTAACAGTTAAAAGCTTAATGTGTTTAATAATTAAATTAGATGTTTTAAGTAGCGCCATCAATGGGAGGCAACTTCTGCAATTTGTTTTCACTAAAAAGGAGAGATTTTTTACTGTTAGAGTCAATGGCAATTGGATTTGCTATAGAATGTAACATAGAATTAAAGAGGATGTTTTCGTTATCTCAAGAATGTGGTAGTAGTATAGTGGTAGAGTGCTTGCCTCATAAGCAGAATGTTCGGAGTTTGATCCCTTAACCATTCCCTGGTAGTACCGCGCTCAACTTGTTTCTCTGTGCAACTGCCTTGTTTGCCAAAATTAGTATTTCTTAGTTATAGAGTTAGGAGAGGGTTGTAACCATAAATAAAGCAGCCTTTTCTACTGTATTGGCCTTCATGGCCTTAGGGAGGTAAACTAGCATATATATATATAAAAGATGTGATCAATGGATTGATGAAAGATTTTCATTTGTTATCTTCCTGCTTATTATCAAAAATGTTTGAAAGGAGTTTAAATCCATCTTCTTATCTGGAAGCAACTAGTTGCATTAGTCCAGAATCCTATCCATAAAAAAGTTGATCTTTTTTAATAAATGAAATCCAACTTCATTTAGTTTTTTCCTGCTTGCATGTCTCTTCAAATAAATGTGATCAGTCAATAAATGGTTTTGTTAAAAATTAGCTGAGATGGGCTTCTTTATAAACAGTAATATGCTAAGTCAAAACATGAAAAAATAGTAACTTGTTTCTTGTCAAACTATTAAGGATTATCTCATGATATTTAAGCAAAAAATAGTTTTAAGTGAAGTATGAAATGCAAAATTTTATTGGCTTTTAAATGTTCTAAATGTTGTTTATTCTGTTAAGCTTTTAAATTAATTTTGACATTCTCTATGTTTAATTTTAGTTTTTATATTTATTTTAAATCCTATAACCAAATAATCAAATACATTATATAATAACATATCATTTTAAAAAACAGCTGAAATCAGCTAAAATGGTCTTTGAATTAAATATATAAACTAATTCTAAACAAAGAGAATTTCAAAATTAATATGATTATAGGTGCGAAACAATAATCAACATTTAAAATATTTTAAATAACTGTAAAGACTTTGTATAATCGCAAAGCATTTGATTATTTGTTTTTATTATCTAAAAAAAGTTTTTTCTATACAATACTGAAATATAAAAATTCCTTATATATGGAAAGACATATTTTGACAGACTTCCCTTGTATATAGAAAGCAGGCAATCTGTTTTCTTTGGTTTTGTTTTCAGACAATAGCATGTCTGGAGGTTAATGTCAGTTAAAAGGTTAGTGGAGTTTTAATGTTAAGTTTGTGGGCATGAATGCTAAAAGTATAAGGAAAAGATAAGCAAAATTTCATAGAAAAATCAGGGAAAATCTCTGATTTATTTTTCTCTAAAATTCTCTTATTTCTATAATAGTGGCACCCTGTATATATATATATATATATATATATATATATATATATATATATATATATATATATATATATATATATATATATATATATATATATATATATATATATATATATATATATATATATACATATATATATATATATATATATATATAATATATATATATATATATATATATACATATATATATATATATATATATATATATATATATAATATATATATATATATATATATATATGATAAAAAAAAGTACACTTATAATAATCATCTAAAAAGTTCTATGAATATATTTTTGTAAATATTATTTGTCAAAAGTGCTCAAATAAAGTAATTTGAACCCAGGCTACAAAATTAGTATATTAAAAAAAGTTTTGTGTTTTACTATAATCAGAAAAAAAGTATGTTTATCTAATTAGCTGGCGATGAGTTTTTTTTAGGATTTTTCTATTATTAGTTATGGTTCTATTTTTGACTGCATGTTGATTCACTTTGCCTTGATTGACCTTAAATAATTAATAAACAAAAACAATTGTAATTAAATCTAAACATTCTATCAACCTAAAGTTCGAACAAAATAAATTTTCTTAGTTCTTTGCATCTTTTAAGATTATCTTTAAACATATTTTTTTTTATTTTGAAATTAAAACTTTTGGTTTAGTTACTAGTATAGTATACAAACTTTATTATATTATAAATATATACTATATTTCTTATAAATTATATTTTGATGTAATTTTTTGTTTAGTTAATTAAGGAACTATTTTAATTAGTTTAGTTTGCAGTTTTTAATTACTATTTTAACTATTTTAATTTATATTATAATTAACTATTATAATTTATATTATAATTAACTATTATAATTAACTATTTTAATTAGTTTAGTTTATTACAACTAATCTGACCAAGAATGGAAAATTTATTTGATAAGGTAAATTCTATATATTACTGTTTTTTAATGTTTTAGATTTTTTGTTTTAAAAGTTGAACTGTTATAAATAAATTTTTTGTAAGTACGATGTGTGTTAAAGACAATTTAAATAACAGTTCATATTTATACAAAATAAAATTTTAGATGGAGTTTTCTGTGAATATGAAAGATTCTTCTTGTGTAGACAAAATATCAAGTTCTCTCGATCAGCTGCAAGGTTTTTTTTTATATCTTTGTTTTTTCACATAATTTGTTACCTTTATTTTTAATGTATATAAGGAGATTTCTTTTTGGAAAATAATATTTATTTCAGGTGCACCATAATGGATTTAAATTTGAAAAAAATAATTTGATGTAATTTTCACTTAACTGTAAAATCCCCTTGCAATATTTTAACATTGAAACTTTTTCAAAGCAATCTTTTTTTAAAAAGATTACTTTAGTTAAGTCCCTCAAATTATTTTATGGCTACTTCTTCATTGTGTACTTTAATAATCAATATTTATATTTATACAACAGGTTCATTACTATCTAGTTATTTTTGTACACTAACATTGTTACTAACATAATTAATTATTTAGTAGAACCAACACTAAAATATTTAAAACAGCTAAAAAAGTACATTTGTGATAACCTTAAGATGGATAATAGTTTTAGGAAATCTATTAACTGTTTAAAACAGCTTAAAAAAAAGTCATCTTATGATTAACTTTAGATATATTTATATATATTTTAATATATTTTTGCAAATTATTCATTCAAGAAATAAAATGATTTATTTGTTAAATCTATCAAATCTATCAAATTCATTGTCATTGTTAATGTCATTTTTGTTACTTTTGTCATTGTTAGTGTCATCTTTATTACTTTTAGGCAAACTTTTATCAGAGTGTTCAATTTATTTTTGAGTATTTGTCAATTTTGGGTCTCTAACTTGATTAGTTTAATTTTTTTTAATTTTGTTTTTTACATCAAGGCTTTTGCGTTATATATATTTAATTCACTAAGATTCTTTCACAAGAGCATCTTTTAAATTACTGGGGGCAAAATTCTCTTTTTTGTGATTGGTTACTGTTTTTCTTATTCCAGCTCTAGGAAATGCTTGTATAATAGCAAGAGTAATGACCGATAAAGTGATTGATTTTTTAATGATTTTTAAATTGGATCCCTAATATCTTATACATTGAAGTTTTCTAGGAGAGAAAGCTGCAGATTTTTAAAAGTTTGATCACCATTCTAAATTTTTTCTTTTAAATTATAAAAACTTTTTAAAATAACTAACTACAGGTTGCAGAAATATCATTTTTGATAGCACAGAGGCTACACTTAAAAAGTTAACTTTTAGACTTAAAATATTTTCTAAAAATATTTTATTTTTAACTTATCTAAAAGTTTCTTACCATCTTTACCTCTAGGCATATTAATGTTTGGCTTCAACCAAATTGAAATTGAGACATAGAGACTACTCTGTGTCTTGATTTCATTTTTACTTTTATAAACATAGAGGTAATACCAATAATAATGAGTAAATCTGGGGAGAAGTTAAGGTTTTAGGGAGAATTATTTTTATGTTATTATTTTTGCATTCATCTACATCAAACTTTTTGCATTTAATATCAATTAAACCTAAAGTTCTTTTTTCTCCATTTTCTAGAGTACGTTTCTCTAGAAAAAGGCATATTTGTTGCCATGGTTGCTTGAAAAAGACAATTTTAAAACCAATAGTGAATATTTTAGATTAGCTAGTGGCTTTGAAAGTTTGTTAAGGTTTTACCAAATCTAAATTATTTAATTGAAACCAAAATCAATCTTTTTACACCACAATAACCTAGATTTTCTAAAGTTTTATGCTTGCATAATGGATCGAAATTTACAATTGTGTAGACATTTAAAAAATATTTTTTTTTATCAATTAAAATCAACACCAGTGAAATATGAGGAATTAAATCAAAATACTAAACTGATTTGCGCTTTCATTTCATAAAATGAATGATTTTGACATTAAAATCTGACAATGTAATATGCAGCTCCTTAATATTAGTTTGTACATCAAGTTCTTGCAATCTTGTCCCTAAGTGTTGTATTTTTTGCAAAGTAACTTGAGCATTTCTGGTCAGTTAAATTTATAATATCATACCCTTGAAAATATTTGAACAATTGTATCATAACAATTTTATTTTCAGGAATCAAATCTTTTGAAGTGGATCTAGACAAGCAGAGCGTCATTGTAACAACAAATCTTCCCTCTAGTATTGTTCAGGAAAGTTTAGAAAGTACAGGAATGTTGGCTGTTTATAGAGGTCAAGGGGAGAGTATGTTTTTTTTTGTTTTCTCTTTATTTTTATTTTATTTTCATATATATACATTTTTGGATTATTGCATTTAATTGTATATTTTGTTTACTTTTTATCTATGATTGTTATTTATTATTTATTTTTTACTTTTTATCTACTTTGTATTTACTGCTTGTTTTTTTTTTGTTTTTTTTTAATTTGGTTTTTGTTCATATTTTGACTTTTTATCTGCTTTCTGATTGTCATGCTTACTTTTTATTTGATCTACATTTTTTGTTTTTTTTTATTTGTGAGCTTTTGTTTCTTTTTAAGTTATTTAAATTATGTTTTTATTGATAATGTAGCTTACAAATTGGTTTAAAAGCTAATTTCTTTATTTTAGATTAATTTTTTTAGTTCCATAGAATTTGCTATTGACAATATCTTAGTTTAGTGACACGATAAAATCTTACTTTAATTTCTTAGTGACAAGGTCTTATTTTAATTGCTTAGTGTCGAGACAAGGTATTAAACAAGATCTTATTTTAATGGTTATTCATGACTCATGTTGCTTAATTTAAAGAAAATTCTATTTGTTAAATGTTATATATTATTTATTGAGTACTTTTTTTTTCTAGTTAATAATATCATGTCCATTGCAAAATCAGCAACTATTTATGTTTACTATGTTTTTCATTTTTCTTCTCATAAATCAGAAATTCTTTTTTCGTTACTATTTGCATGGTATTTGAATTATCACCTTGGTAATGGAGTTTTTACCTTGCTTTAAACATGAGTAAAAAAAGCCTGGAAAATAGAGAAAATTCTACTCTAAAAAATAAAAAAGTAAATTTAATGAAGATATTTTATTTTACTTTTTATCTGTTTTTACTGTAGCTATGGCTACAAACTGTAGTTATAGCAACATAATTTACTTTAGCTAAAATTATTGAAGTTTATTGTACCATTAACAAACAGCAGGCTAGAAAAACCTTACATGCAAAATTGCTTGATTTTTTTAAAATCTAAAAGAAATCTATGCTATATTTAACTGCAGTTATCCAGATATAAATTATTGTTTTTCTAGCTTTTTCTCCAATTGTCCAAAAATGGTACATTAAAAATAGTGTCTGCACCTACCATCAAAATTAATTATTTAAAATTATTTATTAAAATTAATTATTTGTGCAATTTAATTATCATTTAATTATTAATCATTTATCACATGCTTATTGATAAGCTTGTTTTTAGCAAAATAAACTGCAATTCTATGGATACATTGTTGCCATTTTTTTTGATGTTCAAAATTAAAAACACAAAACAAAAAGTAGGGGTGTCCCATACATTTTTTCATTATCCATTCGTATTGAATACCCAGATATTTAAAAATTATCTGGCCGAATAATCTAATTCAAATCCTAAAATATATATTTTCTAATGTCAAAATATTACCGTGATAAACTTTCAAAATGGTGGGTTTTGTTTGGAAGCTTTCTAAATTTAATGATAGCTGTGATTTCACAGAAATTTGCATTCCATGCAGAAACCAGATAAGCAAGGGATGTAATAAATCTGGTCAGAAGTCATTTTCCACAACTCCACTGCATAATCGTGCAAAAAAAATTCTTTATATATTGTATGAAGAGAAAAAAAAAAATCAATATTGAATCTTCTTCAGCTGCACAAGGAAGTTCAAAATATATTGAATTCTTATCAAGTCCCTTTTTTAAAAGCTGCTCAAGGAGTTGATGTTTTCTTTAATCACTCGATTATAGAAACAAATAATGACGTTTTAAATTATCGGAAACATGAAGTGAAGTTTCAACTGCTAAAAGAATTAGCACTTAAGTTACTAGCACCACCTGGTGCTTTGTTTTTTCCATTTTTGGGAGATTATTTTCAAAATGGAAAAAACGATCAAGGCTACCTCAATGTGGAGAAATGTTAATTTCTCCCTGTTGAGATAAAAGAAATACAAATTAGTGATAAACTGATGTATTTGTTGTGCACATATGATTTTAGTGGTATTTTAATATTAATAATAACAATATTGAATAGAAACCATTAATATTAGATTATTTAAAAATATAAATTTCAAGATTTCTTTCAATTTTCAAATGACATGACATGAAATATTTGGTATTTAAAAAACCCAATAAAATTATAATCCAGCCAGATAAGGGGTACCAAATAATACTCCTATCTGGCCCGAATATCCAACCGAATAGCTTATCCGGGGCACCTCTAATTAAAAGCACTGGAAAAAGCATATTTTGAGCATTGAAATTTTTATCAAAAGGTTTTTACATATGCAACTATGCATATTTTACTATGCATATTTTAGTTTGTTGCGTATTTTAATTTTAGCATTGTTAATTTTTGTAATTTGTTATACTTTTTGGTTTTAATTTTATAAAACATAATATCTATTGTATCATATATCTATTGTATCTTAACAATCTTATACAATTATGACCAAAACATTGAAGCACATGCAATTGTTATAAATAATTGCATATAAATGCTAATTTATAAATAATAATTGTATAATTATACCTTATGCTGCAATTGTATAGTTATCAACCGATAGGAATCCATCTTTATGTTATAAAAACAATAAAATGCAATTTAATCATTATAACTCCAACATCACTTGCCAAACACAAAGGTTTATTAACTTTAACATTTTTATGACATAGTTTAATGTGTTGATTTGATAACTAGGCCTTCCACTAATTTTAGATATTTAGATATTTTCTACTATTTAGATATTTATTTACTACTATTTGTTTAATATTTTCCTCACAGAAATTTTAATGAATGTAAGCACCATGTCAAGTAAACCAAGACTCAATACAAAAGCATTATGAAGACATATTTCCAATAGATGGCTGAAGATTTGTCTATACCATTTGCTTGATTTTCTTCCACAATCATAACACCTCATAATTTAGTCTGAAATATTATAGTTCTGGGAGGTAAAAGATATGTCATTATATGGTATAGCTGAATCTATAAACTCTATTTATCTGAATAGCTGAATCTATAAACCATGTTGGCAATGTAATCTTGAATACCTGGTGGCACATAACATTCATTCCACCAAGTGCTCCTTTTTTTCATGTTTCTTACTCTCCTAAGCCTAATAAATATATCTATGAGCGCAAAAGATTAATGTTTAAGAATAAATGGAGTTGCACAATAACTTTTAGGGAGATAAATCGATTGATATATTTAAGCCAGACTTATGTGCACATTTGGCATGAAAGAGTTGAAAAATATAAACCCAATTGTAGCATACTGTATCAGTGCAGAATATTTCAAAATATTTGCTTATTGCACCTGCAGCTTTGTATCATCTTTAGTTCATGTTATATATCTAGAATAACTTCATGTTATATATATAATTTTTTTTTTTTAAATTTATCTCCCTAAGGCCAAGAAGGCCACTACAAATGAGGAAGCTACTTGTGGTTATAACCCTCTCTCAACACTTCAACTCCGAAACACAAACCTTGACAAACAAGGAAGCTGCGTGGAGAAACAAGTTGAGCACGGTACTACCAGGGATGTGGTTGGAATCAAACTTGGAACCTCTCGCTTATGAAGCAAGCACTCTACCACTACACTACTACTGCATCATCTATATCTATATCATCATATATATCTAAAATAACTTCATGTTTTACATACTTATGCACATTGTATATTTTAAACTTGTAACAACATTTTTCTATCAATAAACTGGAAGCATTTAATCAACTACTCTATCAGTAAACTAGAAGCTTCTATACTGAGTTTGTAGCCTGAGCTGATTAAATTTGAATAAACTAATCATATTTGTTTTAAATATTAGGGAGTGAAAAATTTATCTTTAAAGTACCATCTTCCTCATCTACACCATTATCATAATTTTTTTAACAAGTTTTTTTCAAGAAATTCCTTTATCTGCTTATAGATAACAAATAATTTTTAGGCTCTAGAATAAGGGAAAGGTGCCTATGATGACATACTTAACTTTGAATCTTCAGTATAAAGTATCCTAAAGACCAAAAATAAAAATCTTGATATAGGTGCATTCCTAGTAACACGTAGAACAACAATAACCCTCAGAATTTTTATCAGTTTTTTTTTTTGAAAGTTATTTCTATTTTTAAAAAAAGTAGGAGTATGTTATCATAGGCAACCAACTGCTTTTATGATGGTATAATTTTAATAAATTACACAAACAGAGCTTATTTTTTGATTTTTATCAATAAAAATACAGTATATTCTTCAAACATTTATAAACATAGTTTAAATATAAATTTTTTTCTTTTTTTATCTATGCCTCTACATAAACAATGGCACCACAAGTTTCATTTTTGGCAGCAACTCCAACATTCTTTAGAGTAAGATTTTGAATAAAGTTCTTCGCAAAACAAACAAGCTGTGTCAGATACAAAATCAATTTTATTAATTGTTGTATTATTTGCATCACCAGGGCTCAATTTAGCGGTCGGACATTGCCACCCCTCGGACTGTTTTTGAGATTTGATTTATGGGGGCAACCAACCTTTGTTCATTTTTACTGAAAAAATTAATAATGGTTTGTTGCCATCCTTTAGCAGGTCTCATTAATGGTTTAAGGGGCGGCAATGTCCGACTGTTAAATTGAGCCCTGCATCACTGCAGGCTTTTTTTTCAAGTAACATTTTACTTTTTGTAACAGTTTTTTTGTTTTTAACTAAACTCTTTTTTCTTTTTCCTTTTTATTTTCTTTTTTCAATTCTTGAATGTTTTCCAATGTTTTCTTGTGTGTTTAAATTCAATTTTAGGAGTTGCTAAAGGCAAGGGAGACAACTTTAGTATACAAATTTTTAGTCCTTTTGTTGACATTGAAGTTTTAATACAGCCGGACACATCTGATGCAGGAGAGCATTTATCTAAATGTGTTGATTTTTTTGGTTCTTGTGTTTTATCTGATGTGGGAAAGTTTACTTTTGAATGTGTTGAATTCTCAAGTTCTTGTGTTTTTTCTAATGTGGGAGAGCTTTTGTATATGTATATGTATGTATGTATATATATATATATATATATATATATATATATATATATATATATATATATATATATATGTATATATATATATATATATATATATATATATATATATATATATATATATATATATATATATATATATATATATATATATATATATATATATATATATATCAGACCTTGTTACGAGATTTCGCTGCGTAACAAAAACGCTTAATGGATTTTAAAGTAACTCAACTTAGCTTACATATTTATATTGTTAAAAGTTAAATTGCGTCACTAGAGGAATTTCAAGTACCACATTGTTATTTTCAAACTGCGTTAAGAATCATTACAACAATTTAAGAATCATTAAAACAATTTTTTCTTTCTATTATTTAACTTTTACAGTTTAAGATGGTAGATCCCCATTCAAACTATTATCTTTAAAAAGTACTATGGAAAGTTTTTTATTATTTAAATAGTTTGTTTTGAAAAAATTGTAAAATAAATTCAAAAGAATAAAAAAAATTAATATGACATTAGTAATTGAGGTAAAAGCCAAAAAAGGACCCAAAAAAAAAGATAATGGTACATAGATAACTCTATGCTGCATAGTCTGATTGCTATCAAATTTTACAGGTAGCATTCATACATGGGTGTTTACAAAATGTATCGAGTTAGTGAGAAGAAAAATATTATTTAAAATTTTATGGTATTTTTCTTTAAGTGTATGAATTTCATGATAAAAAAATAGACTTGACTATCAATAACTACCTTTGCCCTTGCAGATTGCTGATTTTGGTACATTTTGTTGACACTAGTGTATTAAACATATTGTGAAAAGTTCAAGTCCATTGGACTAGTAAAACTTGAGATATCTTTGTACCAAGTATGAAAATGCAAATTCAGAAAAAACGATCATTTAAAATTTTGTATAAAAAAACAACTAACTTTGTGTTATACAAAACTAATAAGCTCCAGGTACGTTGTGTAATGTAAACAAGAAGTATTTAAGCGGCCGTGCGCAATGGTTAGAGCGCTTGTTTTATAAACAGGAGGTCCAGGTTCAAAACGAGCTTTGGACATATTTTCACGTCACGGTAAGGAAGGAGGCGTGAACTTCCTGGTTAAATGCACTTTCGCAGTGCTCTGTGACAAGACCGTTAGGACTTATTGGGGCACCTAAAAAAAAAAAAAAAAAAAAGCAGTTAGAAGGAGAAGACACAATAAGATATCTATGGAAAAGAAAAGAAGCTTGAATAGCAGAAAACTTTTTTTTCGTAAAAAAATTTTTATGAAAAAGTGTTTTTTATATATTAACGCAAAAATGACTAAATTATTTTATATTAAAAAATAATTGTTTTAAAAGTGAAAATCAAGTTCTTCTATAAATTTTTCATAAGAACCAATAAAAAATATTTTATGAAAAAATATAAAATAAAGGGAATCTACTACCTTAAATAAAACAAAAGTTCTAAATCTAATCTAAACTCATATTTGAAATAGATTATTATTATTTTTCTTAAAACGTTTTAAAAATCTATTATTTGCTTTATTACAGTTTAGCTTTGGTTATTTTATGCTGACTATTAACCTGTTGATCTTTGTCATTTGCTTTTGCTTCTTTATTTTCCTTTAGGTCATTTGAAAATCGGATCGCATTTCTGTGAACAGTACTTTGTAAATGCCGAGAAATGCCATCTTTTTTAATGTCACGTGTCCCATTTATATAACGTAATGCGGTTGTTCTTATTACTCCTTTGGTATTGACCAAGTTATTACCTTGATAAAGCGCAGATACATTACAGAAGACTTTTACAACATACATAATTCCATTCTCTTCAGCAGTTTCTGTACAAAAAATTTCTGAAAGATTCCATTTTTTAAAAATTTTCAAAGTCCATTTGATAATTAATGATAGTTTGAAAAATTTAATAAAAATATAGAAAGAATATTTAATTTGTTGAAAGCCATAATAAACATAAAACCCCTTATAAAGAAAATGTCATAAGGAAATAACGAATAACTATCAGCTAGAAGTTTATTCCTCTTTATTAAAAATATGTTGCCATTATCTTTTTTTAAAAGCAATTCTAGTCTAGAAACAAATTTAAGGCGCATTAAACGATAGCCAACCTTACTAAGTGTAATAATAATTTTACTTTTTTTTCAAATGAGGCCTATATAAAATTTTCTTATCCGATAGTTTTTAACTAATTAATTATACTAAATAGTATTGCATTTTTTTGTATAAATTTTTATAAATATCATTGAGGAGGTTTTTTGAGTTTAAATACTCGAGTAACCAAATCTGGTCAATCATTTGCAACCTGACCCGGATATAAATTTTCAATCATATCAGGCCATTTTGGGTTGAAATTAAAATTAATAAAAAGATCTGTTTTTATTTTGTTTCTTTCTAATAGTTGTTACAAGTTTCATGTATTTATAACTACAATTTCATACTACTTTACAGTTTTAAATAGTTTTAAACAAAGCAAAAAAACTATCAACAATTTTTTTTTAAGTAACTTTCAAGTACCATTCAATCGTCCTTTGTCATCAAAGTATATTATGCGTAGTCATAATCAAAGATTTGCACAGCAAAGAATACTCAATTGCATGCCAAGAGAGAAATTTTTCATGAACCGTATTGTTTTGCAGTGGAATACTCTGCCTCAAATAGTAATTGATGTGACTTCGATGAACATGTTCAAAAATTGACTAGATGAGCATTTAAATCAGTTAAAAGAGAATTTTAAAAGATAACTGGAAATAAACTCTCTTTACATATGTTTCAAGTATTCTATTATTTTCTAAAAGTATGGTACTTGTACAGTATTCTATTATGTTCTAAAAGTATGGTACCTGTATACCCCCTCGCCTCTTCCCCTCACCCTTAGTAAGTGGAGAAGGAGGGGTCCAGACCACTGATTACCTATAATAAAATAGAATTTAAAGAAATAATGGTTACATTTTGAAATTAATTTAGATATTTAAATATTAAGTATCTAAATGTCTAAATTAAATTAGAGACCTTTATTTGAACCAAAATGAAGGTCTCTAAAAAGTTACTGCCCTCTTTATTTGTGCCCCTATCTACTATAAAGATCAGATCAAGAAAAGGACAATCAACCATATCTTTCTTTTTATCAAAAAATGACTTATAATTAGTTGCACCCTTCACATAGGCCAGTTGGCAGATTAGAGGGGCACTGGTTCCTAGTAACGCATTCAACCGTTGATGATTGAAAAATAGGGTTATTTAAAAATGCTGGCATTTTTGGTGTGGATTTGACAAGTTTATAATGTTTGCATTTTCAGATAGTTGGGTCTAATGGTCTGTTATGGGTCTAATATGCTGTTAATCTTAGATCAAAACAAAGTGTTAGAAAAATTTGCAAGCATCTCAAAATGGCTAAAAATAGGACTTTTTAGGCGAGTGGACATTTTGCTTTTAGATATATTTAAGTTCTATACTGCAACAAGCTGCCTATATTTTGCCCATTTATTGCAGACAGTAGTAGCTAATCAGAAAACGTATCTGTAAAGACTTGTGGATGAATAGAATAATGCTACAGTTAGTTTCATTTTGGCATATCTTAGCAATTTTAGGATTTTTTCCAAAGTTGAGGAGGTCATAATTTTTTTTCTAATTTAACACAAGTTAATAAAAACCACTTTTTTAAAGAGAGAACTATCCAGAAAATAGTTCTAGAAAAAATGAGACACTTGTTAAAAGTGAGAAAATCTACATAATGCACATAATATGTAAAAATCAGGAAAATCAGAGATGGTGCCCCACAAAGTTTTCTTTAAATTGGTTGAAATATAATGATTTGACCCATATATGTATATAAATTTTTTTTTGATAGGTGGCAGGCTTTGCAATGTTTAGAGCAAATGGGAATCCATTTGGGTTTCTGCTGTCGATGTGAGCTAATTTAGTGGTTATAGGATGGCATGAGTCAGCAAGAATCTTTTTAAGGATATTAATACTGATCTTGTCTAGTAACTCTTCAATTGCAAAACTAATATTGAAACTGCTCAAATTGAATACATCAATTCCAATAATGTTTAGAGCATTTCCATAAAAATGGGGATACTTTTATATATATGTGTGTAATTATATATATATATATATATATATATATATATATATATATATATATATATATATATATATATATATATATATATATATATATATATATATATACATATATATATTAGTGATGTGCCATCGGCAATGGCCATTTGAGGCTAATTATAGGGTTTAATGTATGTCTATAAATGTAGTATCTTAATATTAGGTATGCAACTTGCATATATAAGGTGCGTCTATGCACCAGTTTAGTTTGGCTTAATAGCCAGTACCAATGCATCGGCCAATGCCGATTAATCAACTGATGCCATAGGCCGATTAATCGGCCAATGAAACTTATTGAAGTTTCAATATGTTTGTTTAATATCAAAATCATAATCTTAAATATACTAGAAAAATGAACAATATTACTTCATCATATCCCACAAAAATTGATTTTTGTTAATTATAAAAACAATATTTGTACAAAAGGTAAATATTTTCATTTAAATTAATATAAATTCAATATACAAATGTAGGTCTAATTAGTTATTCACCAAAATCAATATGTCAATACGTGCCATGCCATCATAGGCACCTTTCCCCTACCACCTTGACTTACTTTATTTGGTATTGATATTTTGCTCTGTTTTGATCCAATCACATTGTCTAAATAATATAACAAATCAAAAGTTCTGTCCCTTACATTTATTGTTAGGTCAGGTTATCCTGCTACTGGCAACATGTAACCCAGTACAACCTGCTTCATGTCTTGCTGTTTTATAGGATACGCTTTTTTAGGCAAAGGCTCGGAGAAGCCAACTCCGACTAAAAACACCCATTGCTTTGTGGCTCTTGGTTGAGTAAAGGCTAGAGATAGTGTCTCAAAAAAAATACTCATTTTGGGCAGTTAAACGCATCCAGCTACTGTCTTGTAGATGGTCTCCTAGGCAAACACTTAAGGGTAAATAGAATCTATCTGTTGGGGTAATCAGAATCTATTCAGCCTTGCACCCCTTTTTCATCTATTAGACTGGTTTAGATGTATTTATAATACATCTATGCCACTAGAAGTTCTTAGAAATAATTTGCTAAGAACTTCTAATCATTATCATCTCTTGATTCCACTAGTTGTATTCTACCTGATATATGTGATATATGTCAAGCAATGATCAACCTGACAAACAGGTTGATCGATTGCTTGACATTCGTATCACTTCTCTATCTAAAGTGATTTCCTGCTTAGACTCTTCTACAGCTTGTGGTCTGGACAACATACCTGTTATAGTGTTGCTGAATTATTCTCTGGAGCTGTCAACTTTTTGTCAATTGTTTGCTGATAATACTATCATTTATTCTTGTCTTGCTAAGAAGCCAACACTCTCTGACTGCTTGGAGAGGGGATTTGAGCTGGAAAAGTATCTCACTTCTGCGATAGCATAAGGCTCTCAATGGCTGGTAAACTTTAACTCAGATAAAATTTTTTTTTAGCTAATCATTATCGCAATAATCTAGACCTTCCTATATTTATGAATGGTAATGTACTCCAGGAGTCATATGACCTTCATCTTTTAGGATTAACTGTTACGATACCTCCTGGAAACAATATATCAAATCCACTGCAAAATTAGCATCTGCTAAGGTTGAATCTCTTTATTGTGCTTGCCACTTTCTTTCTCTGGATTTTATTCTTTATCTCTAAAAATCACAAATCTGTTCTTGAATGGAATACTGTTGCCATATCTGGGGTGGATCTTCCAATGATGCCCTTTCTCTTTTAGAAAAGGTACAAAAATGCATTATAAACATAGTTGGACCTGCTCTTGCAGCTAATCTCCAACCATTACCACATCAATATAATGTTGCTATTCTTTTTCTTCTCTGTAAATACTATGATGGACACTGCTTTAAAGAGCTAGTGTCTCTTGTCCCATCTACTAAAATTTATTTTAGTGTTACTCATCATTTAAAGTCCATCCTTTTATTTTTACTGTTCCTAAGTGCTCCAAAAATTCTTATTTGTCCCGTTTTTTTCCTCGAATATCAGTACTTTTGGATTTGCTCTTTTGAATCATGTGTTAATTGTTTATCTTGCTCTATCAACTTCATCTTCTTCCTTTCAGTAACTTCCAACTCTAATAGTGGTTGCTTGCAGCCTTGTTGGAAGTAAATGTGTTAAAAAAAATAAAAAATTACAACAATTAAAAATTGTTGTTGAGGGTGAGGATGGATGCCTGAAAACTCAATTTATTGTTTATTTTATTATATAGTGTTTCCTTATTTTACATATTTTATAAAAATTTAGTTACCTTTTAAAACAGTTAAATACTACTAAAAATTCAAAAGAAAAAAAAAATTTCAGACTATCAACCATTCTGACTAGTTACCAGGTTTAGTGGAAAAGTTAGATATAAGAGCGAGATCTTATTAGTTATTATTTATTAGCACAGTACACCAAAAAACATATTCATCAGCTGATTAAAATTTTTTCGACACCCTTATATGTATGCTCAAAAAAAATATTTAGAAAAACTTATATTTCATTTTGTATTAGACTCTGTCAATCTTGGTGCAGCTGTTGCGATTTTAAAAAGTGGTCATCAAACATATGGACTAGTGAGATTTGTACAGGTTTTTTATATATTATTGCATTATTAGTTACTTTATAAAATTGCATATAAATATGATACATTGCTCACTTTTTGATTAAAATGATTGCATTATTTTTTTTATTAATAATTATATAAGAATAGAATTGTTATTTTTTATATTCATATATTATTTTTTATTCATATTTGGTAATTTTAAGTCTATAGATAAAATTAATAAAAAAAGTTGTTGTTCAAACATTTGAGAGCCATCGTCTGTAAGAATCAGACAATTTTGAAGAAAAAAATACTGAATGTCATGATTTCCACTCCTTTTTACATACTTGTTTTGTATAATAGATGCAATAATAAATACAAAATATTTTTGTTAGTGCAGCTGGCTATCATAAAAACATTTCACTTCTGGACACCAGCGTGTAACTTTGCATAGTGATAGTGGATGGTATGAGCAACAAAAAAATAGCGAGACACAAACTTGTTATGCATCTGGAATCGTTTTACAGATGAATTATTCAAAATGGCCAATGGCGGCCATTTTGAATGTATTTAAATGGTCATAACTGTAGAACTAGTAGTGATATCCACTTCAAATAAACATCGATTTGTTCTAAGAGAAAAGTTACATAAAACTGACTGAAATCAATGTTTTGAAATTTCAAGATGGCTGCCATCGGCCATCTTGAAAGTTTTTAAATGGTCATAACTTTAGAACTAGTAGTGACATCCACTTAAAATAAACGCCGTCTTGTTCGATGATGTAACAAGAAACTCATATTTACATATTTACATACATTTACGTATTTACATAATTACAATACACTTTTGGATTACAATTCGTCATGGAAGGAGATCTGGAGAACATGGTCGAATTCCGGGTCTTCTTCAACTTCTAGTTCTTCATATGAATCACCATTTGTTTCTTTGTAACAATAGCCGTTACATGCACACAGCTTAGTGCATGGTAAACCATGTCGTTTACATGAACAGTTTTTACACTCAGTTTTGCACGAACAACGAATCAGTTCCTGGCAATGTCGAGAAATCTCCGGCAGAGTGCACCAAAGTGGTGTATAGCACTCATCAGCAGTATCTTTCCATCCCCATTCAGTGGGTAAATATCCTGGAGTAACAGCAGACAAGCATTGTTTCCATAAGTTTGCCTGCAGTGCTGCTCTCTTTGTGTGCTGCAGAAGAGCGTCTGCAGTCGGCGGAATGTTTTCAATTGCTCTATTCTTTATGGTGTAGAGTATACGGCGGCATTCGTTTACGCCAGCAGCGGTTGATGATCGATCGTACATCAATACTACAAATCGCTCAATAGCCTTCATTGCCGTATCAGTTAAGACATCATTTTTTAAGTCTGACGTGGAAAGATTGTGAAATGTAGCATCAACTACTCGGTAGTTCATCCACGCTTTCCATGCCGTTCGTTTTCCAATCCCACAGAATGTTGATACTGTGTCACATCCGGTGAAGGCATGGAAGAATGGTAAATTTGACGATACACCATCTGGAATGTGTTGATGTAGATGGTGAACTCCTATCATTCGTCTTCCTTTTCCAACTCCAAAATCAATCCACAACTCTTTCACTCCAATCATCTGGCTAAACACAGAGAGAGCTATAACGACCACATCGGAGTCCACAGTGCGTATAGTTATAGTTAAGTTGCCATTTTTCAGTGCATGATTAGCATGGAGCAAAAGACGGCCATCTGCCTCTTCAGCACTACAAGGAGATATGGACGATACATCTAAATCTTGTTGACTGGCACATGCAGTTTCTTCAATGGTACAAACAATAACTTTTCCAACTACGGATTGCGTTAAAACGAATCTGGAAATAAGGCCGAACAGTTGCGTCTTATTGAAGTCCACAGATAGGAATTTGTCAAACTTTTTTGGAATAAGTGTACCCATTGTGACGTTTATGCGTTGCCCTGATCCACGATCTTCCCGTGTTTCGGACTTCAAGCTTTTTGGGACATACCGATCAAAAACAATGTCAAGGCGCTGCACGGATCTCAGAAGTCTGTCCACGAATGGTCCAATCACATTTTCGCAGTAGTCAGAGAATGTCTTTGACGATCTCGGGTGAAGCATGTGTACGAGTGCTGCACCATCAACAATCAGAGCAGAAACCTTATAGTCAAGGTTGAAGTCTTGTTGTTTCTCGCTACCATACTGTTCCAAACAAATGAGGACATCTGATTTGCTGGTGGCCTTACGCTTCCTTCCGAATTCAGAAATTGACGGCGGATAACGGTTGTTTTCGTGTGAAAGGAAATCCTCTATATCACTAACACGATTTTGACTTGCTACATACATTTTACAAAAGTAGTTGGAGTCATGTTTAAGATCAGCGATTTTAGTTTTATGTTTGGAACCTGGAATTTTCAAACTGTGGAACAATTCAAATTTGTTTCTTTTCAAAGGCTCATGAATTGACTTTTGTCTGGACACAAGACGGTCAGCTACGTACTCGTTGTATTGCTGTTGCCCTGTGATCTTGGCTTCTTGAACAGTTTTTTCGGCTGAATTGGACATTATAATCTTATGGTTGTCTGCTGTCTGCAGTAACTGCTCCGCAAAAGGATTCCCATCATCGCGCATAGATTTCACCACTTCAGACACGTGATGAAGATAACGAGTCTGAAAACTATTTCTGTCTTCATGATGGCGACGGTGTTGATAACCCAAAGAAGTGGAACTGCGAACTTCATTCTCAAACTCATTAATCATTCGAGAAATTTCTGGACCAGCCACCATCCACTTAAGAAGAGCAGTTTCGTTATGAAGTACATTGATTGCTCCTCCGTCACTCTTGATCAATTTGTTGTTCTGTTCATGAAGCTGGTCATCAGACATGGCAGAGAAGTCCGCGTTAGTTTTCCTACTTGTGAAGTGGCCCTTTTTGAATTCCTCAAACACATAAGGGTGTCGGACAGGTAGCTCTTCCAAGGTTTTGATGAAAACCGGCAACCAGCGAGAGTAATTAGTTAGATCAAGTGCGAAGAACCACGGAGCAATCTGCTTTAGCATTCGCACGTACTCCTCGAAGTTTGATTCGCGAATACTGCGCATAAAACTCAGTAGCAGGCTCTCCAACTCCATAACGGTTTGCCAATAAAGAAACTGATTAGATTCGTTGCTTTTCCTGGAAATCCACTCTTCCAATGACTCAACAAAGTCCTTACAATCTAGCTTATACGCCTCATCACGAAGAATGAAAAGAGATGCCAGGCTCACTTCGTGCCCATATCTTGTTCTCTTTATGTGCGACGATTTAAGCAGCGACTCACTCCTTCCAATGCTAGCAACCTCTGCTTTTATGAACATTTCAGTCCAACCACTGCCCTTCAACCACTTTCCAATCATGTTTTGAATGGCCATTTCAATATGGAGTCCACCCATCATAATGACTATTTTATCCTCTCCATAAACATCCGGAAACTTCCATTGTATATACTTTGCAACTGCGTACACGGGCTGATCACCAGTTATAACAGCACCTTGTTTGTTATTGACAGCACTCGTTATTTTTATTATTACATCCATCAAATGGCGTACTGTTGCTGGAGACTGAATGTGATCTGTTAGCAATGGCAATAGTATGTTATGACATGGAAAGGTTGCTGGATGCATATTTCTTTCCGCATGGAAAGCAGCGAATGAAGTTTTATTTGTTGATGTGTTATACACAGACTCCTGCACAGAATTTAGCCAAGGTGTCAACTGCTCAATGGTTATTGGATCACTAGCAATAGGTGATGCATTCACGGTGGTCATTAGTGGTTCGGAAACAACATTATTCGTTGCAGGGAGAGTGGTGTATGTATCCGGCAATTTGCTATTGATTTTCCTAGACCAAAGAAGTCCATCTGAAGTGGATTTTGAATTTGAATGGGGAGTATCCGGATGCTGAATAATTGTGACGCTAGAGCCGTGGAATGAATCGTTAGATGTAGTTGAAGATGGATTGTGATCAATATTGTCTATCGCAGCTGTTGTAAAAACACCTTCAGACAGGCAACTTGGTATCACATGACCTATTTGCTCATAAAATTTGCACTTTTCATTAGTCAAACTTGATTCAATTTCTTGAACTCGGTCATATGAAATACTTAAATCTAGAGAATTCAATTTGTCGACAACTGATCTTTTCCGAGTGCAGTTAAAAAGTACAAAGCATAATAATGTAATCAAGCAAACTAGTAACAATAAATAATTCATAAAACATAGAAAGAAAAAAAGAAACACTTTATAAAACTAACATGATGGAGTAAATAACTAGCAAATGATTTTAATGATTAGCAACAAATAATAAGTAAAGCTATATGCACTACATATACTAAAAACTAAAGAAAAGAAAATATCATTACATAACGGAAAACATCATTGCATAGCTAAATAAAACTACCTTAAAATAAATCATAATATGAAATGAATAACTAACGAAATATGAAAAAAGTAAAAACAATATAAAATCTTGTTATGCCGAGTTTTCCCAAATTTTCGAATGTTTTCTTTCCTTTTTCATTCATTTTTAAACTTTTTTTTGTTTATTATTATTTTCGTTACTTTTGTAGTTTATTTTATATCCTTTCAAATAGTTCGTTCTTTTTTCTTCTTTTTAGATATTTCGTTTTTTCTTTATAATTGATTATATTTTTGAAAAACTAAAGCAAAATATCTCCTGATTTATTGATTTTTCTTTTTCTTTTTTCACTCTTTAAAAAATTATTTATAGTTGTTAATAAAAAGTGTCCACCGTTTGCGATGTCATTGCAAAGTTCAATCATTAACAACGTGCCATGTTTTTATTTATTCGTCCGTTATTCGTCCGAATTTGGTTATTACTACGACCGTGACGTAATATAATGGCGTCAACAAGACACAAATCTTTCTTATCTTTAAAGACCAATTTAACCAATTTTATTTGCTTAACGGTTTGTGTCTCGATTGTTTTACATACAGGAATATATAAACTTAAGTTGTGCAAAAGGATTTGTTGGTGTCCGGCAGTGAAATATTGTTACGTAAAAAAGCATCAACCGACTGCACTATGTATAAATATTTGTTGTTTTGCCATGGCGGTACTTTAAAATTTGGACGAAGTTTAGTCAGTTTGCTTATTTCGCATTAAGAAATACTTTAAGAAACTGTAATTGAAATATTATTTATTTTAATAACTTTTGTCAACTTATTTATAACAGCCAGCCACAAATTTTACTAGAAAAATAAAAAATAAAAAGTTGCTTGTTGTCATAGCCTAAAAGTACATTAATTATGAAAAAGTATGAATTTTAAGAAGCCGACACTATTGAAGTCAACATAGCCACATAGATTTCTTTACACCATATGACAGACGCTGGCCTAATCTTTCATTATGAAAAATAAAGTTATGCGTTGTTGCATTGGCATCTCAACAAATCAGCTGTGAATAACACATTTTGAAAAAAACTGTTCTAACTTTAGACTGCTATAAAAACTGCAGGTAAAAGATTTGAAAAAATAACTGAAAATATGTTCATAAAAGTGTAGACTGCCATATACAAAAAAATTTACATGCAATCTTAACTTACTCTTTAGAAAAATCAATTTTAAAAATGATAAAAGTCTGATATTTTTAATAGTATTTACATGTATAATAAATACTTAATAACATAAAAGCTAGTATGTAAGTGGAAGAATTAAATAAAAAATACTCTACTTATTTCCTATCAAGTAAATTTGAGGTTTAATCTAAGCGATACTGCCAAGAATGTTGAATTAGGGGTAATTAACTTATAAAATAATTTCCTCAATAGGATATAGTACAAAAATGCATAGGAAATATACATCATAGAAAGGAAAAATACATACAAAATATTTTCCTTTGAAAGCAATCGAACACGATAAAAATATCATGTTCTTAACATGTAACCATACAAAATTTTTTCGATTTTTTTCATATTTTATTCATTTTTTAAATTGATTTTTCTAAAGAGTAAGTTATGATCGCATGTAAATTTTTTTTGGATATGACAGTCTGCCCTTTTAACAGGTGATGCTAAAGTTATTGGACAAATCAGAAATTAATTTGAGCATAATTATTTGTTTTTGTGGTTTCATGCGTAGGTATAAATGTTCTATAAAATATAAGC